>NC_082708.1:52923208-53271958 GCF_030144855.1 Hypanus sabinus
CACTGCCGCCTCCAGTTTAAATTCTCATGCGGAATATTGTGGAGGATCAAATACCCAAACCCAGCACAGCCCCCACTTGTCCCATTTAGCCTGTCGCAATGTGGTGGACTTTAGGACCTGGGAATTAAGTTCAGTGGTCCTTAGGACCCAGCAGAGTTCGGGACCCACTGCCCGCAGTGTTCCCGTTCCATTGACGGGAAGCGATCATGTTTGAAAATAAAGTGGAAATAATAAAGTGTTTGGAAAGAGGTGAAACGCCATCAGTCATTTGAAAAGCGTTAGGCTACAGTCAGTCAACGATCGGAACAATTTTAAAGGATAAAATAAGAATAATGGAGCATCAGAATCAGACTTTAATCGCCAAGTACCTGTACACATACAAGGAATTTACTTCCGGCAGATGTTGTCTCTCTGCTCATAACAATAATAATGATAAATATAAATGAAAATGTGAAAGGCCCTGCCCTGATGAAAGCTACAATTATACTAAGCAACGCAGTGGTTTAATTATTGGAATACATGTGTTTCTTAGTCTTTATATGCATAAAAAGGTAAAATATATACTAAGACAAACGTTTGACTAACTGACGCTAATAATATCAGATGTACTTGTTCTGACTTAACGTACAAATCCGACTTAAAGGCGGACTGAGGAACGGAACTCATTCGTAACCTGGGGACTGCCTGTAGTGTTGAATGCTGAAATGAAATCCAGAAACAGCATTCTGGCATTGATAGAAATTGGCATTCTATGGATGTTGTATAGGATGGATGCTTTACCTTTGGGTACAAGATGTCCTTTTGGCATTCTAGATTTCATCCATGCATCTGCACCCCTGTAGATGCAACATCAAGACTACTTTGCCAAGGTTTACAAAGGAGAAGTTTTAACTAATTTGATCTTGCTTGCTGTTGGGTGGAACAAAGATTAAAAGGCTACTCAGGATTGCAGTTTTGTTGATCATTCTATTGATTGAATGCGATCAGTTTATAAAATTATACTTCAGACTAATCTGAATTGTTTGTGCAACATTCTCCATCATTTCTTCCAAATGGAAGAATGTTGTTGAACAATTCCAAAATGTTACTTTGACAAATGTTTCTGAGGAAGGCTGTTTTCAAATTTATTAATTGTTTTGTGAATTAAACTTTAAAATTAGTCATTATATTTGTTTGGAGCAAAGTTAGTTGCCTAAAAGCTGATACATATGGTTTTTGTAACAACTTGGTCATCAGAACAAAGCATCTTATTCAAGGCACTTTGAAGATGTGTGGTGAACATATCACATTTTTTTTAATCAATAATTTAGCTAATACAATGTTTAGCTGCCTTCAAACTTGGTGAGAGTTTGAATTTCAGTGGCCTTCAGTAAACTGAAAGCTGAACTCAAAGGGAAGTGTGAAATATTCTGCAGTGCAAAGGGGTAAAGGAGCCATGAAAAGCAATTGATCTCCATACAAAGACCAAGCTGTTCCTTCCGCTAATGTAACCTCGCATTCCAATATCTTCAACTTGGCTAATTAAATGTGACGGTATCATCAAGCTGACCTGAAAAATTGTGCAATGTTTGGAAATTAAATAGGCCATATTTCAAAGGGTTTCATTTCCAATGCCACATTTAGTGCATGGAGAATTACTTTGGTTTTTAAAAACAATAATTTGACTAAGTTTCAAGATACTGTATCTGAGTGTCATTCGGAAGGCAAGTTTTCTAGTTTCTAATTTATGACAACAAATAGATTTTACTCTGCTGCATTTTTTTTTTGGGCAGTCCATATTTTATTTTAAATATCTTTTGTTCTGTAAAGCAAAATCTTTTCAACACAATAATGAACATTGTCCAACCAGCAGGAATATTCATGGTGATTCTGGTAATTAATTGAGTGATTGAATTGTTTATGCAGTGGATGTATGTATTTATGTGCTCAATGTTCAAAAGTTGTATACATAATTCATCTTAAAATTCTTGTTCCTTGAGTCCATATTGGGAATTTATGGAAGAATTTACCGTCATCTAGCTTATTTTTATGCTTTTTTTTTTAAACAGAATTTGAAAGAGGATCCGAATGGCCAAGGTGATCAAGATATAGGTAAGCACATTAAGAATGGCTTATTGAATGAGGGGCTATCAAAAGATGGAACTGACCAATCTGTAAACTGTTGTAGGTAGCTCCTTTCAGTGCACCTGTTCTGTCTTTTGGTGTGCTCACAAAATGCCTGTTAAGAAGAAGAGAAAATCTTCAGGATCAGAAGACGCCAGCATGAAAAAGTGTAGGATAAACAGGTGAGTACCAATTTAGGTTTAACTTTTTCCTTTCACTCTCTCCCTCCAAGCCCTGTATCACATCGATGTGGATATAAACACAAACATTTACCAACGATTTTCTGATTCAAATTCACTCAAGTTTAGGTATTACAAATTGACTGCAGGATTATTTTAAACTGCATCTTAGAAATTAAAGCTCTCCATTTGTGTACAAAACAAAAGCTGGTTCCTGACTTTAATATAAAATCTCCTCTTGTGATTAATTTGATGTATTAACAGTTGTTTTCTCAGTCAATTTAACTTTTTTAAACAAATACTGTTTATTAATGTTATTAATTTAAGCAACTCTAACATGAGTGACGGGCATACATGGACCAGAGTTTCTTTTGGTTGGGGAAATGTATTTTCATTCTCTCGTCAGTAACTGAAACTGAAGAGGCATATTTGGCTTAACGTACATTTAACATGTAAGGATATGTCCAGATATCAAAGCAAATTCACTCATTGCCACTGCTTAATTCTTCTAAATTTTTATTCTGATATTGGGATATTTTAACTGAGGCTTTTGGGGAAAACAAATTGTTTAATTTTGTCAAACTTAATTGTCAAATTTATTTTAAAAAATAAATAAAATGAATCTTCATCTTCAGAGCAGGAAAACAGGCTCTTCAAGCCAACTGGTCCATGTCAACCAGTCTTCCTGTTACATTCAGATGAGAATAGAAGTGGAAGCCTGCTGTTGAGCAAAGGTGGCAGACTGGGTTTATTAAGTCTAATGCTTGTTTTAATGCATGTTCCTTTGTAATATAAGAGCCTGAAGAATGAAAATAGCTCACTGACCAGCTTTTGTCTTTTTAAGTTTCTGTAGAGTACAGACACCATCTAGATTAATAAGTGATGACAGTTTTTCAAGCAAAAAGTGCCTAGCTTGGTTTTATGAATATGCAGGTAAGAATTTTGAAGGTATATTGTTATATCATGGCACATTATGATGCCTTAATGTAATTATTTGTCCTCATTAAAATGCTTACAAAATATTTTGAGGAGAGCTAGATTAAAATGGGTACTTTTTCTGCAGGATCTGAATAAAGGAGAACATGGTTTTTAAGTGCATTGGCTCAGTGGAAAATTAGTAAACAGTGTTATTGCAGTACAGCATTTCTGCTAAATCTGTTGCATGTCAGTTGCATAACAGCAGATGAGAAGAGCATGTTTGTTCTGTCTTTTAACCTGAGCATTTTAATTGCACACATTCTTGACTAATACTTATACAAAAAAAGGACTTCCCTTTTGTTGCCCCCATCATACCCTACCCAACAACAACCCAGTGCAGTATTATTGAAGTACATAAATGGTAAGCTGCTTTTAGACTAAATAAAACATGGTACTATAGTACTGCAAAGAAATGTACAAATTATTAAGCATATTTCCCAAATGTAGAAGCTTTGAGATCTTTCTGAATTGCTCTACCCCAGTATTTTGTGATGTGGTTATTGAAAGCTTATCATTTGTGACAGGTTTTGGACAAAATCACATTGCACTTTCATAAGAAAATGTCATTGAACATGGCACCACAAATTCTATCTTTACTTAACTCTTCGGTGAGTATTCAAAAGGTATCTAACGACATTCTAGCAAATAAATGTTTTTTTGTTTTAACTTAATTTGAGGGAATGTACCCCATTTTCCCCCTTGCTGGTCTATATGTCAGCTGCAGTCAAGGACAAGCAGGCAACTTCATGCCAGGTTTCTGCTGGTGGCAAACTAGACGAAGTGTAGGAGATGTGCTGATGCAGTCTATGAATGACTCTCGCACACTTTGACCTTCTCTCCCTCTGCTGGAAAATACCAAGTTTTTCAACTCCTTTCCATTTCAGTAATGAAGATCAGGAGCTCTGGATTGGGGAGGGTGGTGGTGTTCTAATTTTAATATCTCTAAACACTGGTATGATTTTAGTATGCTGTGCCAATGACTAAATAGATTGACCAATTCATCTACAGTCATGACATTCCATTAAAGTGCAACTGCTTCTGTCCCACCTGTATCTAACTATTACTATTGGGTAATACTATACATTACTATTGGGTTCATTAGGGTCAGAGTCATACTCTAAATATATATTGCAACTACTATAGCACTGAAATTATTTTATTTAATGTGTTCTGGTAGCATATTCTTTCAAAGCTTAAAGCCATCCAAGATGTGGCATGGAACTGCTTGTACCCATAGTCAATATTAAATACACCTGCTCAGACACTGAATCAATTAAGCAGAAATTTGCTCTAAGTAATTGCCTTCACAAATCAACCACAGTTTCAGAGGAATGAAACAGAAAATGTTAGAAACTTTTAGCTCAAACAGCATCTGGGGGGAGAGAAACATTTAATGTTTTAAGTCTAAAATCCTTTGTCAGAAGTGAGCATAGGATCTTTCACCTGAAATGCTAACTTTCTTGCCTTAAACACTTGAGTGTTTCCAGCATTTTCTGTTTTTATTTCATATTCATATCTGCAGTTTTTCTTTGATATTCAGCTATTTTTCTGCCCTTCTGATTCACAAAACACACTTCAGTTTTGCTTTTGGATTTAATTCAGCATTTGGCATTTCAGTGCATTTAGGTTATTTCTGTTGGATGGCTTCTGTTCTTCAGTATCAACATTTAGAAATAGATATTGTATGTGAAATGGTTAATATTGTTATCCTATCATACATGTTTATGATAAATATTTTATCATAGATGGGTTTGTTCAATGGCATTTAGGCTTGTTTGCAGAAGCTTGAATTTGAACCTTGAACATTGTTCCTGCCTTGCTACAGCTGCCTTCATGGTGTTGCATGTCAGCTGCATAACAAAAGATTTAGGTAGAAAAGCATGTTTATTGTTGTTATTTCATTTAACATGCATTGAAAGCTGAAAACTTAGAAAGTAGGTGGAGCGACAGATTTATTGATTGGTAACTAAATTGTACTTGTTGTTCAGTACCCTCAATTTCAAGTGTTAGATTTCATTCGCCTTTTGGAAAACTTTGTCTTTGAGTTTTTAAGCTGCCTATGGAGACAGCACTTAAGACTATAAGACATAGGAGCAGAATTAGTCTATTTGGCCTATCAAGTCTGCTCTGCCATTTTATCATAGCAGGTTTATTATGCCTCTCAACCCTATTCCCCTGCCTTCCCCTCATAACCTTTGACACCCTTATTAATAACCTATCAACCTCCACTTTAAATATACCCAGTGACTTGGCTTCATCAGCCATCCATGGTAATGAATTCCACAGATTCACCAACCTCTGGTTAAAAGAATTCCTCCCCATCTCTGTTCTGAAGAGATGTCCTTGTATTATGAGCAAGGTAAGCTGCCTCAATGGCTATTATCTAATAGCATTTGCATCCACACTGGTGAAGTATGTTGAGAAGTTGGTGATGAACCATCAACTCCTGCCTGGGAAGTGAGTTTGATCTGTTCCAGTTTGCTTACTGGAGCAACAGCTCCGCAGCAGGTGCCATCTCATTGGTGCTTCAGTCGATCCTGAAACATTTGGACAGCAAAGATACATACATCAGGATGCTCTTTATCGACTACAGTTCAGCATTCAATACCATCATCCCCTCAAAATCAATCAGTAAGCTTCGAGACCTTGGCCTCAATACCTCCTTGTGCAATTGGATCCACCATTGCCTCACTTACAGACCCGAGTCAGTTCAGATTGGCAACTACATCTCCGGAATCTCCCCTCCCCTCAGGCTGTGTGCTTAGCCTCCTGCTCTACTTGCTTTACACTTGTGGCAATGTAGCTAAGCACAATTCTAATGCCAAACTCAAGTTTGCTGACAACACCATTGTCGTAGGCCGAATCAAAGGTGGTGTCAAATCAGCAAAAGAGGGAGGGAGATTTAAAATCTGGCTGAGTGCTGCCACAACAACAACCTCTTACTCAATGTCAGCAAGACCAAGGAGCTGATTACTGATTTCAGGAGAAGGAAACCAGAGGCCTGTGAGCCAATCATCAGAGGCGGAGAGGGTCAACAACTTTAAATTCCTTGTGAAGATTCAGTATGACATCTAAAACCTTGACAGACTTCTAAAGATGTATGGTGGAGAGTATATTGAGTGGTTGCATCACAGCCTTGTATTGAAACACTAATGCTCTTGAACATAAAATACTACAAAAAGTAGTGGTGACAGCCCAGTCCAACGCCAATACCCTTCACACCATATTTATATGAAACTTTGGCACAACGAAGCAACATCCATCATCAGGGATCCCCACTACTTTCTTCTTGCTGCTGCCAATAGGAAGAAGGTACAGTACAGGAGTCTCGGGACCCACACCATAAGGTGCAGTTACCATTCAACCATCTGCCTCTTGAAACAGAGGGGGATAACTTCACTTGCCCCATCATTGAAATGTTCCCACAACCTATGGATTCTCTTTCAAAGACTCATCATCTCATGTTCTTGATACTTATTTCTTTTTTGTTTGTTTATTTTTGCATTTGCACAGCTTGTCCTTTGCACACTGGTTGAACACCTGAGTTGATGCAGTATTCAATTGTTTTTATTATTGTTAGAATTCTATTATGGATTTATTGTGTATGCTCACAAGTAATCTAATCTCGGGGTTGCTTATGGTGACATATAGTTACTTTGATAATAAATTTATTTTGAACTTAGAACATTGCCCCCCCCCCCCATCCTAAACTCCTCCAGTGTAGGAAACATCCTCTCTACATCCAATCTGTGTAGACCTTTCAATATTTAAGTTTCAATGGAATCCACATCTTCCCTCCCCCCACCCCTGTACTTCTAAACTTCAGTGAGTGCAGGCCTGGAGCCATCAAACAATCACATATGTTAACCCTTTCTTTCCCAGGGTCATTCTCGTCAACCTTCTTTGGACCCTCTACAATCCTAGCACTTCCTTTCTTAGATAAGGAGCCCAAAACAGCTCACCATATTCTAAGCGTGGTCTGACCAATGCCTTATAAAGTCTCCACATTTCATCTTTGCTTTTATATTCTAATCCTCTTGAAATGAATGCTAACATTGCATTTTCCTTCCTTACCACTGACTTAGTCTGCAAATTAATGTTTAGGGAATACTGCTCTAGGATTCTCCATTTCTTTTGCACCTCTGAATTTTCTCCTCATTTAGGAAACATTCTACGCTTTTGTTCCTTCTGTCAAAGTGCTTGACCATACACTTCTGACACTTCCATCTGCCACCTCTTTGCCCAATCTCCTAATCTGTCCAAGTGTTTCTGCAGACTCCCTGCTTCCTCAACACTACCTGCCCCTCCACCTATCTTCATATCATTTGCAAACTTTACAAGAAAGCCATCAATTCCATCATCTTAATTACTGACATATAACATGAAAAGATGTGGTTCCAACACTGACTCCTATGGAACACCACTAGTCACCAGCAGCCAACTAGAAAACGTCCCCTTTATTCTCAGTCTTTGCCTCCTGCCAGTCAACCAATCATCTGTCCATGCTAGTATCTTTCCTGTAATATCATGGGCTCTTACCTTGTTTAGCAGCCTTGTGTGTGGCAACTTGTCAAAGGCATTCTGAAATTGCTTCTCCTCATTAGGCTTTATATAAAATAAAGGAGACTGTTTAAAAGACTAAATTGTTACTAGTCAATTGCTTGCTTTCTAGTGATCTTGATAAACTATAACAAGTGTTCAACCAGTTAAGAAAGTAATAGAATAAGATTCACATAGTTTTCTGAAGAGGTATTTCATTCCATTGTGATTTTTCATAGCTTAATTTAATTTTCCTTGCAGAAGAACATCACGTGCCTTTGACAAAATGATAAATCAGTAATAATAGGTTCCCCAAAATAATTTTTGCCCTTTGCAAGTAGAAAACATCATAGATTAGTTTTGAAATCTGGAAAGCAGTATACAAACATGTCATAGAGCATGTCAGAGTCATAAGGGTTTTGTTTGATAAATTGCTTCAGAAGCTACTCCCACTTCCTCTAGACTCGAGTAGCCAGGGACTCGTGCATGGGCCCCAGTTATGCCAGCCTTTTCAATGGCTATGTCCATGTTCCAGGCTTTTCCCTGTAATGCTTCCTCCGCGACACTGGCAACTGCATTGGTGCTGCTTCATGCACCCATACTGAGCTCATCAATTTCATCAACTTTGCCTCCAACTTTCACCCTGCCCTTAAATTCATATGGTCCATTTCTGACGCCTCCCTCCCCTTAATCTCTTTCTTTCCATCTCTGGAGGTAAGCCATCAACCAACATCTTTTATAAACTTACAGATTCCCATAGCTATCTCTGACTGTACCTCTTCCCACCATGTCTCCTGTAAAAGTGCTATTCCCTTTTCTCAGTTCTTTCATCTCCGCTGCAACTGTTCCCTTGTTGAGGCTTTCCTTTCCAGGACGTCAGAGATGTTCTCCTTCAAAGAGCGGGATTTCCCTTCCTCCACCATTGATGCTGCCCTCATCCACATCTCCATTTCCGGAACATCCGTGCTCATCCCGCTGCCTTTCCTCTTGTCCTTATTCTCATCATTCTCAGCCATCTCCAAAGGGATCCTATCACCAAACACACCTTTACCTACCACCCCTCTCTGCTTTCCGTGATTCCCTTGACCCTTTATCCCTCTCCACTAATCCCTCCCAGCACTTATCCCTGTAAGCAGCCGAAGTGCTCCACCTGCTCATTCACCTACTCCCTCGCCTTCATTCAGGGCCCCAAATGTCCTTTAAGGTGAGGCAACACTTTACTTGCGAATCTGCTGGGGTAGTCTTGTATCCGGTGTTCCTGATGTGGCCTCCCCTGCATTGGTGAGACCCATTGTAAGTTGGAAGACCCAAAGCTAAACTTCCCGATGGCCCAACATTTTAATTACGATTCTAGTTCCAACAGGGTGGAGGAGCAACACCTTATATTCTGTCTGAGTAGCCTTCAAGGTGATGGCATGAATATCGATCTCTCCTGGTAATAAAAATTCTCCCCCTGCCTCCCCGTTCTTGTATTTCCCCCACTCTGGCCTCTTACCTCTTCTCATGCACCCAAAGCCTCCCCTTGGTGCCCCTTCTTTCCTTTCTCCTAGGGTCCACTTCTTTCTGTCAGATTCCTTCATCTCCAGCCCTTGACCTTTCCCACACACCTGGCTTCAGCTATCGCCTACCAGCTATTCTTCTTCCCCCTCCCCACCAGCATTTTATTCTGGGGCTTCCCCCCCCCCCCCCCCCCACTTTCCAGTCCTGAAATCTCGGCTTGAATCATAAACTTTCCGTGGATGCTGCCTGACCTGCTGAGTTCCTCCAGCATTTTATGTATGTTGCAGAAGATATACCTTACTGGTTTGATGTGGGTTAAAATGGCTAATTGAACCAGTTGACTACATTGTCTTCCTTCGCTCTAGATAGACTCTATTGTGTGATCCAGAATGTTAAAGAGCATTTTATTGATTTCTACAGTTCTATAATCCTCTTGGAGGCTGGGGAAAGGAGATTATAGAATAGATTTGACTTTCTATTTGTTTCTCTGAGGAATGATGAGAGTGATAAGAGTACCTTTTATGTACGTACTTTAGAACTGAATATTTTGACTAAATGATTAATATATTTGGGTTCAGTAACCAGTTACTGTTCTGACATCGTTCATTGGGCCAGAAGCTCATTAGCAAATGAAACTAAATTTAGTTCACTGAATAAATCAGTAGTAGAAAATTAATATCGATAAAAGTCAAAATAAAATACAAGTTCACTAATGTCCTTAAAGGAAATCTGTCTTTACTCAGTCTGGCCTGTATGTGACTCCAGTTTCATTATAATCTGGATGATTGTCCTCTGAAATGACTTAGTCAGCTGCTTAATTGTGTAAACATTGCAGTTGAGCAATAACTGCTGACCTAAAGGTGATGTCCAAGTTCTGTTAATGAAAATCAGTTCATTAATTCTTTCTGTATTTATTGGGTTCTTTTGTACTATTGCATTAAATGCATACAAATTTACCAATTGTAAATGAAACCCCTTTCTGTCTCAAAAGGGAAATTGAGTTAATTACTTGGGGCTTTGAGAGGATATGAATTTGGGTGATTAATGAATGAATATAGGTCATGGCAGTTTTAGACATCTTGAGAGTTTTGGCTTTGGGTGATATTTATTTTGTTTCAAGTTTTCCTCTAGTGGATTCATAACCTGTAAACAATCTGCTGGCTTAACTACAAACCCCATTTCCAGAAAAGTTGGGATATTTTCCAAAATGCAATAAAAACAAAAATCTGTGATATGTTAATTCACGTGAACCTTTATATAACTGACAAAAGTACAAAGAAAAGATTTTCAATAGTTTTACTGACCAACTTAATTGTATTTTGTAAATATACACAAATTTAGAATTTGATGGCTGCAACACACTCAACAAAAGTTGGGACAGAGGCATGTTTACCATTGTGTTACATCCTTTTAATAACACCTTGTATTCGTTTTGGAACTGAGGATACTAATTGTAGTAGATTTGCAATTGGAAATTTTGTCCATTCTTGCTTGATATAAGACTTCAGCTGCTCAACAGTCCATGGTCTCCATTGACTGATTATCCTCTTCATGATGCGCCATACATTTTCAATAGGAGATAGATCTGGACTGGCAGCAGGCCAGTCAAGCACACGCACTCTGTGTCTACAAAACCACGCTGTTGTAGCCCGTACAGAATGTAGTCTGGCATTGTCCTGCTGAAATAAGCATGGACGTCCCAGGAAGGGATGTCCCGGGAAGAGACGTCACCTTGATGGCAACATATGTCTCTCTTAGATCCTAATATATACCTCAGAGTCAATGGTACCTTCACATACATGCAACTCACCCATGCCGTAGGCATTGATGCACCCCCATACCATCACAGATGCTGGCTTTTGTACCTTTTGCTGATAACAATCAGGATGGTCATTTTCATCTTTGGCACGGAGAACTTGACACCCGTTTTTTCCAAAAACTAGCTGAAATGTGGACTCATCTGACCACAGCACATGGTTCCACAGTCTTTCGGTCCATCTGAGATAAGCTCAGGCCTAGAGAACTCGCCAGGGTTTCTGCATAGAGTTGATGTATGGCTTCTTCCTTGCGTAATACAGTTTCAAGTTGCATTTCTGGATGCAGCGACGGACTGTGTTTGGTGACAATAGTTTTCTGTAGTACTCCCGAGCCCAGGTGGCTATAATTGTCACAGTAGCATGACGGTTTCTTAGGCAGTGCCGCCTGAGGGCTCAAAGATCACGCGCATTCAACAGTGGTTTCCGACCTTGCCCTTTATGCACTGAGATGTCTCTGAATTCTCTGAATCTTTTCACAGTATTATGTACAGTAGATGTTGAAAGACCAAAATTCTCTGCTATCTTGCGTTGGGAAATGTTCCTTTTGAACTGACTAACAATTCTCTCACGAATTTTGGCACAAAGGGGTGAGCCACGACCCATCCTTGCTTGCAAAGACTGAGCCTTTGATGGATGCTACTTTTATACCCAGTCATGATCCCTCACCTGTTACCAATTAGCCTGCTTAATGTGGATTCTTCCAAACCAATGTTACTTGAATATTCTGTGCACTTTTCAATCTTATTTTAACTCTGTCCCAACTTTTGTTGAGTGTGTTGCAGCCATCAAATTCTAAATTTGTGTATATTTACAAAATACAATTGTTGGTCAGTAAAACTATTGAAAATTTTTTCTTTGTACTTTTGTCAGTTAAATAAGGGTTCACGTGAATTAACATATCACAGATTTTTGTTTTTATTGCATTTTGGAAAATATCCCAACTTTTCTGGAAATTGTGTTTGTAAGATCAAGCACGATCTGTTGGGGGAGGGGGGAGGAGTTGTTGACATTTCAGGTTGAAACCCTGCATCGGGAAAAAGTGGAGAGAAGAGATGGCATGTGTTATAGGAGAGAGGGTTGTTGAGCAGACACTAGTGGACTTGAGGGTGAGTGAAGTGCAGATCAGGCTTGGTAGGAGTGGGGAAGTGTGAATTTGGAGGATAGATGGGCTGATGATAAATGGTGGCAGATGGAACCAGATAAGGTGAAGGGAGAGTGAAGATGAAAACACCTCTTCCCCACCCCACCCCCGTCACCTAGATCTCTCCTACAATCCAATTGCCTGTCTCTCAATTCCACCCTCCCTCCAGCTGACTTGTTCCACCCATTATCATTCACCTCCCTTCCCCCCCACCCTCATCCTCCGTCTGTGTCAAGCCCCTAACTCAAGCCTATGTCCACTACTATTAACTACCTTCCTCTTCACCCTTAGTGCTGATACAGGGTGTCAATTCAAAGTGTTGATAGTTCCTTTCCTCTGTGGATGCTGCTCAACCCACTGAATTGCACCAGCAGATTGTTCTGGATTCCAGCATCTACAGTCTCTTGTATCTCATTCTGTGTAAAAGTGCTTACTTTCTAAATATGCCCCATGTTTATCCACTTATTTTGTAAATCAACTGGAAAATAATTTCTAGAGACTCTGAGCTTGATTTGCTATTATTGCCTCATCCAGCTCTTTAAAATGTTAATGTGTTTGTGTGCCTGCTGCTTTTGAACTGCTCCCTTTGGGTTAGTTTAATTTCTCTCCTGGTTCTAACTTGCCTTGCTAATTAAAGCGCATAATCACAGGACAGATCTGAACTCTATCCAAACGCAGCAGGACTGCCTCCCATGAACTAAGTGATCATTTTTGGATAGAATACAGGATTTTTTCCCATTGTATCTTAAAGGGACGGATGAGGTTGTTGGTCCTGAAGGAATGGAAAAATTTTGTGAAGATATAGGTGTGGAGCCTGAAAATGTAAGTTTAATCTTCTTTAAAAAATATTAAAATAACTGTTAATGAAGTAATGGTAATGAAATTATTTTTAAGCAATATGAAATGCCTTATCATTAATAATTTGTAAGTATGCTGCCACTTTTTTAGATTATCTTCTGTTCTTTTAACAAAGCATCACTTTGCTAGGCTTGTGCAGTTGGAACGTCTTAAATTAAATTAGTTGAAAATATTAAAGATTAGGGAAAGCAAAAGATTTGCTTTAAAATAATTACATGATGAAGATGGGGGTAAAGTAGTTACTAAAAGAAGGTATAGGAGATGTGTTGGATTATGATGATGAAGTTTTCATTGGGAATGTCAATGGGTTAGGAAGAGGGTATTGTGATTGTTATGAAAGGTTTTCTTTTTGGTTGCTGCACTATGAACAGAAGAACCATCTCTTCAGGGAGAAATGCAAGATCCAAATTATTTCTATGAATCGGGGCACTGTCAGTCTATAAGTAAAAGCCCTAACATGCAATTTGGATCTGTAAGTTTAAAAGAGATATGATAAAGTAAGAAATTTGATTTTATTTATTCTCCGAAAACAGCCCTGTGTTATTTGATGCTCCCTAACTCTTCTGTCAATCTGTTGCAGAAAGCAGCACCTAAATTGGCAGGTTCAAAATTTAGGATTGCAAGGTGTTGAGGAAGATGAATCAAACAGTGCATGAGGCAAACTCTATATTCGGACACTTGTTCCCACGGACCTTGTCAAAGGCTAATGCAGAAATTGCAGGGACCCTAAGCAGAGATATTTAAAATGTCCTTGGCCACAGGTGAGGTGCCAGAGAATTGGAGGATAACTAGAGTTGTTCTGGTGTTTAAGAAAGGATTTAAGAATAAGCCAGGAAATTATAGGCTGGTGAGTCTTACATCAGTAATGGGTAAGGTATTCTAAGGGACTAGATATGTGTTTGGATAGGCAAAGACTGATTAGGGATAGCCAACATGGCTTTGTGTGTGATAGGTCATGTCTAACCATTCTGAAAGTTTATTCAAAAAAGCTACCAGGAAAGATTGTGAACGCAAGGTAGTGTGTGTAATCTACATGGACTTTAGCATGGCCTTTGACAAAGTCTAGTGTGGAAGGCTAGTCAAGAAGGTTTAGTCACTTAGCATTCAAGATAAAGGAGTAAATTGGATTAGATGTTGGTTTCGGGGGGTAGAAGCCAGACAATGGTAGTAGATGGTTGCCTCTCTGACTGGAGGCCTGTGACTGGTAGTGTGCTGCAGGAATTGGTGCTGCATCTGTTCTTGTTTGTCATCTATATCAACGATCTGGATGATTAATGTAGTAGATTGGATCAGCAAATTTGCAGATGACTCTTAAGATTGAGGATGTAGTGGACAAGAGGAAGACCATCAAAGCAGCAGCGATATCTAGACCAGCTGGGAAAATGTGCTGAAAAATGGCCTGGTGTGTCTTGGGAGTACTTGGAAGATTGAAAGCAGTGAGCTGGCTGCGTGCCCAGAGAGCAGAGTTCTTTGGGCACTGAGCTCGGTAAAAGCGATGCTACAGATTTTTAACATCATAAATTAGCAAGTTGTTTGTTATGCCTCACCTCTCGCTGCGAAACAGAGACATCTCTTTTTCCCTTACTAGGGAGAGAGAGCCTGTGGTGTGTCCAATACCGGGTGAATGAGCAGTCTTTGGGGTACTGCAAGTCTGTGGCTTTATTGATGTTTGCTGCTTGCTTGAGTGCTCGGTGGGGGGTGCCGATGCTTTCTTTTTGCTGGTGGGGGAGGGGGATCATTGTTTTGCTGCTGCTTGTGCGTGGGAGTGGGTGCTGGAAAGGGTTTTGGGGTTCTAACTAACTTATCATTCGTTCCTTGGGACACTCCTCTGTTTTCTTGGATGGCTGCGAAGAAAAAGAATTTCAAGATGTCTATTGTATACATTTCTCTGGCATTAAATAGACCTTTGAAACTTTGAATGCAGGCAAGTTTGAGGTGTTGCTCTTCAATCGGACCAACCAGGTAGGGCTTGCAGAGTAAATGGTAGGGCACTGAGAAGTGCAGTAGAGCAAAGAGATCTGGGAATACAGGTCCATAACTCATTGAAGGTGGCATCACAGGTAGATAGGGTCATAAGGTAAGCTTTTGGCATATTAGCCTTCAGTATAACATCCCAACTCCTGTACTTAATACTTTGATTTATGAAGTTGTACAAGATGTTGGTGAGGCCAAATTTAAAGTATTGCCAGCAGTTTTGGTTACCTATCTAAAGGAAAGGTGTCGATAAGATTGATAGCACAGAGAAAATTTGTAGGGATGTTGCCAGGACTTAAGGACCTGACTTGTAGTGAAAGGTTGAATAGGTTAGGACTTTATTCCCTAGTGCATAGAAGAATGAGAGGAGATTTGATTGAAGTATACAGAATTGAGGATCATAGATGGGGTAATGCAAGCAGTCTTTCTCCACTGAGGTTGGCTAGGTCTAGAAATAGGTCATGAGTTAAAGGTCAAAAGTAAAATGTTTAACGAGAACATGAGGGGGAACTACTTCACTTAGTGTGGTGAGAATGGAACGAGCTGTTAACGGAAATGGATGCAGGTTCAGTGTGAACATTTTAGAGAAATTTGGATAAGTACACGGATAGGAGGGTATCGAAGACAATGGTCCAGGTGCAGTTGGATGGGACTAGGCAGATTAATAGTTCGGTATGAACTAGATGGGCCAAAGGGTCTGTTTCTGTGCTGTAGTGTTCTATGACTAACTGTATTTAGAAATTCTTAAAGATGGCGGGGGGGCGTTTGTCAGAGAATCAAGAGGTCAAAGGAATGATCATTAAATATAAGGTTGACAGTAATGGGAGAGGAAAGATTGTGTTGCTTTGATAGTTAATGCTTGATTCATATTCAAAGTCATTGAGACGTCGTTTGAATCCAAGACTCCATTTTGTCACACTCTCAAGTTATAATTTCCTGCTTTGTAGGAAACTACCATTGTAGTTTTGCAATATTTTTCTTCCAGCAATTTGAATGTTATTATAAAATATTTACATTTGTCTTTACATAATGTGACAAAAATTTTAGTACGTAGCTATATATGGTTAAATAAAATGTTTCTTGTGAGTAGCCCTCAGAATTCAGCTATATCTCATGTAATTTGGGATCTGATGACTGTGGTTTTTGGAAACTTAGATCAACAATACACAATTTAAAAATAAGGTAATTCTGAGAGCCAGGTACATAACGTGAGCTTTATTTGCCACTAAGCTTCTAGAATCATGAAATTATAGAATTGCTATGGGAGACAAGGAAGCCATTCAACCATTTAATTGTTTATCAGCTCCTCTTAGAATGATCCTGTTGCTCCTTGTTTCAACACTTTTTCTTCTCCATAACCCTGCAATTTGTTTTTTTTTCAAATCACTTAAATGCTTAACTATCTTGCACCACCCTTGCTATCAGTAAGTACCATTTCATAATTACTTGCTGAATAAAAAGGTTGTTTTCTCTTTACGTACTTTGCCCGCACATCACACCTGTGCCCTCCAGTATTTGTCCTGTCCACGAATGGGTACAGTATCCATATACAGTGGATTCCAGTTAATTGGGCCATCGGTTAATCAGGCAGCAGCTTATTTGGTACAACTCTTAAACAACAAAAACTAGTTGAGGAAATGGTTAGGATTCCTTTGCTTATTTGAGACACCGCCACTTAATTGGGACAGGTGACTCTTGCTGAACAGTTTCTAACTGACGTCAGTCACATGCACTTCATGTGCTGGTAGACACGACACCACGCTAGAGTGAACAGTTTCTTGTGTTCAGAAAACGTTGATCTTTGTCAATGGTGGTTGGCAAGTAATAAAAAGTAAGACAATTCAGAACTGTGTTGCTCACTGTGGTTTCAAGTATTCAGGTTTGGAAATGCCAAAAAAAATTTGCTGGGAATGAAAATGAAATCATTTCACTCAGTTCAAAGTAGGTTTATTATCAAAGTACATATGTCACGATATACAACCTTGAGATTCATTATCTCGCAGGTATCCTCAATAAATCTGTAGGACAATAATAGCCATTATGGAAAGACCACATCAACTAGTGCATTCAACCAGTGTGCCAAAGGCAACTGTGCAGATACGAAAAGAAAGCAATAATAAATATATAATCAAGAGCAGGAGATGAGTCCTTGAAAGAGTCTGTAGGTTGTGGGACTATTTCAATGATGGGGCAAGTGAAGTTATCTCATTTGCTTCTGGAGCCCGAAGGTTGAGGAGTAATAACTGTTCCTGAACCTGATCATGAGTCCTGAGGCTCCCATACTGCGTTCTTGAAGGCAGCAGTGAGAAGAGAGCATGACCTGGGAGGTGGGGGGTCCCTGGTGATGGATGCTGCTTTCCTACAACAGCACTCCACGTGGATGTGCTCTGTGGTGGGGAGGGATTTACCTGTGATGAACGGGGCCATATCCCTACTTTTTTGTCAGACTTTCTGTTCAAGGGCATTGGTGTTTCCATACCGGGCTGTGATGCAGCCTGTCAATATACTCTCCACCATACATCTATAGGAATTTGTGTTTTAGATGTCATGCCAAATCTTCGCAAACTTACAAGGAAGTTGAGGTGCTGCCTTTGTAATTGCACTTGTGTGCTGGGCACCAGGACAGATCCTCTGATAATTGGCTCACGGATCTCTGGTTTCCTCCTACTGAAGTCAATAATTAACTCCTTGTTCTTGCTGACACTGAGTAAGAGGTTGTTGTTATGGCACCACTCAGCCAGATTTTCAATCTCCCTCCTATATGCTGATTTGTCACCACCTTTGATTTGACTAATGACATTGGTGTCATTGGCATACTTGAATTTGGCATTGGAGCGACACAGTCATAAGTGTCAAGCAAGCAGAGCAGGGGACTAAGCACACAGCCTTGTAGTGCACCTGTACTGATGGGAGATTCTGGAGAGATGCAGTTGCGAATCCAGTCTGACTGGGGTCTGCAAGTGAAGCAGTGGAGGATCCAATTGCACGAGGTATTGAGGCCAAGGTCTTGCTAGTTGATTAGTTTTGAAGGGCTGCTGGCAATGAATGCCTGAGGTGTCAACGATAAAGAGCATCCTGATGTATTCATCTTTGCTGTCCAGATGTTCCAGGGTTGAGTGAAGAGCCAATGATTCGGCATCTGCTGTGGAGCTGTTGTGCCAGTTGGCAAATTGGAGTGGATCCAAGTCGCACTTCAGGCAGGAGTTGATATGTTTCATCACCAACCTCTCAAAACACTTAATCAATGTGGATGTAAGTGCTACTGGACAATAGTCATTGATGCAGTTTACAACATTCTTCTTGGGCACCAGTATAATTGAAGCCTATTTGAAGCATTTGTGTACCTTGGACTGCTGAACAGTCCGGCTAGTTGATCAGCACAGGTCTTGTCACTACTTCAAGTTAGGAGCTACGAAGAATTTAAAAGTATCGACAACAATCTTGAATGTTACAATGAAAACGAAGATTTGGAGGATGCAGTCGTCGAAAGCATCATATGAAGGCAGTCCATTATCTGCACTTAGTGGCTGGCTAATTTTGTTCATTTACATTCAATCGAAAGAACATAGCCCATACACTGGATGAACTCCATTGATAACTATTAGGAACTAGTACACAGTTTTATTCTATAGCTCTAACTTGTGCTGTATTTCAGTTAAACAGTTTGCTTTTTTTAAATACCTTTTAAACTATTTCCATGAAACTTCTGCTAATTGAAGTGGCCAATTCATTGGGCTAAACTGTACTAATCTCGATGTGCTCCAGTTAACTAGAATCCACTATATTTAACCTACCCAAACCAGTCATGATGATGATGTGCAAGTCTGTTAAATCTTCTCTTAATCTTCTTTGTTCTCTGAAAAGCCCCACCTTCTCCAGTCCAACCTCATAGGATCGATTAGGGAATTAGGCCATTTGGTCTCCTGCAGCATTTGATCATAGTTGATTTATTTTCCCTCAAATCCCTTTCTTCTCTCTTTGCCCCATAACCTTTTAACACCTTTACTTACTCAATCATAGAACCATCCTAATATATATTTTCTGAAATGTTTCCACCATTTTTACCTTCTTACAGTGGGCTGAACTGGATGCAAAACTCATGGTGCAGCCCAAGCAAGTCTTTGTATTGGACCAACATATTTATGCAGGTTTGCCCAACCAAATTTAAACATCTTGCCTCACCAGAGCACTAATAAAATGGG
Organism: Hypanus sabinus; assembly: GCF_030144855.1. NCBI lineage: Eukaryota > Metazoa > Chordata > Chondrichthyes > Myliobatiformes > Dasyatidae > Hypanus > Hypanus sabinus. The sequence continues at coordinate 52,942,500 of NC_082708.1, forward strand.
CCCAAGGGGAAGGAGCTAATTCAAAACTCCAGTAATTTGACACACTTGGGACTGTGGCTTCATACTAACAGATTTTCTAGACAATTGCATTTAACTCCTATTTATACAACATATGTACTTTCAATTTTATTTCCTTATATGTTGCATTGTAGTAGAACAGGCGAGTTTAAAAGGAGTGCAAGAAGTGGGCCAAGTACAAAATCCAGGATTTTTGAACACGGACAAAACTGCTTTATCATAGAAATGGGTCAAGTTTCTACCAGACAACTCCCTAGATGCAATATACACTGCTTCTGCTTACATTGTAAGTGGGTGGTTGGTAACAACTTCCCTGCCTTTCTTAACTCCTCTCTACCCAATAGAAATTCCCAACAATGACATCAACACCAAGCTCCAGAACTACAATTCCAGGCAAGGCTTTCTTGATCTAGCCAAGTGCAATATAATTATCCAAATTTGGGTATGAGTAGAGAGAATGCTGTGGCAGTCTTAGTTTTTCTTTAATCTGCCCATAATTGTCCAACACCTGTCTCTGCAGATGCTCCGAACAATTCTAGTATCCATAAACATTGCAGAGCATATAAGTTGGCTCTAACCACCACGTGTGGCATTCTAGAATACCAGGTGTGTGTTGACTAGCTCTGTAGTGTTTTGGCATCATGTGCCTGGCTGCTGATCTACTTGTTCACATCAAGAGATTATTTGGAAGTCAGTAACAAACTACATAATCAATAGTCAGCAGGCTTCTTCAAAAATGAAAAACTGGGTCAAAAATGGTCTAGTGCCATTGCTATAAGCTGGTGGAAATTGCAAGAATTGCTGCGTACCTGTTAATGATTGTCAAACTACATAAGATAATATTTACTTAGCGCGATGCATTCAAAGGTGCAGCATATACGTGAAAGAGGGACATGTCAGCCAAAATTAACTTGACTCCTCGGCCACATTGGTGGTTGTGGGCTGGTCATAAAGGCTGACCTTGTGGACTAGGGTGGCCCGAAGGTTGCATGTTGTAGACAAGTGATTTAGATGTGATAAAAGTGCACCTAATTTTTTTTTTGTCTGCAGATTATCATGTTAGTATTGGCATGGAAGCTGGAGGCTCAAAACATGGGTTTTTTCACTAAAGAAGAATGGTTAAAAGGAATGACGTCATTACAGTAAGACATCTCAATGATTGTTCTGCAATAAAATTTTAAAGTTATGGCATGATGTTTCATTTGTTTAATTGCTAATCAAATTTATTCTATAAGTTGTACTTATTACCAGTAAACTTGTACATAACAAGTATAAAAAATTTCCAGTTTACTCTTATGGATTTTTGCTTGGGAAATTCTGATTTTCTTTTAATGCAGTATTTGTTTAACCTAGATGTGACTGCACAGAGAGGCTACAGAGCAAATTTGATTATTTGCGTTCACAACTCAATGACCTATCAGCTTTCAAACAAATTTACAGATATGCCTTTGATTTTGCTAGAGTAAGGCAAAAATCATTTATTTCTATTGCAATGAATTTTGAATGATTTCTTCATTTGTTTTGAAAAAATGTCACGAAACCCTCTGTCTGCCCTTTTAGGATAAAGACCAGCGTAGCCTTGATATTGATACAGCTAAGTCTATGTTAGCTCTGCTCCTTGGAAGAACATGGGCTCTGTTCTCTGCCTTCTACCAATTTTTGGAGGTACTTTGTTAATATTTGAATAATTCTCAAATGTTATTGCAAAAAAGTTATAACTACAACCACCAATTTTAACAAGGCAGTATCTGTGGAATTCTTATGAAATGTTTTTCATTATGCATGTGCTCTCTTCACAGCAATCAAAGTACAGAGTTATGAATAAAGATCAGTGGTTCAATGTATTGGAATTCAGCAGAACTGTACTTGCAGATCTTAGCAACTATGATGAAGATGGTGCATGTAAGTTCCTTTCCCTCATATCGGAAAATGCATTTATTCCAATACAGTTATAAACTAAATTATAATTTCAATTTTTTTTTCAGGGCCTGTGCTGCTTGATGAATTTGTTGAATGGCAGAAAGCAAGGCAGTCATCATAACAAATTAGAGGAAAAGAGAAGGACAGGAGAGCAATAATGTTTTGCAATCCAACCAAACTATGTCTTTTAATTATGAAATGGAAAGTATTTGTCAAAAGCCATCTTTTATGCTAGCTACAGACTTTTCAGTGTTACAAGAGGGAAGAAGGTTTCCAAGTTGCATCTATATTAGGCATTTTATTATGTATTCATCAAATATGGCACCTGATGTTAGGATTTTGTCCAGTCTTGATTCTTAATGCTTTTGGCAATATCTGTTTATAACTTCCTAAGTACTTTGAAGCACATTTTAAAAATTATAGGTTTCCATTAAAAACAAATGATTTTTGTGTGTGACTGAGAGATGCAAGGCCTTGAAGTGTATGAATGCGATTTTTCAGTTATTGGAAAGTGTATACTAATGTATTGGAAATTTGCCATTCTGGTACCATACCAAAAACTTACTGAACCTCATCATATTTTATTGTAACTATATAGCATTTTTTCTGTGATATACTATATCATTAGGTACTGGTGCTGTTCTAGGACTGTGAGCTCAGCGTTAATGGTAATGCCAGTAGCACCTCTGCGATGCCATGTAAAAGAGGATTATGTGTGATACAGATGTATGTTTAAACTTTTTTCTTCATTTACATTGTTAAGGTATCCACAGATTTGCCTGTTTTCAAAAGCTTTATTTATTTTATGTCCATTTTTAAGAACAAAATGGAATGTGGTCATATAAATCTGAATTAAGTGGGGGGGGGGGAATTATGTGATTGGAACTGCATATAATAGCCTTCATTATTTCATGAGCATGCATGTGGTTTTGACTACAGTTTTTAGTAACAGCAGATATGTTACCACAGCTCTCAGTTGGCCCACTGAACTAAGTACATTGTGAGACTATACAGTATCAAATATTTGTCTCCAGGATAGAAAGCTGTAAATTAGCTTGAACTAAGTACTCTTATGCTGTTGGTTAGTAAAAGCTTTTGTATGAAGGTGACGCTGTGGGACCTTGAATTTAAAAGAAAATTCTTATGCTCATTAGCATCCAAAATATGAATTGTAATTTTGACAGTGGAATTTTTGTGTATACAAAGTATGATCTAAACACTTAAGATTTGAAACACTGAAGGATAATTGTGGTGAATTATTTTATCTTTTTCCCCTCAGTATTTCATATTTGAGCAGATTCTTATCAATTCTTGAATTTACTTTGTGCAGAAGATATTTGGGCAATTTAATTATTGGAACAGTATGACAATTTCCAAAACACTAAAAGCTACTGATTTACTGTTCTCTCAAAAGCCCACAAAGTTAGAAGCAGAGTGGTGTTTTGGGATGCACTTTACACAGTTCTGTACATCCTAGTGCCAGTTAATATTAAAAGTAGTGTATTTTTGATGTTTTTTAAAAACATTTTAAAATTGTCATGAAGTCTTACAGATTTTTAACAATGATTTAACAGTGCAAAGGGCTCAACACTCAAGATTGCTCAATTCTGAGTACTAATTATTTAATATATTACTCAGTAAATTGGTAAGATCTTGTACTGCCTTCACCCACCCTCTTGCATAAGATGAGCCATTATGCATCCGATTCCTGGAGCAAGAATTCAACCTGTGGTCTATTACACCACACACCAATCATCGTACCCAGTCTCTCTCAGTAACATGAATACAGCTTGTTAGTACAGAATCAGTTACTTGAAAATTTTGCTTTTTAAACTGCTAAATGATTTATTATGAGGTTTGTTTGAAATAATGGGGCTAGTTCTTCCCTGTTGTAAAGTAATTAATTTAATGAAATTTAGTCTCTGTATGTAGTACAGTGGATCTTTAAGCAAACTTTTTTTTCCCAGAAAGAAATCCTTACAGCCGGTAGGATACTTATTCAAAGGTATAAAAAATCTGGTATCAGAACTTCAGTTAATGTTATACAGCTGTTTTCTTAAAGTACAAAGGATGGTTTTAAAATATATTTTGTTTTTAAAAGTTGATTTTTGTGATGTTGCCATATATTTTCACCCTCTGTGGATGTTTTAGATATCACTAGGAACTAGCACATGAATGTCGGCTCTAGAAGTGTCAACAAGCTTCCCATCAGACTAACTGCCAAGCTAAGAAAATGAGTCTTTTGATACAGGCGATTTATTGAATTCTTCAGACTTGAGTGCCGTCAATATGATACCCAAAGTCAGAATTCTTGAGATGCCTTGTAGGGGTTGTCATCTATGTCACTGTAAAGCTTTCTGGCAGGTGGACAAAAGCTATATAGATCTTGGTCTAGATGATGCATTGTAGTGCAAAAATTACACTGTCAGCATTCATCTTTCAAATTACTTTATTATTCATTGAAAATCACCTAAATAAAGTGCCCAACCAATTTCACTTTACAATTCCATTTATAATGACCCTCAAATACAATTTTATGCTTTTACTTAACCTTCAGAATTTCAAACCTTAAATCTTATAATAGAGGGCATCATTACTTCATTTTTCCATTGCATTATTTTGGTTAATCTGGTATGAAATCCATCTTTCTGTGAAACTTTTTTTTAAGTGAGATAATTAATTTAGAAATACCCAATTTAATTGAATCTCATTTGTACCTAACTCCATTAGTTTCAGATATGAGCAAGGCGGGAACACATGAACAGTACAATATTCCTGGTAAAGGGTCTCAGCCTGATATGTCGACTGTTTATTCCCCTCCATAGATGCTGCCTGACCTGCTAAGCTCCTCCAATATTTTATGTATTGCATTGTTCCCTTTTCTGTTTTCCATCAAGTGTATTCAGTTGCCTTTTAAAAGAAAAAACCTAACTCGTGCAATGAGTTCTGGTCTCTATTTAATTGACTTCACTTGAGAAAAGTTAATCATAAAGTGTGAAATGCTTAAGAATACCCATGGAATTTACAGTCAGCTTTTTTTATTTTCTTTTTTTCATAATTTACTGGTCCCCAGACAGATTTCTTAAGTCATAGAACCAATAGTTTTAGATTTAAATTCAGAATTTCAATATAGAATCTAATTTGTGCTCAAAGACCTAAGATAGCAAAATATGCCATGGGTTTAGAGGGGTTATTCTTCCATCTTGTCCATGAAATACCCTAATCTTTGAGAAACTCTATTGCGGTTTTTAGAAAGAATATGAATAGAAATAGATTGAAGAAACTTGCAGGTTGTGTAAATTAATGTACTTAATAGCATTTCATTTAAGGGGAATACTGTAAGTGAAACCTATGGTTCAGTGTACTTTCAATAATTTTAAAATATGCTGCTGAATATATAATTGCATTTTTTCATGTCATTTTCCAACATGTGTATTTTAATCCCTCAATTTTCTCTCTATCTGAAGCAAATAAATATTGAGTGTGACAAAGGGATTACTATGCATGTAAGCTGTGCTAAAAGAATAGAGAATCTAGTATTGTTAACAATTTAACCCAGTTTATGACTTCACAAAATATAAAATGTCAACTTTGCATTATTGGGGCGATCTTACAAAAGGAGCACAACTTTTTTTTTCCCCCTGATTTCACTGTTCCTATTCGGTGGTATCCACTCACTGTTTCCTTTGGATCAGAACTACATTTGTATATTTTTGCATTGCATAATCACAAACCAATTTAAATTGAATGATAAACTTTATAAGGAGGTTCATAATGGAATATAAAATGACTGCATGTTTTCATATTTAAAGATATTGGAGAAAAAGACCTATTGCAATGCAACTTAAAACAGAATTACTGACACGCCAAGGACTGTGAACTCTGGCATTTTAGTTGTATAATAAAAAAAAGGAACAGTGTTTATTTAAGTGTCTTAATTCATGAATGGTGATATTTAAAATCTATTGACCCCGCTGCTTACATAACCATGAAAATCCAGGGTCTTAAGTATTTTGTACAACCAAAGGAAAACAAGATTGTGGATTTTTCACACAATGGAACATAGAAGTGTGTTTTATTGTTAGTATTTTGTACAATGGTTGTGTGTGACCTTGTATTTTTCATTACAGACCTTTTAAACGAAAAGATTCTAACTTGACACTATTTTGATAGTATTTAAAACTGCTTGATCTTGTGTGTTCAGTTTGGATGTGTGTCTATTAGAATAATTGCAGCATCGATCAGATTGTATTACATTTTATTTTTTATCAACTTAACATCTAATGGTTTAGAATACCATATTCATGGTTTGTTTAGGTTGTCATTCTTAATCACACAAAAACCAATGTTTTTCTTGAGCCTGTCGTTTTGGATAGAATCTAGGACAGATTAGTCTTGTATTGACTGTTTCATTTCCCACCTCATCCCTATTAATCTCCTTTCCCCAGCCTCACTGGAAGACAAAGATTAATGGGGTTTTAAAGGCTTCCTTTGACTTTTCAATTTGTAATCACCCATTTTCAATTAAAAATGCCAATTAATCATGAACTCACCATATTGGATTTCATTTCCAGTGTGGTTGAGGATAAAATGTGCAGATTATAGCAAAGAAGGTCAAACATTTTTCATCTATCTTTGAAAGAGGAATCTTAGTAGTTCCATTCCCAACTTTGTTCTCCATAGCTTTTTAAATTTTTTTAATGAAGTGTTTATTCAGAGCACTTATGAAATGGTTTTGATAATGCATCTGCCACTATTTCATAACAACTTGGAATGTGGGGGGGGGGGGGGGGAATGCCTTTATTGCCTCTGATTATTTGCCAATTAGTCTCTGCCTGGATTCCACTGAAAGTAGTGCCTCTCTGCACTTAAAGCCTTAAGATAGAATTTTAAAATAATTTGAACACTGCTAATAAACCTCAGTATAGAGGACAATCCTGCATTCTGTGGTTTTGTTTTAATTTTAAAAGGTTTTTCATGTCAGTTGGAATTCTGGTAAGGCTATAAATTCTGAACACTCTCTGAAAGATGATGACCATGGTACTTTTTTGACTAACCAGTCTGTTAAGGTTTAACGATGGTTAACAGTGTTTTACAGTTTTTGCAGTCTTCAACTTGTTCTGGCACTGCAAATACCTGCTTTCATCTGCCCCAGGTCTCCTTTTTTAAGTTATACCATATACTATTTTATGTGGTCATCTTTTATATAAAAAAAGCTTTGCCTCTCATTTCTTGCATAAAATGTTACCAATTGTCTTTATTCTGTGTCTTACTAAAGTATTACAATCTCACTGTTTAATTCAAATTCAAGTTCTGAAATCCACAGCCAATGAAAATATGTCCTTGATCTATAACAATGAAAACAGTGGTCCTTATGCAGACCCTGGGGAATACCTGTAGAATAAAAAGCAGTTGATCATATTCTCTGTAATTATGCATTTGCTTAGGCTTTAGGGACTGTTGCAAGGGATGTCACAAATCAGAATGCATTAAGGCTCATTCTGCCATTTGAAACACACTCAAAGGGGTTTAGTGCCCTTCCTTTTATGATCTGATTAATACTTCAAATGTATGTGACTTAACATTGATCCTAAAGGTTAGTGACATAATGTCACAGGTGAAAATGCTACATTCAGAACAATTAAAATAAACTTTGCTTGTCAAGGTATCCAATTTTATAAATAAATTAAAACACTGTAAAATTAAATGAGTTAATTTGAAGACAATAAAACAGCCAGCCATGTTTCTGTACCCCACAAGTGCCAGTTATAAAGCTGCTGTATTATTAAGTAATCCAAATGAAGTTTGAAAGTTCTGCACATGTTAACAAAATTCCTTACTTATTGAAAAGTTACACCATTTTTCCTCACATTTTTAACGTGTCAATATTATTAGTAAATGTGCTTCCACTAAGCTGAATGGTTCACATTGCCAGTTTTCTTATGGAATTTCTAATGAGTGCAATTTTTGGATAAGTGTTAGATTTCCCACAGCCTTTCATTACTTACCTATATGGATATGCAATAGAGGCTCAAACTTCCATTTAAGAATAAGCTTGTTTGCCTAACTTACCCAAAATTGATTGTATATCATTGAAGAGAAGTATCTTAGAATCAGTCCTAATGTATGGCTATTCCAGCGGGTAGAATTTCATTCAACTGCCTTCATGTTGATCGGAAATGTATAAACTAATCCCATGAAAACATTTATTTGGGTATGGAGCCTATTGAGGTGGAGAGGTGAAATTAATAGGGATCTTATTTGACTTTAAACTTCTGGATTGTGATAGTATTGGTTTCAAATTCATAACTCTACAAATAGATCAGGTATCACTCAACAATAACTTAGAAATGGAATGACATTGTATTCTGATCAAATTTTTCTACCCTTGTTCATCCTTAAGCTTCATCATTAAAGTGAGCCTTTGAGATGGCAATGAATATCTTTGGTGGCTAATGAATCTTTGAATTTTCTATCCAAGCTGTCAACGTTTGGTTGTGATTCATGAGTATTTATAGACAGTGCCTATAAAAGGTATTTGCCCTCCTTGAATGTTTTCATGTTTTATTGTTTTATAACATTGAATCACAGTGGATTCAATTTGGCATTTTTGACACTGATCAGCAGAAAAAGATTCATGTCAAAGTGAAAACTCTGTGATCATTACAAAGTGATGTAATATAAAACACAAAATAATTGATTGCATATGTATTCACCCCTTTTAATATGATACACTAAATCATCACTGGTGCAGCCAATTGATTTTAGAAGGTACACAATTAGTTAAATGGAGATTCCCCTGTGTGCAGTCAAGGAGTTTCAATTGATTGTAGAAATACACCTGTATATAGAAGGTCCAACTGCTGGTAAGTCAGTATCCTAGTGAAAAGTACACCATGAATACAAAAGCATCTGTGAAAAGGTTATTGAAGAGCACAGGTTAAGAGATCAACATAAACAAAACCACACCTTCCCTACCATGAAGCATGGTGGTGGCTACATCAGGCTGTGGGGATGCTTCTGGACAGCTTGTGAAGGTAGAGTGTAAAATGAATGCAGTTCTGGTCTCCCCACTTGAAGGATGTACTGGCTGTGGAGGCAGTGCAGTGGAGGTTCACCAGGTTGATTCCAGAGATGAAGGGGTTAACCTATGAGGAGAGATTAAGTTTGGAAATCCTCTGGAATTCAGAAGAATGAGTGCTGATCTTGTAGAAATATTCAAAATTTTGAAAGGGATAGATAAGATAGAAGTAGGAAAGTTGTTCCATTGGTAATTGAGACTAGAACTAGGGAACATTGTCTCAAGATTGAGGGGCAAAGGTTTTAGGATGGAGATGAGGGGAAACTTTTTTGCCAGAGAGTGGTGAATCAGTGGATTTCCCTGCCCAGGGAAACAGTTGAGTCTTCTTCACGAAATATATTCAAGATAGGTCCAGATAGATCTTTACATAGTAGGGGAATTAAGGGTTACGGGGAAAAGGCAGGTAGAGGGAGCTGAGTTTATGGACAGATCAGCCATGATCTTATCGAATGGCAGGGCAAGCTCAATGGGCCGGATGGCCTACTCCTGCTCCTATTTCTTATGTTCTTATGCAGTAAAACACTGGGAAATCCTGGAGGAAAATGTGATGCAGTCAGCAAGAGAACTGCAAGTTGGGAGATTTGTCTTCCAGCAAGACAATAATTTCAAGCATAAAACCAAAGCTGCACAGCAATAGCTTAAAAACAACAAAGTTAATGCCCTGGAGTGGCCAAGTCGAGTCCAGGCCTCACTCTAATTGAGAATTTGTGGCTGGTCTTGAAAACAGCTGTTCACTCACAATCCCCATGCAATCTGACAGAGCTTGAGCGGTTTTGTCAAGAAGAATGGGGAAAAATCAATTAGAGATTGTGTATGCAGAGCTCTAATGGAGAGTCTCAGCCCAAAATGTTGACCCTTTATTCCTTTCCATAGATGCTCCCTGACCTGCTGAGTTCCTCTCACATTTAGAATGAAATAGACCCTATAAATATTCCAAAGACCAGACAAATTTTGTGAACACAGTAGATTTCTCTCATTTCCATTAAGTCCATTACCACCAGAAAATCAATAGAAAACAAATAACAGATTTTAACCTGGAACATTGTTAGGGAGTATTCTGGAGTTGTGTGAATATGAGAGAAATTAATTCAGTAACAATGAACCAGTCTTCAGTTTGTTATTGTCAATTGCAAGCAGTAAATTGAAGTTAAAAGCACAGGCTAAGAGATTGTATATGCATATGCAGGCTCGTGCCAACTTTACTGTATACTGCTATAAAAATAAATGTTAAAACAATGTGTTAATTGGCCTGCAATTCAGACAACTATGAGATTAACCAATTTGCACCATTGTAAATAAATTCAGGGAAATTTGCAATTATTTTGTTCAAGCCAATGTATTTGAACATTCAGAGGAGTCTCCCACTGTAGAGATATAATTCAAAGGAAGTATTGTTAATTCCAATTTTTGAAGTACACAATGCCATTGTAACAATTGCAACAGTATTGAATCACCTATTGATCGTAAGGATATAAAAAAGTCATGTACTTTTGAATTTGTAAGACACTACCAAGTGTGTCTCCAGATGAATGCCTGCTTATTGTGACAAATAAAGACACCAGCTTCTATGTTTCTCTGGTGACTTTGATCACAGTCACAACAAATATTATAGAAATGACAGAAGGAATTTATTTTCTGGATGACCAAAATGCAGGCAAAAAGAGAACCCACAGAAATCATGACAGCCTGGCAGTGTGTGAATATCAGTTCAGATCAAATTAGCATATTTAATTAGAAGGTTGACAAAGATAAAGCAACAACAATATTATCTGATAATTGTAAAATTAAATGAAGTCTGTAAATGGCTGCTTAGCACATTGCCCTGTTTGAATCTTGCCTGTAATTTTAAAAAGCATCATTCACTTTTAGCCATGTGCAACAAATGTCAGATTTGACCACAACACAGGAATTTTAAAAATATTCATTTTTGGATTGTTTCTATTGCTGGCCAAACACACTTTTAATGAATGCAATTTGCCAACCGTTTAATATAACTTCATGTCCTGCTCCATCACTTCAGAGTTGGCTTGAAATGCAGCAGTGCAACTGATATAAAGTTAAATTTTCTTCTCTGGAGGTTGTTAATAAACTTTTTGTTCTGTTACAGCAATGGTCAGTTTTATTGGATCAGCAATTCTGGATTGGGTGCTCTGCAGTGAACCAGAATTGGTTAGAGAGCTTAAAGTAAAAGAACCCTTAGAGACAAGTGATCATAATGTAATCAAATTCACCCTGAAATTTGAGAAGGAGAAGCTAAAGTCAGATGTATCAGTATTACCATGGAGTAAAGGGAATTGCAGAGGCATGAGAGAGGATTTGGTCAGAATTGATTGGAAAAGAACACTGGCAGGGATGACAGCAGAGCAGCAATGGCTGGAATTTCTGGAAGCAATTCAGAAGGCACTGGAAATGTATATCCTGAAGAGGAAGAAGTATTCTAATGGCAAGATGACACAACAGTGGCTAATAAGAGATGTCAAAGCCAACATAAAAGCTGAAGGGAGCGTACATAATAGAGCAAAAAGTAGTCACAAGTTAGAGGATTGGGAAGCTTTCGAATACCAACCGAAGGCAACTAAAAACAGTAATTAAGAAGGTAGAGATGGAATACAAAAGTAAGCTAGCCAATAATAATAAAGATGATAACAAAGTTTCTTTAGATACATAAAGTGTAAAAGACAAGCAAAAGTGGATATTGGACCACTGGAAAACAATGCTGGAGAGGTAGTACATTGCAATGGCGGACAAACTGAATAAGTATTTTGAATCAGCCTTCACTGTGGAAGACACAAGCATTATGGTGGGTGTACCAGGTAACAGGGGTCATGAAGTGTGAGAAGTTATCATAACTAGGGAGAAGGCTCTTTGGAAACTGAAAGGCCCAAAAGTAGATAAGTCACCTGGACCAGATGGTGAAGAGATTGTGGAGGTATTGGTAATGATCTTTCAAGAATCACTAGATTCAGGAATGGTTCTGGAAGACTGGAGAATTGCAAATGTCACTCCACTCTTCAAAAAGCGAGAGAAGCAGAAAAAAGGAAATTGTAAGCCAGTTAGTTTGACCTCAGTGGTTGGGAAGATGTTGAACTCAATTATTAAGGATGAGGTTTTGGGGTACTTGGAGGCGCGTTGTAAAATAGGCCACAGTCAGCATGGTTTCCTTGAGGGAAAAACCTGCCCAACAAATCTGTTGAAATTCTTCAAAGAAATAACAAGCAGGATATACAAAGGAGAATTGGTTGACATTGTGTATTTGGATTTTCAGAAAGCCTTTGACAAGGTGCTACACACGAGGCTGCTTAACAAGCCACAATCCCATAGTATTACAGGGAAGATTCTAGCATCGATAAAGCAGTGGCTGACTGGCAGGAGGCAAAGTGTGGGAAAAAAGAGAGCCTTTTCTGGTTGGCTGTCGGTAACTAGTAGTTTTCCACATTACTCTGTGTTTGTACCGATCCTTTTTACATTATATGTTAATGATTTGGATGATGGAATTGACAACTTTGGTGCAAAGTTTACAGGCAATACGAAGGTAAGTGGAGGGGCAGGCAGTTTTGAGGAAGTAAAGAGGCTACAGAAGGACTTAGTCATTACAAGAATAGGCAAAAAAGTGGCAGATGGAATGTAGCACTGGGAAGTGTAGGGTCATGCACTTTGGTAGAAGAAATGAAAGGGTTGACTATTTTCTAAATGGAGAGAAAATACAAAAAAACTGAGATGCAAAGCGACTTGGAGTCCTTGTGCAGGATTCCATAAAGGTTCATTTTGCGGGTTGGGTCTATGGTGAGGAACTCAAATGCAATGTTAACATTAATTTGAAGAGGACTAGAATATAAAAGCATGGATATAATGTTGAGACTTTATAAAGCACTGATGAGGCCTCACTTGGAGTACTGTGAGCAGTTTAGGGCCCCTTATCTTAGAAAGGATGTGCTGAAACTAGAGAGGGTTCAAATGAGATTCAGGAAAATGATTCCAGGTCTGAACAGCTTGTCATATGAAGAGCGTTTGCTGGCTCTGGACCATCAGAAGAATGAGGGGTGACCTCATTGAAACCTATCGAACAGTGAAAGGTCTCAATGGAGTGGATGAGGAAAGAATGTTTCCTATGGTGGGAGAGACTATGACCTGAGGACCAAGCCTCAGAATAGAGGGGCATCCTTTTAGGACAGAGATTAGGAGGAATTTCTTTAGCCAGATAATGGTGAATCTGTGGAATTCTTTGTCACAGGCTGCTGTGGAAGCCAAGGTTGTATGTATATTTAAGGCAGAGTTTGATAGTTTCTTGATTGGTCAGGGCTGGAAGGGATACAGGGAGAAGGCAGGAGATTAGGGCTGAGAGGAAAATTGGATCAGCCATGATGAAATTGCAGAGTAGACTCAATGTGCCAAACAGCCTAATTCTGCTCCTATGTCATATAGTCTTATTGAAGCTTTTTTTTAACTTACAAATATTTTTAGACCAAATTCTAGTTTTGAAATAGCTATGGTGGTAATTGGTAAATTTGGCAAACAAATAGGTTTATTATTTTTACACTTATGGGGGTGCAGTGAAAAACTTTGTTTTGTGTTCTATCCATACAGATAAGCTTAACACATCACAGTATTGAGGTAGTACAAGGGAATACAATAACAGAAGCAGAATAAGATGTCTTGGAGTCATAGAATTTAGGTTTCAGAGTAGGATGATTATAATTCAAGTAAAAAGCAAATCTGTAGACAGCAGCTTGCAACAAGTCACCACGCTCTGGTGCCATCTTGCATCTCACATGTTACTCATGTTTATCAGATTAATATTCCAGTAACAGCACTACACTATCATACCACTGAAGTATATAATAGAGGATTAATCAGAAGAATATTGTATTCTAAGGTAAGGTGAGAATTTTCAAAATAAGAGTTTGTGAAATAGGCTGTCATAATGTTCCTGCTATCTCTTTTAACACATAACTTTGGTTTTAAAGAACATTTCAACATTTGTTTTACAACACTTTTTTTATTTGCCATCTAATGCTTCCTATTGCAGCAAGGGTAGAACAAGTTCTTAAGCAATTAAGTTGCCGTAATATTGTGGTGAAATATAATGTTATTCTGTGGTTCGTGTTTTCAGTACTGGGCAAACTTTATATTTTTATATTCTTAAGATCAAAGGTTTAAAGAGTTGATGAATATTTATTTTGGCTTTATTTTAATCTCTATATGTTATATAACTATAACATTTAGAAACCTGGCATCCTTCAGACTTGAGTTACCTTTATACATCAGATATGTAGTGTATTTCAAGACACTTTTTCATTTGTTATTTTACAGCCCTCTGTCCTTAATATGGATCTTAACAACTTAAAATAAAACTCTCTAATATTCTCTCAGGCAGGAACAACAACAATACTGTAAATGTTTATTGGTGTATTGTTTTTCTGGGAATGCAAGCTGTATTCAGAACATGGTACAGTCGGGATATTTGGCAACATATTTACTGACCAGCTTTTTTCTTTCTACTAAGCGCTTGTGGACGACAGCCTTCTGCATATGTGACCTGTCACTAACTCTTTTAGTTTATCAGAGAAACACATGGGGGAAAGTTCAATAGCATCAGAGAATATGCATTAGAATTATGATATGCAATTCAATAGGGCCATTTAGACTAGTACAGAATAGAAAGCTGATTTGTACCCCACCATGACTGTCCTGTCCACATACTGTCCACACTATTCATGCTTTTCGTCTTTTACCACAGAGTTAAATTTCATGAGCAGGTAGCAACACTGTATAGTAACTGGATCCCTATTGCCTATTGCCTCCAACAGTGGTTTAGGATCTTTACTGGAAGTAACAACAGAACAGGGCAGAGTTTTCCCACATGCTGAAGATGAATAAAAGTCCTCTAATTGCAGAGGTCAGGAAAGCTAATCCGAGGCCAAAGATTAATAGAAAGTCAGTGGAGGGTTAACACATGAATCACTTAAATGCAGCACTGAATAAAGATGCATAAACTCATACAGTGAAGATCCAAGAAGACAACAAACTCAGCAACAGTGACTTTAGTCTCATTCATTGATCCACACAATGAATGTGTAACAACATTCTTCATAAGTCACAAATCCCCACTATACACTCATAGATACCACTGGAGTCACAGAGTAATCAAGCATGAAACAGGCTCTTCAACACAACTCATCAATGTCAACATTGTGCCCACCAAGATGGTCCTATGTTACCTGTGTTTGGTCCATTTCCCTCCAAAGTGCTCCTATCCACCTACTTATCTATATGTCATTTGAATGCTGTTGTCGTACATGCCTCAAATTTTCTGTGGTATCTCATTCCATGTACATGACATACCCTGTGAGAAGAAGTTTCCTCTCAGGTCCCCTTGCAATGTTTCACCTCTCAGCTTAAACCAGTACTTTTTAGATTTTAGTTCCCCTTCCCTGGTAAAAAGATTCGTGTGTTCACCTGATCTACGCCTCTCATGACATTATACACCTCTATAAGATCACTCCTCAATCTCCTAGGTTCCAGGGACTAAAGTCTTAGGCTGCACAACATCTCCCTATAATTCAGGTCCTCAAGCTCTGGTTACATTCTTGTAGATCTAATCAGAAACATAACTAATCCGGGATTCAGTTCCTGTCCAACACTAGATATTCCATCATGGTGGACACTTTACTTCAAAACTAAGGTTGAGAATTTTTAAAGAGAAATAGTAGTTGAGCATTTGAGCATTCCCGAGGACACAAAGAGATATTGGAATTCCGTGCACAGTAAAGGATGATTTAGAGAAGGATCTGCACCTGATGAGTTATTGGTCATGGGACTCACACAATTTGAGCAAGGGGTGAAAACACATCCCGCCGTCTATCTGGAGGGTGAGCATTTTCAAATGTTTAGAGACAATTTAATTTCAATTTCACCATTAAATAACAATGGAAAGCCATCCATTGACATTAGATAATAGAATTTAGATCAGTGTTTTAAATTGTTTTGGTTTTAGTAGTTTTGTCTTTCTCATACTTTCAGTACAGATTAGTTTGTATTAGTTTTTAAATGCCAGCAATATTCAGAAACATTCAGAAGTGTAAAATTAGCATGGCAACCTACTGAGCCATGCCTTGGCAACTTGCAATGATTTTTTTCTCATCAAATTTGTAGTGGGATTTTTTTCTGCACTTCTTTCTCTCTATTATCCCCCTTCCCTCCACATAATGGGATAGCATGAGCAAGTCCTTGCCACTGAATATTCTGGGATGGCTCCAGGAAGGAAGGCACCAAATACGTAAGTGCAGAGATGCATATTGTGAAGCAGTGATTGTGGATAATTTACCATTAACCAGACAACATGGGATGACATAAGGAAATAAAAATCAACATAATCATTTGCTAACAAAACAAACATTTGCCTCAAGTGAATTTTAAAGTGAATTTTATCAGAAATATTGCTGAACACCCAGGAAAATATGGCAAAGAAACAACAGCTGCAGATCGCC
The DNA here is from genome assembly GCF_030144855.1 of Hypanus sabinus. Classification (NCBI taxonomy): domain Eukaryota; kingdom Metazoa; phylum Chordata; class Chondrichthyes; order Myliobatiformes; family Dasyatidae; genus Hypanus; species Hypanus sabinus. Next base: position 52,959,006 of record NC_082708.1, read on the forward strand.
TGCAAAGTCCACAGACACAGGTTTAGCAACATAGTGGAAAACATTCTGTGATTACTAGAGTGACTAGTAGGAAATTTTTGGTCAATGGTATTAGAGAAAGATTAGGTTTACCTTTATTTGACACATAAGCATTGACAGGTTCTTTACACCCAATCCCACTTCACACAGTTACCTCTTCCTCATGTCACATTTCAGTTTTACAAGATACAGAAGGTGTAAATGTGCATTTCTTGCTCCTGCACCACGTCCAGTTTCTGTATCCCCTTACAGTCACACCACCACTGTGTCTTTCAGAGTCAAAGTCAGGTTTATTGTCCTAAGCACAAGAATATATATGTACGGGTGGAATGAAAAACTTACTTGTGGCAGCATCACAGGCGCATGGCAACAGAGGCCCAACATTTAACAAGAAAAATGCTAACATATGTTATAAAAAATATACAAGAGCACAATTAGAATAAATAAAATAAATCTATTGTAATGGAAAGTGGTCATGGCTTCGTTGTACTGAGGGGATGACTTTGGGATTTGTGTCAAGAACCCTTATCTAGCCATTTCCTCAATGCTAAATAGAAAGATTACAAAGACAATTCATCAGTCAACCTGATGCTCCCAGATGCCAGCTTGGATACTGGAATTCCAGGCACAGTAAAGATGGTGCAGAGAAGGATCTTCACCTGATGAGTCAATGTTCAGGGAAGGCACACAGCCAGAGTAAGGACTGAAAACACATTTCATGACATCTATCTGGAGGGGAAGATCACAGACGAGTTCTGCTCCACAGAGATAATGAGGCAGCCTTTTGAAGATTTATGGGCTGTCCATGGGGATATTTGGGACACCTGTTGAGCCTCTTTGAAAACTTGCATGAAAAATCAAGAAGTATGAATCAGGTCCTACTTTAAACAATATATCCTACTTCAACATATGTTTCCAAATTCCAGCTTTTCCAGTGTAAAAATAACATCCTTCTAAATTTCATTATTTGTATTTGATAGCCCATGCCCCAATTTCTGAAATGAACACAAGCATTTGAAGATCTGCCCATTCACCTTGCTTTCATGGTATAATGGCAATCCTATGAAGAGATTTGAAATTGCCTCACTCATCAATCTGGACTCTATATCTAATATTTTTATATAACCATTCTCAACTCACTGTTTCTCTTAGAAATTACACTGGATTAATTGGAAGAAGTGCCCTTGGTTTATTGTTTTTTACCTCTTTAAATAAGTTTAGTTTTGAGTAAAGTGACTGTGTTTGATATAATGTACATTGTTTTTTTCTGTGAGGTACCTGTTCACACACCTTTAACACCTTTGCTCTCATTAAATAAATTTATCAAAACTGTTAGCTTTTCTGTTTTCTCAATCAATGCTGCTTGATCTTTGAGTGTTTCCAGCTTATTATTTGGTTTAACTTTTTGAAGATAATACATAAATTATTGAGTAGGGAATTGTAGCATTGTGATTAAATTATGAATGAAATAATCGTGAGATCTGGACTAATGAAGCATGCATGTTCTGAAATGGCTATATCAAAACATGATAAGAATAATTCTGAACAGATCATCTATAGGCAGTGAATTTTGACTTAATCTAATCAATGTTACCAAGTTTTTTTTAAAAAAGCATGCCTGACTTGGAAAAGCTTTATTTGAGGTCTACTCCAGCCACAGTCTGGCAAAGCGGAATTCATAAGTCACCCCTTTTGACCAACATCTAGGATCCAACATCATGGTCTCTAGGTATAGCTTCACTCTGCAGAGCTGGTGGAACAGTGGTATACAGTCATTACTGAATGGCTCTTCAAAAATTTCTCAAAGCCAAAGAAACATGATCATTGCTTGTTGTTCTCCCCCAGATGATGAATTCCTCCATGTTCATCAAAATATGGAAGAAATCCTAAATTAACTGAAATTGGGGACCTCGAATGGCATTCACTTGGAACAGCTCAATAGTACCAACAAAAGTAGAAGACACTGCAAAGTTCAGGCAGTATCTCTGGGAAAAGGAAAGGACCACTTACTATACAGGAAATGCATGTTTGAGATTGTAGAAAATGTGGGATAATGGGTTGGTTTGCAAAACAATAACCCAGTCTTACATTTGGTTTCTGCAAATTAGAAGAGGCCCCATTGTGAACGCCAAGTGCACTTTACTGGATTGCAAGAGATACAAGTGGATCACTGCTTCACCTGGAAAGACTATTTGGATCCCTGGATGGCAAGAAAGGAAGAGGTGAGAGGACAAGAGTTGCACTTCCTGCAGTTGCATGGGAAACCGCCATTAGACATGGAGTGGTTGGCAGTGACAGAAAAGTAGCTAGGCGTTAAGTTTCATTTCTCTAAAAACTAATTGAAAGGAAAACAAGAGAGTCGGGAATGAAACTTTGTACTTACTTTTAAGCAAAGTGTGCACCTATCACGTGGTAGTGTCATGACATAATGCAATTCATGTATTTTTATATGTAACCAATAATGAAGTATTTGGATAAAATACTTAAATGCTTATTCAAATAATACATTTACAATATCACTCAAATATTCAATATACAGCTTTCCTTGCTTAGCAATACACTCCAACTCAATACAGAATGTATCTCAACCATATAAGCAGTATACCACAACTACTATGTACTACGTTCTGTACAGACATCCACAGCATAGTAAATGTTAAATAGTCCCATTCAGGCTTAAAGACTTAATGGCTATGGAGGCTTTCTTACTCTTGTGGGATAACATCTTTCCTGACAAGGGCGATCACTTTTGCTTTAGTTTTCTCCTTCCCTTTTCCATGACTAACTTAAAAATTTTAATATGGTATGATCAGTAATCCTAAATGTCCCCCAGTCAACACTTGATGAACTTGACAAATGTCTCGGCACAGAAACAGATCTAATGATGTCTTGTGCCTTTATGGATCAGAAACATTAGATTATGGTCCAAGATCTTTGAAGACAATAGACAGTTTGAAGGTGTGTACAGTACTAATTTACCAAATGGAAGGTTTAATGCTGAAATTTTAAAAGAGGGATTAATGACTTGAATCTAGAAAGGAAGAAGAACAGCATTTAAAAATAGTGAGCCACTTACAGTTACGAACAATGAGACCAATATGATAAGCTTGGTGAGCAGAGCTCTTATAGGTATGTAATGAAGGAGACAGAGTAGATGCCATTGATGAGCAAAGAATGAAAAGAGAACAGAATATAGGTTCATGTCTACAGGTGATATACTTTTTGGGTGGTTTTCCTTGATGTGCAAGGGCATGGGGAAGGAGAAAGGAAGTGGAGGCAGGTAAATGGTTAATTTTAAATGTAGTGAAAAATTATCCAGAGGTTTGTTGCATTTGTTTAAGAGATGAGAGTGCCAAAGGCAAGGTAAGGTTCTGAAGGAATATCTGAATGCACTAACATTTAGTGATGCAAATTAATTGTGTTGCAATATATAAAAATGTTCAATTCTATTTCCTACTAATTATTTCAAAAGATTTAACTGAATTAAAAAGATGTTAAGGCATGGGTTTGCAATCTTTTGGTTTGTGCCACTTACAAAATAGTTCATTGAATTATGCAATATGACTAGGCAAGTATATAAAAGAGGCTGAAAGGACCGGCAAAGATTCCATTATTAACACCAGTCAAGATGAAAGGTTTTCAGATTCTAACTTTCTTTATTCTGCTGAAAATTCCATCTGCATTCACATATCCACTGTCACCTCTAGAACGTAATTTTGCCCAGGTCTCCAAGCATTTATAACTTTAACTTCAATTTTGAATAACCTACATTTTGTGTCCTTGAGGAATGCTAATTAACACTGTGATTCTGATTTTCCAGGAATATATCAAAAAACTTTACAGCGTTGATTCCGATCTTCTGCAAGGAAGCAAAGATTCCTCCAGAGCAAGTATTAAGAAAATGCAAGAATTCTATGGCCTCCAGGTTACTGGAGAAGTGGATTATTCTACTCTGGAGATTATGAAGAAACCTCAATGTGGATTTCCAAATGTTCTCCGGTATAACATTGGCAATGAGAAATGGAAGCATACAAACCTGACATATAGGTAATTTTTTTTTGGTTTCCCTTCTATTTTGAATAATATTTGTTAATAGCAGTCATATTTTTAACATTTTTCCCATTAATTTCCAAAAGAGTCCTCAATTACACCCCAAAATTGACAGAGTCATATGTAGAAGGTGCTTTCAGAAGAGCTTTAGAAGTGTGGAGTGAAGTCACACCATTGACTTTTACCAGGATTTTTGATGGTGAAGCTGATATTGAGATCTCTTTTCAACGGGGACGTAAGTTAACAATATTTTATATTTGATTTAACTATGGCTGTTTGTTTATGAACAATTAATATATCCCTTCATTCTTGTTTTCCCCTTTGTCTAGGACATGGTGATGGGTCTCCTTTTGATGGACCTGGAAAATTTCTGGCCCATGCCTTTGCACCAGGTATAAATTTGGGAGGTGACGCTCATTTTGACTCAGATGAAAATTGGTCACTGGACCCAGCAGGTAAAAGGTTTCAACTATTGTTGCATATTCTAGTCAACTGGAACCTAAGAATTCAACAAGTTACTTACTGGAAAGAAGACAATTACCATATTAAAATACTGTTTATTTTTAATCTTAATTATATCTAATTGTTTATTTTTGGTACTTTGTCCTGCAATATTTACTATTCTGAAACTAGGTGACCCAAGAACATTCTCCAAGGACTTTTTTGACACGAACTATGTTTTTTAAAGGAAGTTTCAATAATAGTTGGAAGGCAGAGAAGATAAAATAACTATATGACTGATCACCCAAGACAATATAAAATGTTTGTTTAGCAGAAAGAAAAAGTTGAGGTATTAATGGGAATAGCTGAATCATTACCAATAGCCAGATGCCCAAGAAATTCACTTAAGCTTGCGTATTTCATCTGACGAGAGAAAGATGAAAACTGGAAGCAAAACTATTGAAATCTTTCCCAGCAATACTTCTGGGCCTAAGGCTATTATTTTTATGTTAATATATTGTTCTTAAGAAAATTGTTTAAAAACTGCTTATTGTATATTTCATTCTTATTTAATTATAATAACTGTTTATGACATTTCAGCTAGCACCTTAATCTTACATGTCTTTTAGTCTATCATAAAACCATAAGATGTTGGAGCAGAATTAGGCCATTTGGCCCATCAAGTCTGCTCTGCCATTTCATCATTGCTGATCCAATTTTCCTCTCAACCCCATTCTCCTGCCTTCTCCCTATATCCCTTCATGCCCTGACCTATCAACAATCTACACAGAAAGCAAAGAGTCGTTGTAGATGGGTCATATTCTGCATGGAGGTCAGTCACCAGTGGAGTGCCTCAGGGATCTGTTCTGGGACCCTGACTCTTCGTGATTTTTATAAATGACCTGGATGAGGAAGTGGAGAGATGGATTAGGAAGTGGAGAGATGGATTTGCTGATGACACAAAGGTTGGAGGTATGCAGGACTGTCAGAGGTTACAGTTGGACCCATAGGATGCAAAACTGGGCTGAGAAATAGCAGATGAAGTTCAACCCAGATAAGTGTGAAGTGGTTCATTTTGGTAGGTCAAATATGACAGCAGAATATAGTATTAATGGTAAGACTCTTGGCAGTGTGGAGGATCACAGGGATCTTGGGGTCTGAGTCCCTAGGATGCTCAAAGCAGCTGTGCAGGTTGACTCTGTGGTTAAGAAGTCATATGATGTATTGGCCTTCATCAATTGTGGAATTGAATTTAGGAGCCGAGAGGTAATGTTGCAGCTATATAGGACCCTGCTCAAACCCCACTTGGAGTACTGTGCTCAGTTCTGATCGCCTCACTACAGGAAGGATGTGGAAACCACAGAAAGGGTGCAGAGGAGATTTACAAGGACGTTGCTTGGATTGGGGAGCATGTCTTATGAGAACAGGTTGAGTGAACTCAGCCTTTTCTCCTTGGAGTGAAGGAGGATGAGAGATGACCTGTGTGGTGAACTACGTGTGCCTGTCTGGACACGCCCCCTGCCGATTGCTCCTGTGGCTCCTCCCACAGACCCCTGTATAAAGGCGATTGAGGCCTGAGCGCGGCCCCTCAGTCTCCAGGATGTTGTGTGATGGTCACTTGCTGCTGACAGTGCTTTCTTCCAGCTAATAAAAGCCTATCTCGCCTCACGTCTCCGAGAGTTATTGATGGTGCATCAACCTGATAGAGGTGTACAAGATGATGAGAGGCATTGATCATGTGGATAGTCAGATGATTTTCCCAGGGCTGAAATGGTTGTCGCAAGAGGACACAGGTTTAATGTGCTGAAGAGTAGATACAGAGGAGGTGTCAGGGGTAAGTTTTTTACTCAGAGAGTGGTGAGTGCGTGGAATGGGCTGCAGGCAACGGTGGTGGAGGTGGATACAATAGGGTCTTTTAAGAGGATTTTAGATAGGTACATGGAGCTTAGAAAAATAGAGGGCAAGAGGTAAGCCTAGTAATTTCTAAGGTAGGGACATGTTCGGCACAACTTTGTGGGCCGAAGGGCCTATATTGTGCTGTAGGTTTTCTATGTTTCTATCAACCTCTGCTTTAAATGTATATACAGACTTGGCCTCAACAGCTACCTGTGGCAAAGAATTCCACAGATTCACCACTCTCTGGCTAAAGAAATTCCTCCTCCTCTCCATTTTAAAAGGATACCCCTCTATTCTGAGCTGTGTTTTCTGGTCTTAGAGTCTCCCACTGTAGGAAACGTCCTCTCCACATCCAGTATCAAGCCTTTTCATCTTTCATGTTTAATAAAACTATTTAAGCTACCTCTTAAAATTGTGTAAGCTCTCATTTACTGTTTATGAGAATACTTCAAATTGATTAATGGATATAACTATCACTAGTTGGCTGTATATTCCTTATAACTGGTAAGCAAAATTAGGAAAGGTGAAATCCAGGCCACTGCAAGCACTATGTTTTTGTGGATAGCAACATCTCTTTGACACTGACTAAAAAATGAAAGCTACTTAGAAAACAAATATGTTTGAAGGTATAATAATGAAGCACGTCAGTATACAAATTTAATTCTTGCAGTAACATTTAGAATATCATCATAACATGCATAGGTTCTAGAAATAAACAATATTTTTCTGATTGTAACTTTATAATTTCTGACATTATACTATTTATTTTCTTTGAATCTATCATTTCAAAGTTCTCCCGCATAATGAAATTCCTGAGAAGACTGTTTAGCTAAAATCATTTTGTATGAACTTGCAGGAACAAATGTCTTTCTAGTGGCTGCTCATGAATTTGGCCATTCTCTGGGATTGAGCCACTCTAAAGACATTGGAGCTTTGATGTACCCCACGTATGGATATATTCCGGAGAATGAGTTTATACTGCCTGATGATGATGTTCAAGGAATTCAACAACTGTACGGTATGTCTAAATCTCTTATTTTTCTGCGGAATCTATAAATGATAGCTTACAGAACTAAATAAATAATACATGTTTCAATTTCTATCACAATTATCTCTGAAAGCTATGAAGATAAAATCATAATATTGTTATTTTAAATTGGATACACTGTGATTCTGTTTTATCTCATTTGAAATATGTTTTCAGCAAAAATTTAGACAAATGAAAGGTCACACACTATTGCATAAATTGTCAGCATCCAATTCAGCATAATGGTGTATAGCAATAAACAGCCAACAATCAGCATAAATATTTATTTACAACTGAATATTTACATTCAATTTAATATATTATCCTAGGTTCATCAAGTAACAGTAAAATTAGACCACATCCAGTGACTCCAAAGGCATGTGACACCAGTTTGACCTTTGATGCAGCCTGTACAATGCGAGGTGAAAAAATTTACTTTAAAGACAGGTAGGCAACAATTCTGTGTGCAAATTTTATCATTGACCCCTGCAGTTTAATGTGTGATGAAAGGAAGTAAGGTCTGGATATTTAAAATAAATAGAAATTAGACTAAAATATTGTTTGAAGTATTTGTAAAGACAAATAGCACAATAAGATTTTGGGAGTTAGCTATTACTCTTAACAAAATATAACAGATAAGTTTCCAACCAGTTCTCTAAAGTTGTTCCCTGAGGAAAAAGTTTGGCTAAATTTCTACAGACATTTGTATAGTTCCTGTACCTTCCAGCATGAAAAAGGCCTTTAAAATGTCTGCAATATCTTAAAGGTTCATTCTTTAGGAGATAGAAATAGTTGCAGGACTCTGATGATTAGTGCTATGATCATTTGCTCGAGAACATTTTAGAATACATGACATTAAGATACCTTTCACCATATTTCTGATACTTAAAGATAGGATTTGGAACAGATCCATATTCCTCCTGATCCTAATATGCCATTCAATTAGATCAAATTGATCTACATCTTAAGTCTAACTGCACACTTTGCTCAAAACCCTTAAAAGACAAATATCATTATGGAAATTTCAATTAATTTGGTCTCTCAAAAAGATTGTACAGAATCAAGAAAATGTTGTCTATTGTGTTTCATTTGAGAAAGATAGATAGATAGATAAATACTTTATTAATCCCAAAGGATATTACAGTTTTGCAGTAGCATTGCAAGAGCACAGATATACAGATATCAGAAGAGAAGTAAGAAGAAAGATATAAATTACCTGAAACAGTCTAACAGTAGGGGGTCATCACTTCCTCGGCTATAGGTTGACTGATTAAAGAACCTAACAACTCAGGGTAAGAATGACCTCATAAAGCACTCTTTGGAGAAGCACAGCTGTCTTAGTCTATTTCTAAGTGCTCTTCTGTTCAGCCAAGGTGACATGCAGAGGGTGAGACACATTGCCCAGAATTGCCAGGATTTTCCATAGATTCCTCTTCTCTACCACAGCCTCCGGTCTGTCCAGATTGACTCCTATAACAGAGCTGACCTTTCTAAATACTTTATTCAGCCTGTTGGCATCACCCGTGTTGATGCCATTGCCCCAGCACACCACCGCATAGAAGACTGCACTAGAGACAACAGACTGGTAGAGCATGCGAAGGAGGGATTGCGTATTCCAAAGGACTTCAGTGTCCTCAGGAAGTAGAGGCAACCCTGGCCCTTCTTGTACACAGCCTCTGTGTTGGTGCTCCACTCAAGTTTGTCGTCCAGGTGCACCCCCAGGTACTTGTAAGTCCTCACCATCAATGGTAACAGGGAGCAGTACAGACTTGCTCTTCCTAAAGTTCACCGCCTTCTCCTTTGTGTTACTGATGTTGAGCTGCAAATGCTTCAGCTCGCATGATTTAACAAAATCCTCCACCAGAGCCTTGTATTCATCCTCCCATCCTCCTTTTTTACACCCAGTTATTGCTGAGTCATCAGGGAATTTCTGCGGATGACACGACTCAGTGTTGTACAGGGTAAACAGGAAGGGAGCCAATACGGTCCCCTGTGGGGCCCCAGAGCTGAATATAGCCATGTATGACATAGAGCTCTGAAGCTAGACAAACTGGTCTGCCGGTCAAGTAGTCCATTATCCCAGAGACAATGGAAGTGCCAACCTGCATTGAATGGAGCTCTTTCCCCAGCAATGAGGGCTGCATGGTATTGAAGGCACTTGAGAATCAAAATACATGATCCTCACAGTGCTGCCCTGCTTATCCAATGGAAGTAGGCTCTGTTCAGAAGGTCAATGGCAGCACAGTTGACCCCAATCTGTTCCAGGTAGGCAAACTGTAGGGTATCAAGGGCTCATCTCAACAGGGGTCAGAAAGGACCAGCCTCTCTAGGGTCTTAGTGAAGTGTGAGGTCAGGACCACTGGACGGTAGTCATTCAAGACTTTCGGACGGCCCCTTTTGGGTGCTGGGACCACACATGATGTTTTCCACACAGTCGGGACCCTTTCCAGACTGAGACTCGGATTGAAAGTGCACTGGAGAACTCCACACAGCTGCTCAGCACACCCCTTCAGGAACTTGGGGTTCACACCATCCGGTTCCAATGCTTTGCCGTGTCTGAGTTTCCCCAGAGACCTCCTCACTTGCTCAGTAGTGATGGTGAGTCCATGATGATTGGAGGGATATACAGAAAGTTGATATAAAACATGATTAACAACATCGAGGGTTCTGGAGTAACAGAATTATTTACACCATGGATTTAAAAAAAGACTCAAGAACAAGAGTAATATAGAATTTTTACGCTGACAATTCCTACTGTCCTTCAGTGTACATTACTGACTAGGATGATCAGAGTAAAATTTCAAAATTTGAAAGATACAAAGCTTAGCATGGCAACAAGTGAGGAAGATAGTAATATACTTCTAAAAGGCTGGCACATTGGACAGAGAAGTGACAATGCAAATTAACAGTTAAATATTAACTGATGTTTCTTTGGCAGAAGGAGAAGCGACAAAGTAGGTTAGTGGCACATCTTTGTAGGGTGTGCAGGAACAGAAGGATCTGAATCTATGTACACATAGCTCTTTGAAAATGAAAGATTGAAAGAGCAATTAAGGTGGACCGATACCCAGGGCCAATTTAATCAATCTCAAGGTCTTATGAGAAGTAATGGAAAAGTCTGTTAAAGGTCTGACAATTTTTTGCATCCATTTAGTCACAGGTGATGAAGGGTAGCTAGTATTGTTCCCTTATTTGAGAAGGTGGTGAGGATAAGCAGGAAACTACAGGCTGCTGATCCTTAAGTGAGTAATAGGGAAACTACTGGATAAAATTTAGGTATAGGCTTTATAATCGCTGGGAAAGGTAAAGTCTGATTAGAAGGGTCAGCATGGCTTAGTGCATGGGAAATCCTGCCTCACAAACCTGATTTTTTTGAAGGAGTGAAAAGAAAAGTTATGAAGACAAGGAGATAGACATGGTACATATGGACTTCAGCATGGCGTCTTGACTAGATTCCATACTGAAGGCCTGTACAGGCGGTTATGGCAGAAGAGTTCCAAAGTGTTTTGACAAAGTGGATTTCAAAGTTGTTTTTGGTCATAGGAAGTAGCATTGTTTTTCTGACTGGAAGTCTGTAACCAGTGGTATACCATGCAAATTGGTGTTGAGTCCCTTGTTATTTGTCCTAGATATAAATATAAGATGAGAATGTTTGTTGTCTTTTAAGTAAATTTGTGCTTAACTGTAAGATTGATGGAGTTGTGGACACTCAAAGTTAGAAAGGAAGTAGATCAGCTGAGAAGTTGAGCAGACAAATGTGAGCAGACATTTTGTGTTTTCATAATACTGGCTGTATACTTTTAGTAAATGACTGGGACCTCTGTATTGTTGTATAGAGGGACCTTGAGTTACTGGTTCATAGCTCTCTGAAAATGGAAACACAGGTGGACAGAGTCATAAAGAAAACAATTAGCAGATTTACTTTCATAGGCAGGTCTACTTGGGTATAACATTTGGGTTAGTATGTTGCAGTTATCCAAGGTATTAGTAAGGACACATGAAGTATTGGTAAATAGTTCGATAGTTTGATTTTAATATCAGAGAATGCATCCAATATACATCCTGAAATTATTGTTCTTCACAGACCATGAGTGTTAATAAAAACATTAGAACCCCAAAGGCTCCCTACTCATCCTACCCCCCAACACACAGGCAGAAGCAAAGCAATGATCAGCCCCTCCCCCACCACTTATTTCAGCAAAAAACATCAGCAACCTCCACCCACCAAGCAAAGCCCTCAATAAATACCATGATCTGCAGTCCAACAAAAAATAATCGTTCACCTGACTATTTGACATTCCAGAAGCTCTCTCTCTCCCCCTAATTAAGGGACAGGAAGGTATCACTCAACAAGAAAGGAGACATAAACAAACAACGGTGTTAAAGTCTGCTGCACCACTTTTTTCCCCCCAAGGTCTTCAACTCGAGGATCAGCAATAAGCTCTCCCCCACCAATGGAAGACCAGCGCACAACTCTAGTCAGCATATCTTAGAAACGATGTGGTAGCATAGCCCAATACCTTCACCATTCTCCACAAAGACAGGATGGCTCATTCTTTTAAAGACAGAGGATGCTTCATGATTAACTCATTGTAGTGCACAAACATGGTGGTTCTGTCTCAGTCTAGCTCACCCAACCCAGAACGTCAAACGTCGTCAATTTTATTTGCCAAGGGAGTTTCCCACCATCATCCTGGTAGCTGTATACATTCCACCTGAAATCAACATCAGGCAGGCAATGTAAACAGCAGGCATGAAACTGTGCACTCTGAAACCTTCCTTATCATTGTGGGAGATTACTGTCAAACCAGCTTGAAGGTAACTACCACCAACATATCACCTGTGGGGCCAATACACTTGACAACTGTTATACCACCATCAAGAACATTTACTGTGCTAGCCCAGATCCACACTTCGGAAAGTTCAATTACCAGACTGTACTTCTACTCCCAGCATACAGGCAGAGACTAAACACCACAGCGAGAGTGGTGAGGCCAAAGAAGTTATGGTCAAGGGAGGTGTAGGAACACTTAAAAGGTACTTCAAGTCTGTGGACTGGACAATATTAAGGGATTCATCTTTGAGTCTGAATGAATACAGATTTTTCACTGACTTCATACAAAACTGTGTGGATGAGTGTATGCCTTTGAGAACATACTGGAGATTCTCAAACAAAAAGCTCTGGATGAACCAGTAAATTCGAAGTCTACTTAGGGCTTGATCCACTGTTCCCTTTAAGCTCTGCACATGTGCGGCTGTGCAATAACTAAAGTGCTCACGCATAGCAGGAATTTCCTTCTGTATAATATGCTGCACAGTTTTCAGGGCAATGTTTTTAAAAAAGACCCTGCTCAGAGCAGTGGTTGGTCAATGCAGCTGTAAAGAAAATGAGAGAAAATCTTGGCTAAATATGTGATATTCAATACTGGTGATCCAGAACTATACAAGGAATCTAGGTACAATCTACAGAAGGCTATTTTTGGAGTGAGAAAACAATTCCATTTGAAGTTAGAGACAGAATCAGCACATCCTCTCTGACAGGGTTTACAGGCCATTACTTCCTACAAAAACCTAACATCATAAATGGCTGTGATACTTCACTCCCAGAGTTCAAAGCCTTTTGTGCATGCTTTGAAAGGGAGAATTAAACTACACCTCTGCGAATTCCTGCAGCAACTGGTGATCTCTGTCTCAGAAGCTGACATCAGAACATCTTTCAAGAGGTTGAAGCCTCACCAGTTGTCAAACACTGATGGCGTACCTGGTAGAGCTCTAAAAACTTGTGTCAACCAACTGGCAGGAGTGTTGAAGGGCAACTTCAATATCTCACGTACGCAGTCGGGGGTTGCCAGCAGCTTCAAAGAGACAACAATCATATCATTGCCCAAGAAGATCAGGGTGAGCTGCCTCAACAACTATTGTCCAGCAGCGTCACAGCTACTGTGATGAAGTGCTTTGAGAGGCTGGCCGTGCCTAGAATCAACTCCCATCTAAGCAAGGATCTGGACCTGCTGCAATTTGCCTGTTGCCACAGAAGTCTTAGTAGATGCAATCTCACTGGCTCTCCACTCGGCCTTGAGGAAATTGCCTTCATTAGCTAAAACAAGGAATAGAAGAGCAGAGAGATTACTGTACAACTTTTTAAAACATTATTTGGATCACACTTTATATACTTCTGATTGCCAAACAACAGGCAAGATACATTTGCACTGGAGCACAAGAGGTGCACCAGGATGTTGCCTGAAATGAAGTATTTCAGCAATTATCTCATATTTCTCACAATGAACCCTGTTACACTTGTATTCATCCAAGCCAGCAATGTTCCTTTGTACCATTCTTCTCCTATTTACACTACTGATTGCACCTTCTATCTAAGTGTCACCAGAGGATTCTCATTTTCTTTCATCTATGTCATTTACCACTGTAATGACCAGAAAAGGTTGCAGTACAGATCCTTGGGGAACATTACTAAACATGCAGCATTATTTCGATAAAACAACTTGGCTTCTGCCTCCTAATCAATCCTCTGTTTTGACAGAACCGAATCATAAAAGAAACACCGAAGTGATTGATGTAAATAGTGTTTTTTCATCATTACAAGCATTTTATTGGAGATGCTCTCCATAGTCTCACAATATCAAAGTGCATCACATTATTATACTCTTAAGAATAAATGTAACAGCAAATGATTCAATACAATTTCAATTACTTCAATAATCTCCCACGCAAAGGGATATAGCTCAGTGGTAGATCATTTTAACAAACATATCCTAACTATTGATAGAACAAATTTGCCTATCAAGATTTGAGGTGCTAGGTGAGAAAAGCAGTCTGATCTGGAAGATTCCCCCAAACTTGATCACAATTGGTGCAAAATAACTTAACCAGTGTTGCCTGGTTTGTTGCATGCCAATTGGCATACCCCATTGTCATGGCTGATACATACGAGAACATTTCATGGTCACATCACTTTGCAAACCTTATCTCCTAAGCAGCCTGTCTCCTGCTGTGGAGACATTATGTTCTGAAGACATTGTTTCATTTCAAAGTTGTCCTTTTAAATTTCAAACTGATTGCCTGCTTGTACTTAACACTAAGAACTGAAAACTGTTATTCTTGTTGGAATAAATGCCAGGAATAATACACATAATTCTGTAATGCCTGAATTCCCAACATTCCCCATCCATCATAATTTCCATTCCATACACTTAAAATTTTTGTTCAATATCTTACCATCTGCAGTGTCCTAATACAAGTCTTGGGAATAGTCTCCCTTACATGTATGTGCAATGATTAGTATTTGGGTGATGCGAGAAAAAAGGCATAATTGCTTACTTCTATGTCATTTGCATGCATACTCTGAGATGCACCCACTCCCTGATTTCCTTGAGATAAACATAGCAATCCTAGGTGCAGTTTAGTGGAAAATACAACCTCCACTCTGAAAACATTAAATTATTGATTTTCTTTACTGATGTTGTTGTACTTCTCAACAGTTATGTTTATATTTTAATGCAATATTAATCAGACATAAACTACATGAGGTTTACATTGATTTACCAATGAAAATGTGCTGTTTCTAAAACAACTTCAAGGTGCCATTTTCAATCTATTTATCACAAAATATATTGAAATCTACTACTAAGGGTGTTTAATATTTAATACCAACATGAAGATGGTGACCAAGAATCTACAATTTGAAATGGTAAAATTGTATTAATATATATAATTTTTATTTAGGTTTGCTTGGCGCATCCATCCAAATATATATCCAAGTATGGTTGTGGTCAGTACCCAATGGCCATTTCTCCCAACTCAACTCGATGCAAGCTATGAAAACAAAAAAGAGAACATTAATGTATTTTTCAAAGGTTAGTCATCTCACTTACAAGCTTGTCATAACTTTGTGCTTTAGTGGATATTTATGAAATACAGTATGTATTGACCACTCCATAAATTCTACTCGGAGTAGGGTGTATTTGTCAAGAATAGAGCAGGGTAAAAGTTGAGTATTACAATGCTACCGATGGCATTGGCCAGAAATAGAGTAAATTTCCTCTAATCTCCCACAATGATTAATGATGTCATTTAACAGACTAGGGATGCATAGAAAATGACAGCAGAATACTCTACAACACACACTCAGCATCTATGGAAAAAAAGTACTGTTAACGGTTCTTGCCAAAATCCTTTGGCAGGACTGGAGAAAAAAAGCTGAGGAGTAGATTTGAAAGGTGGAGGAAGGGGAGAGAGAAATGCCAAGCGATAAGGTGAAACTTGGAGGGGGAAGGATGAAGCAAAGAGCTAGGAAGTTGATTGGTGAAAAAGACAGAAGGCCATGGAAGAAAGAAGGGGGGGGGGGTGGGAGGAGTACCAGAGAGAAGTGATGGGCGGGCAAGCAGATAACATAAGAGAGGGACAAGGGGATGGGAAATGGTGAAGGTGGGTGGGGGGGGGGGGTGGAAGCATTACTGGAAGTTTGAGAAATTGATGTTCATGCCATCAGGTTGGAGGCTACCCAAACAGAATACAAGGTGTTGTTCCTCCAACCTAAGTGTGGCCTTATCCCAATGGTGGAGGTGGCCATGGATTGACAGATTGGAATGGGAGTGGGAGGTGGAATTGAAATGGGTGGCCACTGGGAGATCCTGCTTGTTCTGGAAGAGTGTAGATGCTTGGTGCAACAGTCTCCCAATCTACATCAGGTCATGCCGATATACAAAATACCACACCGGGAGCACCGAACGCAGTATATAACACCAAAAGACTCACAGGCAAAGTGTCGCTTCACCTGGAAGGACTATTTGGGGCCCTGAATGGTAGTGAGGGAGGAGGTGTAGGTGCAGGTGAAACACTTGTTCCACTTGCAAGTATAAGTGCCAGGAGGGAGATCAGTGGGGAGGGACGAATGGACAAGGGAGTCAGAAAGTGGGGGAGGGGGGGCAGGGGAGAGGGAAAGATGTGCTTGGTTATGGGATCCAGTTGGAGTTGGCGGATGTTTCGTAGAATTATGTGCTGCACGCGGAGGCTGGTGGGATGGTAGGTGACAACAAGAGGAACCCTATCCCTGGTAGCATGGCGGGAGGATGGGGATAAGAGCAGATGTGCGTGAAATGGGAGAGATGGGGGTGAGAGCAGCATTGATGGTGGATGAAGAGAAGCCCCTTTCTTTGAAAAAGAACATCTCCCTCCTGCAAGCAGATGTGGTAGAGATGGAGGAATCGAGAGAAAGAGATGGCGTTTTTACAAGTAGCAGGGTGGAATGCGGTATAGTCCAGGTAGCTCTGAGAGTCCGTTGAATACTGGATTACTGTTGAAATTTGGAACAAAGCACAAAAACCAACTTCTGTAAGTGGAAGATTGAACAGAAGATAATTAAAGAACATACATGACAGGATGGTTCAGAGTGAAATGGATTAATGAATGAAAGTCTCTTTTAACTGTGTAGCTCTCTAACTAGTACATAGAACAGTACAGCGCAGGAACAGGTGCTTTGGCCATGATGATGCCAACTTAAGCTGCATATCTGCCTGCACGTGATCCATACTCCTCGGTTCCCTGCCAATTCACTTGTCTGGTAAATACCTCTTAAACATTGCAACCATGTCTGGTTTCACCACTACCCATAGCAGTGCAACCCAGGCACTTGCCACTCTGTTTAAAAAAAAACATACACCACACAACTTCCCCTTTAACTTCTTCTCACATTAAAGTTGTATTTGACATGTTTACCCTGGAAAACAAGAATCTATATACCTTGACTATGCCTCTCATAATTTTATACACTTTTATACACCCCACATATACCTGTCTGGACACGCCCCCCCCCCCCCCGCTGACTGCTCCTGTGGCTCCTCCCACAGACCCCGGTATAAAGGCGATTGGAGACACCGCCCTGGCCTCAGTCTCCAGGATGTAGTGTGGTGGTCTCTTGCTGCTGACAGTGCCTTCTTCCAGCTAATAAAAACCTATCTCTCGCCTCACGTCTCCGAGAGTTATTGATGGTGCATCAATTTTATTAGCTGGAATTTTAAAACATGGAGAGTATTTAATAATCCGGGAAAATTGGACATTGATCCTCAAGCTCCAGAAGCAGCTATTGCCTTTGAACTCTGGCTTGCATGCTTCCAATCATATCTGGAAGAGATTCCTGTGACTGAGCCTGCCATCATGCACAAAATCCACCTCTCCAAGGTCAGTATGAGGGTATAGTCCCTCATCAGGTACCTGCCGACCTACCAAGGGGCACTGGACGCCCTCAAAAGACAGTACCTGCGGCCGATGACCATCTACGCAAGACATCGCTTAGTGACACAGCGGCAGCGGGCCAGAGAGTCGAGCACTGATTTTGTCCAGGCCCTATAGACACTCGTGCGGGCCTGTGACTGCAGAGGACTGACGGCGGAACAGCATGCGGAGCTCCTGGTACGAGACGCCTTCGTTACGGGGATCAGGTCAGTGTACGTGCGCCAGCGGCTGCTGGAAAATGCCGATCTTACCTTACGCTCGGCAATCGAGCTGGCCGACACGCTGGAGGCTGCTCTGCACAACATTGATGCTGCCCAGCCACGCGATCTCCCGCTGGCCCCGTGGACACTGCAGACCCCGCCACCCAGCCAATCGACCTCAGCTGCAGCCACTCGCAAGTCCATGAACTCCCTGCAACCCTCCAGCGAAGCGACCACAGCTGCTGCCAATCGCAAGACTGTGCAGTGTTACTTCTGCGGACTCGAAAAGCAACGCCAAAAATGCTGCCCGGCCGGAGAAGCGACCTGCTCCAGCTGTGGAAAGAAGGGCCATTTCGCCAAGGTCTGTAAGTCTAAACCACGAGCGGGGTTGAGCAGCGCCGTGTGCGAGGCATGGGGGCGGCCATCTTGGTCGCCGCCACCCCACCCCGCCTCCAACCCACGGGTGCTTACCATGCACCAAGATGGCGATTCAACTCTGGCCTCCGTAACCCTCGACCAAAGCGCCCCACACCAGCTTGAAAGGTCAATGATGGACATCCTGGTGGAGGGGCACAGGACTAGCTGCCTGTTTGACACTGGCAGCACTGAGAGTTTTATTGACTCGGACACGGTGCAATCACCACCGGCACCAGTGCAACGTAGATCACAGCGACAGATTCGACCACCTGATAGACTTAACCTGTAAATATACTTGTAAGGAATTTCGCCCCATGGGGACTCTCTTTTAAAACAAAGGGGGGGGGGTGTATTTGGTGAACTACATATACCTGTCTGGACACGCCCCCTGCTGACTGCTCCTGTGGCTCCTCCCACAGACCCCTGTATAAAGGCGATCAAGGCCTGAGCCCGGCCTCTCAGTCTCCAGAATGTTCTGTGGTGGTCTCTTGCTGCTGACAGTGCTTTCTTCCAGCTAATAAAACCCTATCTCGCCTCACATCTCCGAGAGTCATTGATGGTGCATCACCACAGCAGACTTGAGAGCAAACAATACAACCCCATCCAATGTCACCTTATAGGTGATACTCTCTAATCCAGGCAATAACCTGCTGAAGCTCTCAGCATCCTCTCCAAAATCTGCACTATATACAATACTTCAAATGTGGCCTAACCAAAGTTTGTACAGCTGCAGCACAACTTCAACATTTTTATACTATACTCCACACCCCAACCAACCACTACAAACAAGCATACCATATGCCTTGTTTACCACCCTCTCTATTTGTGTTGCCACTTTCAGAGAGCTATGTACTGGCACCCATGATCCCTCTGTACATTAGCGTTCCTTAGGGTCCTGCCATTTATTGTGTACTTTCTTCTTACAATTGACCTCTGAAAATGCATCATTTCACTCTTGTCTGGATTACATACCATTTGGCACTTCCTTGCCCATATTTCCAACTGGTATATTTCCATCTGCTGAATCCTATGGCAATCTCCCTCATTGTCCACAAATCCACCAATGTTTGTACTGCCAGCCACCTTATTTGTGGCCAGTGAAGAATAAAATAGTTTTCCAAATGCAAAACATAACGGCAGCTAGGTGGAAGTTTCTAAATAGATGCCAGAATCTATGAAACAGTGGCATTGCACAATCCATAGCAATAAAGCTGTTTAACCTTGTTTGTTTAAATCACATTATTTTTTTTAAAAAGTATATAGGGTATATATTCTGGACATTGCCTGCTGCCCAAAACTATCACCTGCAATATCTGCTCTGCTGGACTTGCCTTTTCCAGATAGATACAGTAAATGGAAGGATTCTCTCCATTAACAAGCTTCCTGTAAGGCAAAGGAGATGCAAAGTATACCTGACCCTCTCCTCTGTGCACTTGTGCTACATTACTGGAGGCTGTAATGGTAATGCTTGCCTCAGTCCGCCAAAGACACACAAGTCCAAGGAGAGATAAGCCACAAAGGCTAACAGCCAGAGATTTCCAATGGAACTGGTGTGCTCTTTGTCAGTTCGATTCAGTATGTTGAAGTTTGAATCAGGTATACAATGTTTCATATGGTATAATCCCCAAATTTATTTATTTTTTATTTCAATTGGATAGGAAAAACATACTGGATAGTCAGTGGATATGACTTGATTGATACTCCCAGGTCAATATATGATTTTGGTTTTCCTCGAACTGTTAAGAAAATTGATGCAGCTGTACAGATTTCAAAGACTGGAAAGACATTCTTCTTTGTGGAAGACCAGTGTTGGAGGTAAGAAATTTAACTTTACGTAAATTTCCAGTAATATTATTAAGCACTCTTTTTAGAATAACCAGATTATGTCCTTTTGCATATTAGTTACATTGAAAGTGCAGGAAAAATGGAAGATGGATATCCAAAACCGATAGAACATGTGTGGCCAGGCGTCAGTACTCCTATTGATGCTGCAATTCAGGATGAACGTATGTATTAATTATCTATTACAAAAGTCACAAGCTTTATTGAAATTAATTAAGTATTTAGTGATTAATCAGATCAAGATAACATTTAGCTTAAAAATAAAAATTCTTTTGACTTACAATCTGCTATTTTAATTACAAAGGTGCTTACATTCAGTATCTCCTATCCCTAATGTAAGGACCATTGAGTGTATGTTTTCTGTTGAGTGTATGTTTCTGCTGCGTTGAACAACTTCAAGGTTCAACATGTTTTGCACTCACGGATGCTTTTCTGCATACCACTGTTGTAAAAGCATAGTTATTTGAGTTATTGTTGCCTTCCTGTCAGCTAGAACTAGTTTGGCCATTCTCCTCTGTCTCATCTCATTAACAAAGCTTTTTTTTGCCCAAAGAACTGCTGCTCACTGGTTTTTCATGTCATTCTTGTAAACTCTAGAGACTATTCTACATGAAAATCCCAGGAGATCAGCAGTCCTTGAGATACTCAAACCACCGTGTCTTGCACTAACAATCATTCCACAGTCAAAGTCACTTAGTTCACATTTCTTTTCCCATTCTGATGTTTGATCTGAACAACAACTGAACTTTCTTGACCACGTTTGCATGCTTTTATGCATTGAGTTGCTGCCACATGATTGGCCAATTAGATACCTGCATTAATGAGCAGGTGGAGATATGTACCTTATAAAGCGACCACTGAGTGTATAGTAAACGAAAGGTAAGTTCTCAGGAATTTTCAATTTAGTCTTTATTATGCTAAGGAATTAGTTGAAATGCATTAGTAACTCAGTTTGCACTATTCCACAAACTGTTTTTGACTTGCCACTAATTTAGATTACCAGCCAACTATGAAAACACCCTTTCTAAAGAAATATAATCACAAAGAGGAAATAGGTAGTTTCTGCAAGCCACAATGCCTTTTCTATTCTGAACAATGTTATACAATGTCTAGGGAAGCACCATATAGAAAGCAACTACCATTTTTTTTGATTGATGAGGATACTTTATATATAAAAAAATTCACAAAACATAAAACTTCCTCATAGTTGTAAAGATAACAATAAACAGAACATGTTACTGTGATTTGTGATGCTTGGTTTCCATTCTACTTGTAAATATAGATTGCACAATCAAATCACAAACCCACCATTCACTTGTTGCATGCATGTTGAGTTCGTACTTGATGGATTGCTCCTGAGATATCTGCATCTTCTACATCTAGCCAGTCTCTCAAATACCTTCTATATGTCAGTTGAGGAAAATTCCAAAGAACATCTGGAAAGTCTGCATGATTGTCTTTTGGTAAAAATTTGGGTCATATTTGTGACTATTGATTTTCAAAATTAATAACTTTATTTTTATTCCCAGATATGATTTATTTCTTCCATCAATACATGGTATTTGTCTATGACTATAACAACAAGGAAGTCACAGGGATTCAATATGCAAGTTCACATGTATGCAAATAGTTAATCTTTTGGAAAAAATATCAGAAAATATTGATGATCCAGGAAGTGCTATTATTGAACTTGGCTACAATAACATGAATCAGCTTCTATTTTTGCATTGTCAATTTATTTTATACTACAACTAGTTACATTCACTTATATTTTCTGAATAATTTTGGTTTGTTTTCTTAACTATTGCACTCTACTTACATTTACTCATAGCTTGTGATGGTTGCAACAACTTAAGAAAAATAAAGCTTTAATGCATTATACCTCCAGTCATGTTTATTTCTACTTAATGCAATTTGCAACACAATTGATGGGAAAAGTTTTCCAATGATCCTCGCCTCGTCACTTAATCCACGTAAACACCAAGAAGAGCAGCTGTACATTATAGTTCATACCCTTAATTATTTTCTCAAATTCATTTTTAATTGGCCAGCTAGTGTGTCTAAAATCAAAATCAGGAAATGCTGGAAAAACTCAGATTAGGCAGCACCTGAGCTGTTGAATTTTTCCAGCATTCTTCACTTTATTTCATATTTCCAGTATCCCCATCTTTTGATTATTCATTTTGTGCATGTCAAAGTCAAAAGCAGGTTTGTTGCCGTATGCACAAGTGGAATGAAAAACTTGCAGCACCATCACAGGCATATAGTATATATGCAGCATTCCCAAGAAAAACAAGTTAACCATAAAATATAAACTTTTTTTTCAAGAAAACACAATTAGAAAAAAAATACCAAGTCCATTTTAGTGCAAAGTAGTCAAACTGGTTATGGTGTTGCTAAATCACAGTGATTAGAGTTTTGAAAGTTAGTTCAAGAACCAAATGGTTGAGGGGAAGTAGCCAATCTTCAACGTGATAGTTCTGTACTTCCTGTCTGATAGTAGCTGCAAAAAGATGGCGTGGTCCGGATGGTGGCAATCTTTAATGATAGATGGTGCACTTTTAAAGCAGTGCCTCTTGTATATACTTCCAAGGTGGAGAGGGATGAGCCCATGATGTACTGGGCAGAGGCCACTACTCTCGCCAAATTCTTAAATTCCAACACATTCAAATTGCTATACTAAACAATCCATCTGATGAAGTTTATTAGAGTGTTCTATGCCAAGCTGAACATCCTTAACCTTCTAAAAATGTAAAGGAACAACATGATTCTATTATAATTGCATCTATGCTGGAATCCGAACAGGTCATATGATAAGTTAACACTGAAGAATCTAAAGCAGCTGACTCTCTCTGCCACTAGTTTCCCCCAATGTGGACTGGCACATATTCACCCTTCCTTCTCTTCCTGAAGTCACCAATCACCACTCCTTAAGCTTTGGTTAAGAATATGTATAGACATTGCAGGAGAATATTTAATAGGTGCAGAGCAAATTATGTGAGCATTAGTCAGGAATTAAGGATAGTTAATTGGCTACAGCTGTTTATGGACAAGTCCACATCTGACATGTAGAAGGTGTTTCAAGACCAATTGCACTGTAAAATACAGGTATACTTCAGTAAGAAGGAAAGACAAGGATGGCATGGTAAGGGAATCTTGGATGTCGGAGGTGATGAATTTAGTCATGAACAAAAAAGAAATTTATATAGGGTTTAGAAAGCTAAATTCAAACAAAGCCTTGGGGACTATAAAGATGAAAGGAAAGAACTCGGAGAGGAAATCAGGAAAGTCACAAGGGGCCATGAAAAGTCCTTGGCAGGCAGGATTAAAGGGAATCCCAAAGCAGGCGATACTAATAAAAAGAGCAAGAGGATAACTAGGGAGTGGGGTAGACCACCCAAGGATAAAGATGGGAACCATAAAACATCGGAGCAGAAATAGGCCATTCAGCCCATCGAGCCTTCTTTGCCATTTCATCATGGTTGATCCTGGATTCCACTCAACCCCACACACCTGCCTTCTCCTCATATCCTTTGATGCCTTGACCAATCAGAAAACAATCAACTTTCGCCTTAAATATACACACGGACTTGTCTCCACTGCAGTCTGTGGCAAAGCGTTCCACAGATTTACTACTCTCTGGCTAAAAACAGTTCATCCTTACCTCTGTTCTAAAGGGTCACCCCCTCAATTTTGAGGCTGTACCCTCTTGTTCTGGATACCTGCACCATAGGGAACATCCACTCCACATACACCCTATATAGTCCTTTCAATAGTCAGTAGGTTTCAATGAGATCTCAGGCAATCTTCTAAATTCCAGTGAGTAAAGGCCCAAATCTGTCAAATGCTCCTCATATGTTAACCCCTTCATTCCTGAATCATCCTTGTGAACCTCCTCTGGACTATCTCTAATGACAACACATCCTTTCTGAGATATGGGGCCCAAAACAGTTGACAATTCTCTAAATGTCTTATAAAGGCTCAGTGTTATCTCCTTGCTTTAATATTCTAATCCCCTTGAAATAAATGCCATCATTACAGTTGTTTTCTTTACCACAGACTTAACCTGTAATTTAACATTCTGGGAGTCTTGCACAAAGACTCCCAAGTCCCTCTGCAACTCTGATATTTGAATCTTCTCCCCATTTAGATAATAGTCCACACTATTGTACCTTTTACCAAAATGTATTATCATACATTTCCCAATACTGAATTCCACCTGCCACTTTCTTGCCCATTCTTCCAATTTAAGTCCTGCTGTAATCGCATTGCTTCCTCAGCACTACCTACCCTTCCACCTATCTTCATATCATCTGCAAACTTTGTCACAAAGCCATCAATTCCATTATCCAAATCACTGATGAACAATGTAACCCCTAAGGAACACCACCAGGCACCAACAGCCAACCTGAAAAGGCCCTTTTTATTCCTACTTTTTGTGCCTCCTGCTTGTCAGCCATTCCTCTATCCATCTTTCCTGTAACACCACAGGATTTTATCTTGTTAAGCAGCCTCATGTGTGGCACCTTATCAAATGCCTTCTGAAAATCCAAGTAAATGACATCCACTGCCTCTCTTTTGTCCACCCTGCTTGTTGTTTCCCTGGAGAACAGACTTGTCAGGCAAGATTTCCCTTGCTGACTTTGACTTATATTATCATTAGTCTCCAAGTACCTTGAAACTTCATCCTTATTAATAGACTCCAACACTTTCCAACCACTGAGTTTAGACTAACTAGCCAATAATTTCCTTTCTTTTGCCTTCCTCCCCTCTTAAATAGTGGAATGACATTTGCAATCTTCCAGTCCTCCAGGACCATGCAAGAATCAAGTGATTTTTGAAAGATCATCAGTTATCTCTTCAGCAACCTCTCTCAGGACTCTAGGATTGTGTCCATTTAGTCCAGGTGATTTATCCACCTTAAGACCTTTGAGATTGCCTAGTACTTTTTCCTTAGTAGTAGCAATGGCACTCACTCCTGCTCCCTGATACCAACGGACCACTGGCACACTGCAGGTGTCTTCTATAGTGAAGGCAGATGGAAAGTACCCATTAAGTTCATCTGTCATGTGCTTAGAGATGACAGATGTGAATGAAGTCCTAATTGAGTACTTTGCATCTGTATCTATTAAAGAGGAGGACTTGGAATATAGAAAGATCTGTGTGGAGCATACTAACTTAAAGCACAAGAAGAAAATAGTATTGGGTTTCTCAAGGAACATGCAGGTGGATAAAGCCCAGTGCTTGAGGAGATATACCCCAGGTTATTTAGAGAGGCAAGGGATGAGATTGCTGGGGCCTTGACCAATATTTTCATGTCCTCTATGGCCACAGGTGAGGTTCCAGAGAATTAGTGGGTAACTAATATTTCTCCATTATTCAAGAAATAAATAAGGATAATCCTGGAAACCATAGACTGGTGAGTTTCACATCAGTGGTAGGTAGGTAAGTTACTGGAAAGGATCCTTAAGGATAGGATTTATGAGCACTTGGAAAACCATGGCCTAATTATGAAGATTCAACATAGCTTTGTGCTGTGCAAGTTGTATATTAGGAACTTGGTTGAGTTTTTCAAGAAGATTTAAAAAAAGGTGATTGATGAAGATAGACCTGCAAATGTTGCCTACATGGATTTTAGTAAGGTGTTCCACAAGGCCCCTTACAGAAAGATCATCCAGAAGATTAAGACACTTGGGATCCATGCTGAATTAGCTGTTTGAATTCAAAATTGTCTTCCCCATGGAAGAAAGACTGGAATGGGAAATAGAACTTATGTGAAAAATGTGGAGGTATGTGAAAAATGGTACTCTATACGGATCCATATTGTGGTCTCTCCTACTTGTGATGTATACAAATGACCTGATAAAAACGTAGATAGGTGGGTTAGGCAGTTTGCAGATGATATGTGGTGGTGTTGTAGATAACATAGAAAGCTGGAAAAGAATACAGCAGGATATATATCAGTTGCAGATATGAGCGGAGAAATAGCAGCTGCAATTTAACCCATGTATCTGTAAAGTCATAGGGTCATAGAGTGATACAACAGTACAGTACAGAAACAGGTTCATTGACCAATCTGTTTCATGCTGATCTACTTATCTGCCTAGTTCTATCTACCTTGTATCTGGACCATAGCTCTCCATATCCCTCCCTTCCATGTACCTATCCAAATCTCTCTTAAATGTTAAAATCAAACCTGCATCCACTGCTTCCACTGGCAGCTCATTCCACATTCTCACCATCCTCTGAGTGAAGCAATTCCCCCTTATGTTCCCTTTAAAGATTTCACCTTTCTCTCCTAACCCATAACCTCTAGTTCTAGTCTCATCCAACTTCAGTGGAAATAGCCTGCTTGCATTTACCCCATTTATAACTTAATAATTTTGTATGCCTCTATTAAATCACTCCTTATTCTTGTATGTTCTTGAGAATAAAGTCCTGACCTATTCAACCCTTCCCTATAACTGAGATCCTCATGTCCTGGCAACATCTTAATACATTTTCACTGCACCCTTTCAATCTTTTTGGCATCTTTCTTGTAGGTAGCTGATCATAACAGCACACAATACTCACTCAAAATTAGGCCTCACCAAAGTCCTGAACAACTTCAACATTGCATGCCAACTCCTGTATTCAATACTTCAACTTATGAAGGTTTCTTTAAAACCGTAAGATTTAAGGAGCAAAATAAGGCCATTTGGCCCAGCAATTCCATTCTATCATTTCATCATGGCTGATCCACTTTCCCTCTCAGTCCCAATCTCCTGTCTTCTCCGCATATCCATTCATGCCCTGACTAATCAATAATCTATCAACCTCTGCCTTATCAATCTTTACAACCATATCTAATTGTAAGGCCACTTTCAAGGAATTATGGATCTGTATTTCCAGATACATCTGTTCTGCCACACGCTTCAGTGCCCTACCGCTCACTGTGTATGTCCTACCCTGATTTGTCCTCCCAAAGTGCAACACTTCTCACTTGTACAGATTAAATTCCATCTGCCATTTTTCAGTCTTTTTTCCAGTTGGTCCAGATCCCACTGCAAGCTTTGATAATCTTCCTTGCTGTCCAATATACTCCCAATCTTGGGAGACATCCACAAATTTGTTGATCCAGTTAACCACATTATCATCCAGATCATTGATATAGATGACAAACAACAATGGACCCAACACTGAACCCTGCAGCACACCACTAGTCACAGGCCTCCAGTCAGAGAAGCAACCATCTACTGCATCTCTCTGGCTTCTACCACAATGCCGATGTCTAATCTAATTTACTACCTTATCTTGAATGCCAAGTGACTGAACCAGCCTTGACCAACCTCCCATGCTCAACCTTGTCACAGGCCTTGCTAAAGTTCTAATACAACCTACTATGCACAAAGCCATGTTGACTATCCCTAATCAGTCCCTGTCTATCCAAATAGTTATAGATCAGTCTCATAAAATAACTTACCCCCATCAGATGTAAGGCTCACCAGTGTATATTTTCCTAGTTTATTCTTAAACAACAGAACAACTTTAGCTATCCTTCAGTTCTTCAGCACCTCACCAGTGGTTAAGGATGTTTTTAAATTTCTCTGCTACTTCTGCACTAGACTCCCACAGGGTCTGAGGGAACACCTTGTCAGAACTTGGTGATTTATCCACTCTAATTTGTACCAAGTCAGCAAATACCTCCTTCCCTGTGATCTGTATGTAGTCCATGACCTCACCGCTGCTTTGCCTCACATCCCAACCGCCATTAAAAGTCAGAAGAAGAAGATGGCAAATGGCATGTTTCCTCAGGGATCGTACCCTCCATGATTCCTTTGTCCTTTCTTCCCTCCCCATTAATCTCCCTCCTGGAATGTATCCCTGCAAGCGACAGAAATGCTCCACCTGCCGATTCACCTCCTCCCTCACCTCCTCCTGCCTCCAGGTGAGGCAACACTTCGCCTGTGAATCTGTGGGCGTCATTTACTATAATCTGATGCTCTCAATATGGGTCCCTATATTGGTGAGACACAATGTAAATTGGGGGACTATTTTGTTGAGCACCTCCATTCCATTTGTAAAAAGCAGAATTCCCCCGTGGCCTACCATTTTATTTCCTACCCCCATTATCATTACAACATGCTGGTCCATGACCTCCTCTTCTGCCATGATGAGGCCTCTCTCGGGGTGCAAGTGCAACGCTTCATATTCCATCTAAGTAGCCTCCAACGTGATGGCGTAAACATCAATTTCTCCTTTGGGTATTTTTTCCCTCCACTTCCCTCTTCTTCTATTCCCCACTCTGGCCTCTTACCTCTTCTCCTCACTTGTGTATCACCTCCTTCTGGTGCTATCCTCCTTCCCTTTCTCACATGGTTCACTCTCCTCTCCAATCAGGTTTGTTCTTCTCCTGTTCTTTGCCTTTTCCACCTATCACCTATCAGCTTCTACTTCATACCCTCTCCCCACTCATCTGGCTTCATCTATCACCTTCTAGTTTATCCTCCTTCCCCTCCCTCCACCTTTTTATTCAGCATCTTCCCCCTTCCTTTCCAGTCCTGATGAAGAGCCTTGGCCCGAAGCATCAACTGTTTATCCATTTCCATAGATGTTGCCTGACCTGCTGAGTATGTCCAGCGTTTATTGTGTAACACTTACCCAACAGGCTGGTATATGTCTAGGGGAAAAGGAGATCCAGCCACACACCAATCCCACCTCCCGTACACGCAGGCGCTGTGAGAATCCAGTTTATGCCTCGCGCCCGCCCACAGTATCAAACCCACAACAAATACCATTATGAAATACACTTTAAAGAGTTTACTAAAATTAACAGAGTATTAGGCAATACAATATATATGCAAGGGAAAAAAACAAAAAGGCGCCAACTTATCAAAGTTCAGTCAGTTTAGTGCACATCGTTGGAGCTCAAACATCGAACCATTCAACCCCTCGTCGCTTGCCTCCGACCTCCACGTCTTCGCACCTAGGACCACGCCCAGTGGTCTTCCGAGCAGTGCAGCGCATGTCCACCTTCTTCAACGTCTTCCTCCCGGCTCTCTACCAAAAGCCCGCGAAAAACCCCTCCCCCAAGTTCCTAGCCTCACAAGACACAATAACATTCCCCATTGGTTAACAAATGAATACAATTACCATATCAACAAATATAAAGCAAAACAACTGCGAGAGAAATACTTATCAGACAAAGAAGCATTCCTACTCTTAACAAACCAAAGAGGCCATTTTGAATAACATACACAGGACATTACACATTCTCTCCCCACCAGCAAATGTCATGCCCTCATGGCATTACCAGAGTTCCCCAACGCTTCTTGCAACACACAAAACTCAACCCAGGTGCAGAAAGCAGTGACATAACTACCCAGAGCAGTAGAAATCACACTCAGTTCTCCTGGCACCACATATGTCAACCGCTCCGGGGGGCGCCTAATCCTCTGAGATCTCCATACCCCTTCTGCCCCACTGGGCTACGTCTTCACCTGCGAACCCACTGTCTCGGACTCCCCAGGTCTACCTGACAGACCCTCACCCCCTTCTTCACGGGGGTCCTCCCTCACCTGAGATCTCTCTGGCTCACGCTTGGGTTCCACCCTCTCTCCCCCCAATGTTGGCTGCCTCTCCATCTGACCCTCAAGATCTTCCCTCCTCTCACCCAACTCAGTATGGGAAGGGCCAGGAGCCTCCTCTTCTGGTACTGGAGCGCCAGCGAATGGGAACAGGGGCCACTCATCTGAGTCGTCCTCTTCCGAATCGGTAGCCATTCCCGGGTGAGGGACCCGTCCCCACTCTTCAGCAGCGGGCTCTTCCCTTTCTCCGTGCCCTCGCAGAGTCCTTGTACTAGGCGCAACCTCCCACTCGGGCTCCTTATCCACCTGCACTGCTTGACCCAGTGGCAGCAGGTGATTCTGATGGAGTAACCTTGATAGGCCCTTTCCCATCCTCAGGTTTCACCCGGTAAACTGGCAGGTTCGGCATCTGGCTCTCTATTACATAGGGGATGGCCGCCCATCGATCGGCCAGCTTGTGCTTACCAGGGAGTCCCAGATTCCGTAAAAGAACCCGGTTGCCCAGCAATAATTGGACAAACTTCACCTTTCAATCATACCGCATCTTATTTCTCTGGTTTTGTTTGGTAGCCACCGCCTCGGCCAACTCGTACGCCCGCTGTAACTCCCTCTTCATGTTGGGCACATACTTTAGATAGGACTTCCCAGGTAATTCACCCACTTCACCCCCAAAACACAAGTCAATTGGCAACCTCGCTTCCCGCCCGAACATCAGATAATAGGGCGAGTACCCTGTAGCACCATTGCGAGTACAATTGTAACAGTGAACCAATTGTCCAATATGACAACTCCATCTACTTTTCTGCCCAATCTCCAGCATCCCGAGCATATCCAACAGGGTCCTGGCTGAGGATCTCCCTGTGGGTGATAAGGGGTAGTCCTGGATTTCTCAACCCCAAGCATAGTCAGTAATTCATTGATAAGGCGGCTGTCAAAGTCCCGCCCCTGATCACTATGGATTCGCCTGGGAAGGCCGTAATGAACAAAATACTTTTCCCATAACACCTTCGCCACTGTCGTCGCCTTCTGATCCTTAGTGGGAAATGCCTGAGCATAGCGAGTGTAATGATCGGTGATGACTAAGACATTCGCGGTGTTGCTGCTGTCAGGCTCAATCGACAGGAAATCCATACATACCAGGTCCAGAGGTCCCACACTCTGCAAGTGTGACAGTGGAGCCGCCGGCGCTGGCAGGGTCTTCCTCCGGATGCAACGACGGCATCCCCTACAGTATTCTTCGACGTCCCCCCTCATCCGGGGCCAGTAGAACCGGTCTTTGAGTAATCCATAGGTCTTTTCCACCCCCAAGGATCCAGAATCATCAAGTAAGGCCTGGAGTACAGCCTGTGGATATTCCTCCGGCAGGACCAGTTGCCAACCACGGGGTTGGTCCGGAGGCGCCATTTCCCGGTACAAGATTTGGTTCTATAACTTTAACCGAGACCACTCCTTCAACAACAGAGGCACGCATGGGTGTTTCGCCTTCTCAGCCAACGCCCCATCCCCCTTCTCGACTGCTCTCCACACTGTGCCAATGCCCGGGTCATTTTGCTGAGCAGCTGCCACTTCCCCCGGACTCAGTTCCGGCAACTGTTTAGTCCGCAGTGTGGTCAGGTCACAGTAAGCTAGGGGTATGGCGTTGTCAAAAACCCCCAAGTGGTCCATGGCTCTTTCCATCCTCCTTCTTCCCTCGGCCCTCATGGTGATAGCAAACTGACACATCGCCTTCACTCCAGGGGCAGGGACACTCTCCCACTCCTTGTCCTTCTCCTGTTCCCCCGGCTCCCGACGTGACAAAGCATCCGCATCGACATTCTTGCTTCCGGGGCGGTACCTCAGGCTGAAATCATATACCGACAAGGCCGCCAGCCACCGATGTCCTGTGGCATCCAGCTTCGCCGAAGTCAAAATATAAGTGAGAGGATTGTTATCCGTTCTCACCTCAAACTTGGCTCCGTACAGGTAATCGCCCAGCTTGTCCACCACCGCCCACTTCAGCGCCAGGAACTCCAACTTGTGAGTGGGATAGTTTCTCTCCGATGGCGACAAGCTTCAGCTGACAAAGGCTACCGGCCTCAATGCTTTGCCATGCTCCTGGTACAGAACAGCCCCTAGACCCTCTCGGCTGGCATCCGTGTGCAGCACATATGGCTTCTGGGGATCGGCAAAAGCCAACACCGGGGCCTGGGTCAGTGCCCTTTTCAAAGATCGGAACGCCTCTTCACATTGATCATCCCATCTCGAGCCAAAAGGTTCCACCGGGTTCCAGTATCCTGTCTCTGGTCCCCCTTCCTTTTCTTTCCCACTGGGAGATAGCCACACAACAGCTGAGTCAACGGATGACACACTTTGGCGTATCCTTTCACAAATCGGCGGTAATACCCACAGAACCCCAAAAATGAGCGCAGAGCACCCACTTTCTGGGGTCTCAGCCAGGTGGTCAAGGCCTCTATCTTGGTTGGATCAGTAGCCACTCCCTCTCGTGAAATGATATGACCAACGTAGCTAACCGATAACTTGCAGAACTGGCATTTGTCCAGGGAAAGCTTCAACCCTTCTTCATTAAGCCGGCCCAACACCTTCAACAGCCTCTCCTCATGTTCCTCCAAAGTCAATCCGAACACTATCAAATCGTCCAGGTACACCAGCACCTCTAACAGATTCATATCCCCCACAGTTCTCTCCATGAGCCTCTGGAAGGTGGCTGGGGTTCCTGATATGCCTTGGGGCATTCGTTCGAACTGAAAGAACCCCAGCAGGCAGATAAAAGCGGTCTTCTCTTTATCGGCCGCACTCATCGGGATCTGGTAATACCCACTTCTTAAGTCCACACTGAACCACTTCGCACCGCTCAGGCAGGCCAACGCATCCTCGACTCTTGGGACAGTATATTGATCAGGGACAGTTCGCCGATTCAACGTCCTGTAGTCAACACACATGCGCACTCTCCCATTCTTCTTCCGTGCCACCACTATTGGGGACGCATAAGGACTTCGAGACTCAGCTATGATTCCGGCGTCCTTCAACTTGCACAAGTGCTGTCGCACATCCTCAACATCTGCCGGAGCCAGCCGCCAGGATCTCTCTCGGAACGGGGTGTCCTCCGTCAGCCGGATGGTGTGGCGAGTGCTTTTGGCGCAGCCAACATCAAACTCGCCCCGAGAAAAAACAGCTTCCATCTTCAGCATCTTCTCCACTAGCCGGTGTCTCCACTCCGGCGACACAGGGGAATCCCCGAAGTTGAAGGCTTCAGCGGTCAGCTCCCTTCGATGCTCCGATCCCTCCCCGTTAGGGGTCCGCACTGGTGCGCTAGACATTACCGTCACTGGGAACAGATGTGCCAGCGGCATTCCCCTCTTAAAGGTGATTTCACTTGCCGTGGTGTTCCTGACACTTACAGCTATACGCCTCGCATGTACCACCCCTGGTCTCTGCACTTCGGGCCTCACCAGCGCCCCCGCCGGAAATCGTGTCTCCCCTTCAAGATCGTCTGGGGTGTCTACTAACAGGGCTTCTCCCGTCGACACTCCTGGGAATCTGGGGGGTCCCCATCACTAGTGCTACCTCCCCTGGTCGGACCACCTTGGGCCTCGCCTGCGTACTCCACACCATCCCTCGTTTACACTCCGGGTCCAGCCCTTGGGAGGCAACCCCTTCTTCGAACACTGCTCGAAACACTGGATGCACCAAGAGGGTCTCCAGAAAGTCTTCCCCCCCTTTCTCCTTACAAGCTCCCAGGAGCCGTCGCACAACGGGTGAGTTAGTCCCCACCAGGAGGGCAGCACCACCGGTTTCCACCGGGTCAGGACACACCAACACCAACATCTCAATAGCTTCAGACACTCCCACATCGCCCTCCGAGAACTGCAATCTCACCAATAGGTACCCATCGTACCGGTAGTCACCCTCGCTCACACCCCAAATCTGCAGGGCGTCAAATGGGGTTACGAGCAAATGCTTTAGATATTGATTGTAGAAAGACTGGTACAATAAGGTCACCGGTGGTCTTCCGGCTGATCTCTGGGAACGTGTTCCTCCAGAGGCTCCAGTCCGTTCCCTCACTGAGCATCTCCTAAGTTTCCCAACACCTCTCCCTTCTTAGTCGCAGGAGGGCTTGTCCTCCGCGGGACTCCTTGTCTCTCACAATCCCACCTAAAGTGTCCCTCCTCTCCACAGCTATAGCACACCCTCTGCCGCCCACAGTCCCGCCTGAAATGCCCCTCTTTCCCACAGTTAAAGCACACGCTGCCTGCCGCCCCTCCTCTCCCAGGATGGCTCCCGCTCCCAACCCACTGCACTGGTCGCCCCCGGGAGTGGGTACCTCCCCTGTCCCTCCCCTCCAGAGGGGGTTCCCTACTCCCCGGGGGGTTGTCAATCCTCCACCCAGCCACCACTTCCTGTATCGCTGAAGATCGCTCCCGTAGGCCCGCGCCCCTTTTCCGCCCCAACGCTCTCTCTTCCTCCCGCACCTCTCTAATCAGTTGCCCGAGCGATGGAGGAGGGCCTTTCCTATAAGCCTGCTGGATAGTCCACGCCACCTTGTCCTCCTCCAGAGAGCCACTGAATATCTGACTCATCCTCATGCTACCACGTCAGTCGCCTTCACTACCCCCCACCCCGGCGCCGCAACACCGAGAGCATCCCCTCCATCCGAAATATGTACTCGGAGAGCTTTTCCCCTCTCCGTTGTTCCAGGCGTTGGAACTCCGCTAAAAGCAGCCAGGGTTCCCCTGACAACCCAAACGCTCCCTCCAAAACTTCTATGCATTCCTCCACTGAGGCCCCAGGCTTCTCAGCTTTCAACTCCCAGACGATTTTGGCTGCTAAACCCCTCAAATTTCCCACCAGTTGCTGCCTCTTCTCCTCCTCCGAGCCTGGCCACTCCTCTAACATCAAAGACGTATGCTCGATCCAGGTCTCATAGTCCACCTCCCCGTCTGGAGTAGGCTTGGCTCCGGAGAACACCCCCAGCTTCAGCCGTGGCCTCTCGGCCATTCCCACCAGGGAATTAAGTGCGGCTGCCAGCTCCGAGGCTTCCACCCTACCTGGGGAACAGGGCCTAATCACGCCTCCCTCCTCCAACCTCCCTTTACTAGTGCTAGGCACCTCTTTGGGGTCCACCTCTAGCTCTAGCTCTAGCTCCTCAGCCTCATCCTTGGAGAGGGTGTGGAGCCCCCACAGCCCCTCCTCCCCCGGTACACTGACCGTTGCCGGCAGTTCCACTGTCCTGACTTCAGTACTCGTACAAACCAACACCCAACTAGACTCTACCTCTTTACCACACCATCTAGCTACCAATTCTACCTGCCCAATACCCTTCACCGAACTTAAGCCCCGCACTATCGCGTCTCCCGAAACTCGAAAATTCAATCTGCTCACTGCACAGGCATACTGCACCGGTACACCTTCAAATTCACACCAGCTAACAATCTTATCTCTGTCCATCTCCGCTCTGCTGTCTGCGCGATTCCACAGCCCCTGACAATCCAATCCCTGATGAGCCCCCACAAATGTTACACTTACCCAACAGGCTGGTATATGTCTAGAGGAAAAGGAGATCCAGCCACACACCAATCCCACCTCCCGTACACGCAGGTGCTGTGAGAATCCAGTTTATGCCTCGCGCCCGCCCACAGTATCAAACCCACAACAAATACAGTTATAAAATACACTTTAAAGAGTTTACTAAAATTAACAGAGTATTAGGCAATACAATATATATGCAAGGGAAAAAAACAAAAAGGCGCCAACTTATCAAAGTTCAGTCAGTTTACTGCACATTGTTGGAGCTCAAACATCGAACCATTTGACCCCTCGTCGCTTGCCTCTGACCTCCACATCTTCGCACCTAGGACCACACCCGGTGGTCTTCCGAGCAGTGCAGCGCATGTCCACCTTCCTCAATGTCTTCCTCCCGGCTCTCTACCAAAAGCCCGCGAAAAACCCCTCCCCCAAGTTCCCAGCCTCACAAGACAAAATAACATTCCCCATTGGTTAACAAATGAATACAATTACCATATCAACAAATATAAAGCAAAACAACTGCGAGAGAAACACTAATCAGACAAAGAAGCATTCCTACTCTTAACAAACCAAAAAACCCATTTTGAGTAACATACACAGGACATTGTACAATTGTGTTAATATGGCACAATTGTCTTTATTAGTCAAGCAAGTGAGTTCAAAATTCAGGAAGATATGTTGTAACTTTTAAAAAATCTAGTGAAGCCACATCTGGAGTTTTGCATTCACTTCCGGTTGCCTCACTATAAGACATATGAGCAGAATTAGGCCATTTGGCCCATCAAGTCTGCTTCACCATTTCATCATGGCTGATCTATTTTTTCACTCAGCCACAATCTCCTGCCTTCCCCCTGTATCCCTTCATGCCCTGACTATTCAATCATCTATCAACCTCTGCCTTAAATATACATACAAACTTGGCCTCCACAGCTGCCTGTGGCAGTGAATTTCACCAGTTCACCACTCTCTGGCTAAAGAAATTCCTCTTCATCTCTATTTTAAAAGGATGGCCCTCTATTCTGAGTCTATGCCCTCCAGCCTTAGACTCTCCCACCATAGGAAACATCCTCTCCACATCCACTCTATCAAGGCCTTTCAGCATTTGAGAGGTTTCACTAGTCACCAGCCGCCAACCAGAAAAGGTTCCCTTTATTCCACTCTTTGTCTCCTGCCAATCAGCCACAGCTTTATCCAGGCTAAAATCTTTCCTGTAATACCATGGTCATGTAACTTGTTAAGCAGCCTCATGTGTGGCACCTTGTCAGAGGCCTTCAGAAAATACAAATACACAACATCAAATTATTCTTCTTTGTCTATCCTGCTTGTTACTTCTTTAAGGAATCCGAACCGTCTGTCAGGCAAGACTTTCCCTTGAGGAAATCATGCTGACTACGGCCTATTTTATCATGTGCCTATACCCAATGCCACACCCTTAACAATCAACTCCAACATCATTCCGACCACGGAGGTCAGACTGACTAGCCTACAGTTTCCTTTCTTCTGCCTCTCTCCCCACTTGAAGAGTGGAGTGACATTTGCAGTTTTCTATCTTACTGAACCATTCCTGAATCTAGTGATTCTTGAAAGATCATTACTAACACCTCCGCAGTCTCTTCAGCCTCATTTTTCAGAATCCTGGAGTGTACACCATCTGGTCCAGATGACTTAACTACTTTCAGATTTTTAAGTTTCCCAAGAACCTTCTCCCTAGTACTGCCAAATTCACACACTTCATGGTCCCTGACTCCTGGACCTTCCACCATACTGCTAGTGACTTCCACAGTGAAGACTGATGCAAAATACTTATTCAGTTTGTCCATAATTTCCTTGTCCCCCATAACTACCTCTCCAGCATCATTTTCCAGTGGTTTGATGTCCAGTCTTGTCTTTCTTCTACACTTTTTTTATCTGAAGAAACCTCTTTAATATTATCGGCTAGCTCATTTTTAATTCAGTCTTTACCTTCTACATGACTTCTTTAGTTGCCTGCTCTTGGTTCTTAAAAGCTTCCCAATCCTCTAACTTCCCACAAATTTCTGTTCCATTATATGCCCTCTATTTGGTTTTTATGTTGATTTTGACTTTTCTTATTCGCCACGATTGTGTCATCTTGCCATTAGAATACTTCTACCTCTTTGGGATGTTTATGTCCAGTGCCTTCTGAATTGGTCCCAGAAATTCCAGCCATTGCTGCTCTGCTATCATCCCTGCCAGTGATCTTTTCCAACCAATTCTGGCCAACTCCTCTCTCATGCCTCTGTAATCACCTTTACTCTACTGTAATACTGATACATCTGACTTTAGCTTCTCCTTCTCAAAATTCAATCATATTATGACCACTTTTCCATAAGGATACTCTAGTGGGCTCAACCATGAGTTGCTCTAAAATGCTATCTCATAGGCCTTCTAGAAATTTCTCCTCTTGGAATCCAGCACCAACCTGATTTTCCCAAACTACCTGCATATTGAAATCTCAATGACTTTTGTAACATTGCCCTTTTGGCATGCATTTTCAACCTTCTGTTTTAATTTGTAGACCACATCCTTTCTACTGTTTGGGGGTCTATATATAACTTCCATCAGGGTCTTTTAACTCTTGCAGTTCCTTAGCTCTATCCACAATGATTCAACACCTTCTGACCCTATGTCACTGCTTCCTAATGATCTGATTTCATTTTGTACCAACAGAACAACACCACCCCTTCTGTTTTCCTGCCTGTCCTTTTGATACAATGTGTATCCTTGGACATTAAACTCCCAGCCACAATCTTCTTTCAGCCATGATTCAGTGATGCCTACAACATCATACATGTCCATCTGTAACTGTGCTACAGATTCACTGACCTGATTACGTATACTGTGCACATTCAAATATAACACCTTCTGTCCTGTATTCACCCTTTTCAATTTTGTCCACCTTTTATGTTGCAACTCATCCTGTTCACTGTAATTTTTCCCAGTCATCAGTCTCTCCCCGCTAGGAGTCTCACTACACATTGCCTCTGTTTGTAAACCAACTACCTCATTGTCAGCACTAACACTCCAGTTCCCATCCCCCTGCTAAATAAGTTTAAACCCAACTGAACAACTTTTGCCATACTAACTGTAAAGATATTGGACCCTGTTGGGTTCAGGTGTAATACGTCCCTTTTGTGGAGGTTATACCTTCCCCAGAAGAGATCTCAATGATACATAAATCTGAACAAGTGCCCCCTGCACCAGTTTCACAGCCACGCATTTACATGCCAAATTATTCTATTCTTACCCTCACTGGCACATGGCACAGGCAGCAATCCAGAGATTACTACCCTGGAGGTCTTGTTTCTCAGCTTTCTTCCTAGCTCCCTAAAATCTCTCTTCAGGACGTCCTCACCTTGCGTACCTATGTCATTTGTGCCAATATGCACCAAGTCTTCTGCTCACCCTCGTCCTTGAAAATACCATGGACCTGATCTGACACCACGGAGGCAACATAGCATCTGGATCTGTCTATCATACACACAGAATCTCTTCTCTGTTCCTCTGACTAAGGAATCTGTTACCAACAGTTCAGTCCTCTTTTCCTCTCTGCTCTTCTCAGCCACAGCACCAGACTCAGTACTAGAGACCTGGTCACTGGGGCTCCCCCCCAGTAGGTCATTCCCCTCAATAGTATCTAAAGTTGTTTACTTATTATTGAGAGGAACGGTTACAGGTGCACTCTGCACTGTCTGTGCATTTTCCCTTCTTCTCCTGACAGTCACCGAGTTACATGTCTCCTGAAAGCTAGGGGTGACTACCTCCCTGTAGCTCCTGTCTATCACCTCCTCATTCTCCCGTAAGAGTCAAAGATCATCAAGCTGCAGCTCCAGTTCCTTAATACATTCTCTCAGGAGCTACAACTCAGTGCACCTGGTGCATATGTGTTTACCTGGGAGACCTCCAGTTTCCCAGACTTCTCACATCCCGCACAAAGTACAAAACACTGTCCCTGGAACCATTCTCACTAATCTACTCCTTCATTCAGAGGAGAAATGAACAAGTAAAGAGAGTAACTTACAGGACAATTTACCTCACTCAAACTTGATCTCGCCTAAGCCTGATGGACTAAGTCCACTTCAAACACTGAACAAGACCAAAGAGATGACTATGGACTTTAGGAAGCTGCCGGCTGACCACTCCTCACAGCACATACACAGCTCCTCTGTGGAGAGAGTTAGGAGCACCAAATTTCTGGGAGTGCATGTAATGGGTGATCTCACCTCCTCTCTCATCACAACCTCTGCAGTCATGAAGCACAGCAGCGTCTCCCACTTACTGAAATTAAGACAAGTCATTCTCCTCCTCCTCCTCCTGCCAATTTTAACAACTTTTTACGGGAGCACCATAGAGAGTCTCCTGACCAGTTGCATCTACATCTTGTACAGGAACTGTAAGGCATCTGGCTGCAAGTCCCTACAAAGGATTGCGAGGACTGCTGAGAGGATCATCGGGGTCTCTCTTCAATCCATTAGAGAGATTTATCAGGAAAACAGCATACACAGGGTCCTTAGCTTTATCAGTGATCCCTCCTGTCCATCCAACAATCTCTTTGACCCCTGCCCCCACCACCATCAGATAGGAGGCATCATAGCATTAGAATGAGAATTCTTAGGATGGGAAACAGTTTCTTCCCCCAGGCCTTAAGACTACTGAACTCCCTGCCACCAATCAGGTCTCATCACGTATGAAGTAATATTATACTGTTTACACGTTAACTTGTATCATATATGCTCCTTATTATTTGTTAATTTATTTGAGGTAATATTAGTTTATATGCTGTGTGTGTGAATTATATTTGCTGTGCAATGCACCTTGCTCTGGAGGAACATTGTCTCATTTGGTGGTACAGTATACATGCGTATGGCTGAATGATGATAAACTTGAACTTGTTCTAATTAGTTTGACACAATTTTGTAAGTTGAAGGGCCTGTTCCTGTGCTGTACTGTTCTAAGTTAATCAGCACTTTAGTTTTGCTGACATTTGAGTAAGAGGTTGCTTCTGCGACACCACTCAACTTATCTCACTCCATTAAGTGAGTGGACTGATCACCACCTGTGATTTGTCCAACAACAGCACTGTCAGCAGCGACTTTAAAAATAGCATTGGAACTGTGCTTAGCCACACAGTCATGTGTATAGAGAGAAGAGCATGGAGCAAAGCATGCAACTTTGAGGTGCACCTGTGCTGGTGATCGGCAAGGAGGAGATGATGTCACTAATTGAGGTCTGTCAATGAGGAAGTTGAGTATCCATTTCCAGAGGGAGGTACAGAGGCCCACATCTTGAAACTTGATGATGAGTTTGGATAAGATGATTGTGTTGAATGCTAAAAGATTTTGATGAACAAAGGCCTGATGTATGAGGTCCTCTTGTGCAGATGATCCAGAGCAGAGAGAAGAACCAGAGAATGACATCTGCTGTTGATCTGTTGTGGTAGGTAGATCCAGGTCATCTCTGAGGCAGCAATTAATTCACGTCAAAACCACCCTCTCAAAGCACTTCATTAGGGTTGCTGTAACTGCTGTCAGACAGTAGTTATTGAGGCAGATCAGCACATTCCCTTTGACCTCTGGTACAATAGATGCCTTCTGAAGCAGATGGGAATGTCAGACCGCAGAAGTGAGAGGCCAAACGTGTCCTTAAATACTCCAGTCAGTTAGTCCACACATATCTTTAGTACTTAGCTAGGTATGCTATCTGAACCAAATGCCTTTCGTAGATTCGTCTTCTTGAAGAATGCTTGGATAAAATGCCTATCAAAACATGCATAAAAGGCATTGAGTTCATCCAGGTATAATGGGTCGTTGCCACTTAAGCTGTTGATCTCCCTTGTAGGAAGTTATATTGTGCATGCCTTGCCACAGTTGTTGACATCCACCTGCAATTCAAGTTTAGTCCAAACCTGCCTCTTTGTATTTACAAGTACCTTCTGAAGGTTGTACTATAACTCTGGGCATCAGTCCTAAACACCACAGATCTAGCCCACTGCAAATTACGTATCACCTGATTTTCCAGGGCTTCTGGTTAGGGAACACACACTTATCCACACATATCCTTACAAAATCAATGACAATTGTGGCACTTTCATTTAGGTAGCTAACAAATCCTTTAAATTGTCCAGTCCATAAATATGAAGTAATCCTGAATTCTTCTGTCCAGCTTTTTCTAGTCCTCTCACCAGGCCACACTCTTTGGTCTCTGCCTGTAGACAAACAGAAAAGGGCAAGCTAGGTGACTGGATTTATCTCAGTGTGGATGAGTGAAGGAGTGCTAGGAATTCTTGATTGTAGCATAGTAGTGGCTAAGTGTGTTGAGTCCTTGTGTATTGGAGGTGATGTGTGATAGTATTTACATAGAGACTTCTTCAATTTATCCTAATACCCTGCCACAATTTGACAGGTATTGGTCCAATGATAAGAATAAATGACCAGGCCATTTATTTACATGTCTTGGTGAAGAAACAATTGTTGGCTAGGATAATGGGAAGGCACACCTTATCTTGTTGCATTTGTATTGTGTGTTATAATAGGAACCATGCAAGTGAACTAGTTTGAAAATCACATCTGAAAAATAAGCAGCTGTCATGGTAGACTAAAGTGAAATGCAACAAAGATTGGAGGTGTAGTAGACAGTGAGAAAATTTTTCAAAGCTTGCAGAGGTATTTGGACCAGCTGGAAAAATGGGCTGAAAAATGGCAGATAGAGTTTAATACAGACAAGTGTGAGGTACAGTATTGCACTTTGCTAGGACAAACCAAGGTAGAACATACAAGGTAAATGGTAGGGCACTGAGGAGTGCAGTCGAACAGAGGGATCTGGGAATACAGATCCAAAATTCCCTAAAAGTGGCGCCACAGGTAGATAGTTGTAAAGAGAGCTTTTGGTACATTGGCCTTTATAAATCAAAGAATTGAGTATAAAAGTTGGAATGTTATGGTAGGGTTGTATTAGGGCATTGGTGAGGCCAAATTTGGATTATTGTGTGCAGTTTTGGTCACCGAATTACAGGAAGGATATTAATAATATTGAAAGAGTGCAGAGAAGGTTTACAAGGATGTTGCCGGGACTTGAGAAACTGAGTTACAGAGAAAGGTTGAATAGGTTAGGACTTTATTCCCTGGAGTGTAGAAGAATGAGGGGAGATTTGATAGAGGTATATAAAGTTATGATGGGTATAGATAGAGTGAATGCAAGCAGGCTTTTTCCACTCAGGCTAGTGGAGAAAAAAACCAGAGGACATGGGTTAAGGGTGAAGGGGAAAAAGTTTAAAGGGAACATTATACATAAAGATGAACACAGTACATCTATACAAGTGTTTGAGTGTATTTGTTGACATGCCAAATCTCTTCAAACTCCTAATGAAGTACAGTCTTGCCTTCTTTATAGCTGCATCAATATGTTGGGAGCAGGTTATGTCCTCAGAGATCTTGACACCCAGGAACTTGAAACTGCTCATTCTCTCCACTTCTGATCC
Source organism: Hypanus sabinus (assembly GCF_030144855.1). Classification (NCBI taxonomy): domain Eukaryota; kingdom Metazoa; phylum Chordata; class Chondrichthyes; order Myliobatiformes; family Dasyatidae; genus Hypanus; species Hypanus sabinus. The sequence goes on from NC_082708.1 coordinate 53,001,729, forward strand.
CTCTATGAGGATTGGTATGTATTCCTTCATCTTACCCTTCCTGAAGTCCACTATTAATTCTTTCATCTTACTGACGTTGAGTGCAAGGTTGTTGCTGCAACACCACTCCACTAGTTGGCATATCTCGCTCATATACACCCTCTCGTTTCCATCTGAGATTCTACCAACAATGATTGTATCATCAGCAAATTTATAGATAGTATTTGAGCTATGCCTAGCCACACAGTCATGGGTATATAGAGAGTAGAGCAGTGGGATAAGCACACACCCCTCGTGTGCACCGGTGTTGATCATCAGTGAGGAGGAGGTATTATCACCAATCCCCACAAATTGAGATCTTCCGGTTAGAAGCAGAATTCAGAATCAGGTTTATCATCACTGGAAACTGTAAAATTTGTTAACTTAGGAAGTCGAGGATCCATCTGCAGAGGGAGATACAGAGTTCCAGGTTCTGTTACGTATCAATCAGGAATGTGGTAATAATGGTGTTAAAAGCTGAGCTATAGTCAATGAACAGCATCCTGAGATAGGTGTTTGTATTGTCCAGGTGGTCTAAGACCATGTGAAGAGCCATTGAGATTGCATCTGGTGTTGACCTATTTGATAGGCAAATTGCAGTGGGTCAAGATCCTTGCTGATGCAGCAGTTCAGTCCCATCATAACCAACCTCTCAAAGTATTTCAGCACTGTCGATGTGAGTGCTACTGGGCGATAGTCATTAAGGCAGCTCACAATATGCTTCTTAGGATGTGTTGTTGAAAATTTTCTTGGCAACTACAGAGCATCAAACCATGTGCAGTTGGTTAACAACTTGCTTCAAGCATACAAAATCATGAAGTGCAACACGTAACTAAAGATTCATTTTCTGCATTCCCAGTTATACTTCTTCCCTACAAATCTTGGCACCGTCAATGACAAGCATAGTGAAAGGTTTCACCAGGACATTACAGTCATGGAGAAACGGTATCAGGGCAACTGGAATCCATCAGTGCTGGCTGATTATCATTGGACACTTAAGCAAGAAGCCTCACACACTGAGTACAAATGAAAATCATCTACAGAACATTTTTAGCTAAGTTGAACTATTGCAAAGTGTCTACATTGTTACGCAAGTAAGCACATTATATTTGATAAAATTTAATTTCTCGTTTCTCTAAATTCCTATGCAATACAAGTATTCTAAAATTATATTTGTGTTCAGCTTCAAGCAGTCTATCATAATCAAAAAAAAATCTGAGGAAGCAACACTTTTGAAGAACATTGTTGTCTAGTGTTATCTATACTTTGTGGATCCAGAACTGGCTTGCCCACAAAAGGTAAGGAATGGTTGTAGATGGGTCATATTCAGCATGGAGGTCAGTGACCAGTGGTATACCTCAGGGATTTGTTCTGGGACCCCTACTCTTTATGATTTTTATAAATGACCTGGATGAAGAAGTGGGGGGATGGGTTAGTAAATTTGCTGATGACACAAAGGTTGGGGGTGTTGTGGATAGTGTGGAGGGCTGTCAGAGGTTTCAGTGGGACGTTGATAGGATGCAAAACTGGGCTGAGAAGTGGCAGATGGAGTTCAACCCAGATAAGTGCAAGGTGGTTCATTTTGATAGGACAAGTATGATGCATTAATGGTAAGACTCTTGGCAGTGTGAAGGATCAGAGGGATCTTGGGGTCCGAGTCCATAGGACACTCAAAGCTGCTACATAGGTTGACTCTGTGGTTAAGAAGGCATACGGTGCATTGGCCTTCATCAATTGTGGGACTGAGTTTAAGAGCTGAGTGGTAATGTTGCAGCTATGTAGGACTGTGGTCAGACCCCACTTGGAGTACTGTGCTCAGTTCTGGTTGCCTCACTACAGGAAGAATGTGGAAACCGTAGAAAGGGTGCAGAGGAGATTTACAAGGATGTTGCCTGGATTGGGGAGCATGACTTATGAGAATAGGTTGAGTGAACTCTTCTTTTCTCCTTGGAGCGACGGAGGATGAAAGGTGACCTGATAGAGGTGTTCAAGATAATGAGAGGCATTGATGGTGTGAATAGTCAGAGGCTTTTCCCCAGGGCTGAAATGGGTAGCATGAGAGGGCATAATTTTAAGGTGCTTGGAAGTAGGTACAGAGATATCAGGGGTAAGTTTTTTACGCAAAGAGTGGGAGTGCATGGAATGGGCTGCCAGCAGCAATGGTGGAGGTGGAAACAATAGGATTTTTTAAGAGACTCCTGGATGGCTACATGGAGCTTAGAAAAATAGAGAGCTATGGGTAAAGCTTAGGTAGCTCTAAGGTAGGGACATGTTTGGCACAGCTTTGTGGGCTGAAGGGCCTGTATTGTGCTGTAGGTTTTCTATGTTTCTATACTGTCTGCTGAAGGGTCTCGGCCTGAAACCTCGACTGTACTTTTTCCACAGATGCTGCTGAGTTCCTCTAGCATTTGCTGTGTGTTGCTTAGATTGCCAGCATCTGCGGATTTTCTCGTTTGTTATCTATACACTGCTCTTATTATAACCCTTTTCTTAATTTTATACAGCAGCTTTCTCTTACCCAAAAATGTAGAACATCAAGATTGCTGCATGAAATTTCAACTGTGACCCATTTTCCCAATTAAACAAATATATCATTGACAATCTTAGGCACTATTATTTATTCATTTAATTCTATGCTGTTGATTCTATGTGTTTATGAATCTCTACTATATCTTGCACACATTTGTTATTTTTGAAAAAATTTTGCAGTAGGTTTATTTCCTGACACAATCAACAGGTAAAACTATTCCACAAGACATCAGAAGGTGGACTTTAAGAAATACCATCGATACGAATTAAATGGAGTAACTGTCATCACATTAACATCCAGGATACCTTCAAAAGCCAATGGCTCAAAAAGATAGCATTCATCATTAAGGACCCCGGTCGCCCGAGACATGCACACTTTTCATTGCTACCATCAAGCAGGAGATCCAGGACCCTGAAGACACACGTTCAACATTTCAGAAACAGCTTCTCCCCATCTGCCATCAGATTTAGAATGGATAATGAACCAACAAACACCACTTCTACTTTTCTCCTCTTTTTGCACTACTTATTTAGTTTTCTTTTTTATATATACTTATTGTAATTTATAGTTTTTATAATCATGCAGTGCAATGTACTGGATGCCACAAAACAACAAATTTCATGCCAGTGATATTAAACCCGATTCTGAATTGCAGGAAAGCATGGAAATTCTCCTTGTGACAAAATTCATCTCTCAACAACAGCAGCAAGATAGATTCCATAGTTACCTCATTGTTCTCTGCTGAATCCTGTTCCACAATTCTGATAGATTTTCATAGTGTGTACCAGAAAATCTTTTGAAATTACATCCACAGGGAGTTAGAGATCTATTCTTGATTCCGTGTAAACTAATGGTATAATTTGGGAGCAAAAGTGAGTAATTGTAAAAAAAATAACCTAGTATTAATCAACATGAATTCAGAATAATCCCATACTTAATCAACCTTTTTGATTTTTTTGAGGAAATCTGTTACCAAAAAATTATGAGAAGTCATCACATCACATTGTGCCCAGACTTACAAAAGATAATTCATCTGGATATTCCCTCAAGAATGAATATGAGTCAAACTAAATATTGGAAATAGTTGAGAAGCCAACTGAAGAATAAAAGACAATGCATTTGTGAGAGGAATCTTTTTGGGATGCAAGGGGAATATTAAGTGGTATATCAGGGGTTGATATTTCTTGGTTTAGAGGTCCTTTGAGGTTAAGGACCAAACAGCTGTAACAATTCATCCTTACAGAGTATGTCAACAATGGTTTTGATGCCTGCCACAAATTCACGGTGTTCAAGACTCAAGGATATGGGGATCTTCAACAATTTTGTACACTGCAGGGGACAAAGTGGTCAGGTATGTGTATGATCAGGAAAATACATTATCTGTTCAAGTTCATATTTGTGCATAATACCCAGTCAGGTTTACAGAATACTGTGTTTTGCTCTGAAAGTCAAATCAAATTTTGTTGAAGGGAAAATAAGTAATTTCACTGTTTTCCATTGAAATGAAAACAGATAGAGGTGCTGCTTCATGGGTTCAGCAACACATATTTGATCCTGACCCCTGGTGCTATCTGTGTGGAGATATCCTGTTATCCCTAAATCTACCTGATACAGATGAAGACAGATTAATTTCTTATCTTAAAAATAGGCCTTCCACAATGGAAAAAAGGTTACTTGTTCAGACGTCCAAAGTGAGATTTTAACCATCATCTTGACTAAGGCTCGTGATTTTCACTGTCAGATCAAATTATGTGCTCAATATTCTAAGATGGTAGGGTTCAAGGATTTTACTGATAACATTTTTCAAATAAGTAATGTCATTTACCAATTCAGAGAAAATCATACAAACCAATTTATAGTGATGAAAACATGCTACATTTTTGTTCCCCCTTTCCATAAACACTTTTAACCTTGAATGTTAAATTTTCTTTCATCCTCGCTATTCAATTAAATTTCCAACACCCTGCCGACATGAGAATTACCTAACAGCACACCAATCCAGTTTTGATAGCTTATTGCTAATGAACGTAGCTTTCATCAGCGTTCACACCCCAAATCCACTTTTTGTACAATTAATGCACACCTTTTGGTATTTTTATCACACCGAATAATTACCCTCTTTCTCACTGGTTATTGGGGATCTTGTTTCTGCACCTATCCTCATTCTCAGAACGCTACTGTATTTTTAAAATTTTTATTTAGAGATAGAGCGTGGAAAATCTAGCCCAATGATTCTCGATCCTCGGCTGGACGTCGTTTTTGAAGAAACCATCCCTCCTTTCTACAAAATCAGTTCTTTGTTGTTTCTGAGCAGGGGCTGTTCACGAAAGTAGAATGATATTTAGGCGGACTGACGCGCAAAACGCTTGCATGGTTGAAGTCTAAGCTGAAGTTGCGATCGGATCGCGACCGCCAGCTGGGGCCAGGCCAGCCAATGGGAGAGCGGCAGCGAAGCGTGCGCGATACTCTCGCGATAGGCGGCGCTTCCATCGCCAAGGAAGAGAGAGGCGCGTCTGCGGAATGAAAGAGGAGAAGGAGAACAAGGGACGAGAGCGGCGAGTGGAGATCCAGTTCCGAGACAGAGACGACGGCGAGAAGCGGAAAGAAAAGGATGAGAAGAAGGAGGTGCTCACTAAGGTAGGGGCCGTGCTGCCTGCCTTTTAATCTGAAGCGAATCGTTTCTTTTGTCGAGAGCGTTACGGGGTCTCCATGGTGACGTGAGAGTTAAAACGGCGAGACGAATAAAGCGAGCGCTTGCGATGATTGACAGCTGGCGAACTAATCCGAGCCGGAGGGAGGGCACGAGGTGCCTTTGGCCGCAACTGTCAGTCCTCGGGGCTCTCCTGCTGCTTCGGGTCCCCGGCTGATGGTCCCACGCACTAGACAATGCTAGTATAGAAATTTTCAAACGACTACCTGAGAAAAACGTACATTGTTAATCCACTGTAAACCGATCGTAGGCAACCTGCTGCATTCTCTTATCAAATTGATGCTTACAAGACAGGAGACGGCTCTTGATTATCCTTTGAATCACTTGTAATATTTGCTGTAGGAAAGAGGGAGGAAAAATGGGGAAAATACACAACGAATCCTAAGACGGGTTATCTCACTGCAGTAATTTCGAAAGTATGTCAGTCTTTACGGAAAATATAATTTAATATAAGTTAATTTAAAATACTAAGTGATTTAAAAGAAATTCCACTAATGGTGTCAATATTTTGCACATTTTTAATTAGCCCAATACATCTATTAATTCGTTGTAAGCTAGACACGTTTTTAATATGGCACGATTTCTTTGTAAGCACATAGACTGGAAAGCCAATGATAGCTCTATAGTAATTGTCTGTGTGAGGGGAAGGAAAATAGTTGTAACCAATGTGGTCAACCAATTTAAGGCATTAATTGTATTTCTCTAGAACAGCTGGATTTTTTTAAACATAGTACTGTAGATTGAAATGGAATTGGTTTATTATTATATGTACTATATACAATGAAAAGCTTGCCTTCCATACTTCATACAGATCAAACTATTACAGTGCATTGAGGTAGAACAAGATAAAATAAATAACCATACAGAGAAAATGTAGATAAACAATAAGATTCAAGGTCCTAACGCTGCAGATGGTGAGGTCGAGGTAATTTTATCCCACTGAGGAACCATTGAATAGTCTTATAAGGACGGGATAGTAGCTGCTCTTAGGTCTAGTGGCATATGCTTTCAGACTTTTGTATCTTCTGCCCAATAGAAGAGAGGAAAATAGAGAATGTCTGGGATGGGCGGGGTCAGCTTGCTTTACTAAGGCAATGAGAAATATAGTCTGAGTACATAGCGGGGAGTCTGGTTTTGGTTTCAGAGATCTGTTTTGTTTTGCTGGCATGGAGAGAAAGTTGTTTGCATGACACCTGACACCCTTTTTACTAAACTCATCTCCTTCGGTGGTGTAATCTCAGAGCTGGAGTTCTTGCCGAATCTGGCCACACGGTCATGGATGTACAGACAGTAGAAAAGGGACAAGGACACAATCTGTGGAGCATTAGTATTTAGAATAATAGTGGCGGAGGCGTTGCTGCCTATCCTTACTGCTGCTTAGGGAGTCAAGAATCCAATTGCTGACCTTGTCTGGATGTTTTTGTGTGTCAAGGTCAGCTCCTTGAAGCACACAATGATGGTCCATATCGGAACCCCTGGGTGGTAGTTGTTAACTTGTTTTCCCCAGGTACTGGGATGATAGTGGTATTCTTTAAGCAGGTGGGAGCTACAGACTGAAGCGAGGAGAGGTTAAAATGTCTAAAATTACTCGTCCCATCTGCACAGGATCTGCAAATCTGACAAACTTGTATGTTTTGTTCATTAATGCACTAAATTATCTTTATATTCTAATATGGGCAATTAATTTTATAATCGTTTAAGAATTTTATTGGGATAAAATTAGTTTGTGTATTGATCTTTAGGAGAACCAAGTTTTCATTTCTGCAGGTATATGATTTTTTTAAAACAGTGAATCCTTTCAGCACTTTTATTGCTTTCAATATAAGAGTAATACCAACAGAACTGAAAATTTAGACTCAGCTCAGTTCTGTATAAATTAAAATAGAACTTGTATTGGACCCTATTATTGAAGTATTTAGAATTTTTCTAAGTACTTTTGTTGAAGATATTTAATTTATTTAAAGGAGTTGCATTGAAACATAGAAATCTACAGCTTTTTACAGGCCCTTCAGCCCACAGTGCTGTGCGACCATGTAACCTACTCTAGAAACTGCCTAGAATTTCTCTACTGCATAGTCCTCTATTTTTCTAAGCTCCATGTACCTATCTAAGAATCTCTTAAAAGACCCTGTCCGAGGCGTTGACAGTTTATTGTCACTGGCATGTGACATGAAATTTGTTAACTTAACAGCAGCAGTTCAATGCAATACATAATCTAGAAGAGAAGAAAAAAATAATAAGTAAATCAATTACAGTATATGTATATTGAATAGATTAAAAACATGCAAAAAAAAATACTGAATATTTTAAAAAGTGAGGTAGTGCCCAAGGGTTCAATGTCCATTTAGACATTGGATGGTAGAGGGGAAGAAGCTGTTCCTGAATCACTGAGTGTGTGCCTTCAGGCTTATGTACCTCCTGCCTGATAGTAACAGTGAGAAAAGGGTATGCTCTGGGTGCTGGAGACCTTTAATAATGGATGCTGCCTTTTGAGACACTGCTCCCTGAAAATGTCCTGGGTACTTTGTAGGCTAGTACCCAAGATGAAGCTGACTAGATTTACAACCCTCTGCAGCTTCTTTTGATCTTTTGCAGTAGCCTCCCGCCCCCATACCAGACAGTGGTATGGTACTAAACAGCCTGTCAGAATGCTCTCCACGGTACAACTATAGAAGTTTTTGAGTGTATTTGTTGACATGCCAAATCTTTTTAAACTCCTAATGAAATATAACCACTGTCTTGCCTTATAACTACATCAATATGTTGTGACCAGATTAGACCCTCAGAGATCTTCACACCCAAGAACTTGAAACTAACTGCTCACTCTCTCCACTTCTGATCCCTCTATGAGGAGTAGTATGTGTTCCTTCATTTTACCTTTCCTGAAGTCCACAATTAGCTCTTTCATTTTACTGACGTTGAGTGCTGGGCTGTTGCTGTGGCACCACTCCACTAGTTGGCATATCTCACTCCTGTATGTCCTCTCGTCACCACCTGAGATTCTACCAACAATGGTTGTACCATCAACAAATGTATAGATGGTATTTGAGCTATGCCTAGCCACACAGTCGTGTGTATACAGAGAGTAGAGCAGTGGGCTAAGCACACACCCCTGAGGTGCACCAGTGTTGATCATCAGCGAGGAGGATGTGTTATCACCAATCCGCACAGACTGTGGACTTCCGGTTAGGAAGTCAAGAATACAATTGCAGATGAAGGTACAGAGTCCCAGGTTCTGCAACTTCTCAACTAGGATTGTGGGAATGATAGTATTAAATGCTGAGCTATAGTCAATGAACAGCATCCTGACATAGGTGTTTGTGTTGTCCAGGTGGTCTAAAGACGTGTGGAGAATTACTGAGATTGCATCTGCTGTTCACATATTGTGGCGATAGGCAAATTGCAGTGGGTCCAGGTCCTTGCTGATGCAGGAGTTCAGTCTCGCCATAACCAACCTCTCAAAGCATTTCCTCACTGTCAATGTGAGTGCTACCGGGCAATAGTCATTAAGGCAGCTCACATTATTCTTCTTAGGCACTGGTATAATTGTTGCCTTTTTGAAGCAAGTGGGAACTATCGTTTGTAGCAGTGAGAGGTTGAAAATGTCATTAAATACTCCCGCTAGTTGGTTGGCACAGGTTTCCAGAGCCTTACCAGGTGTTCCATTGGGACCTTCTGTCTTGCAAGGGTTTACTCTCTTTAAAGACAGCCTAACATCGGCTTCTGAGACAGAGATCACAGGGTCAGCAGGTGCAGCAGGGATCTTCACACCTGTAGTTGTGTTCTCCCTTTCAAAGTGGGCATAAAAGGCATTGAGTTCATCTGGCAGTAAAACATTGCTGCCATTCATGCTATTGGGTTTTGCTTTGTAGGAAGTAACGTCTTGCAAATCCTGCCATAATTGCCGTGCATTCAATGTCACCTCTGCTTGTTTGAAATTGTCTCTTTGCCTTTGAAATAGACCTCCGCAAATCATTTCTGGTACAGACCAGGTTCATCAGACTTGAATAACACAGATCTAGCCTTTAGCAGACGATGTACCTCCTGGTTCATCCACGGCTTTTGGCTTGGGAATGTACAGTAAGTCTTTGTGGGCACACACTCATTCACACAGGTTTTAATGAAGTCGGTAACAACTGCAGCATACTCATCCAGGTTCGAAGGTGAATCCCTAAATACAGTCCAGTCCACTAATTCAAAGCAGTCCTGTAGGCATTCCTGTGTTTCCCCTGTACATACCTTCTTAGTCCTTTCTACTGGTGCTGCAATCTTCAGTCTCTGCCTATACTCCGGGAAGTCTCATCACTTGGCTGTACTTATACTCCCTAAGTGAGGGCATGGAATAGCACAGTGGACATTCTTGATGGTGGTGTAGCAATGGTCCAGTGTGTTGTTTCCTCTGGTATTGCAAGTGATTTGTTGATGGTAATTGCTTAGTGATTTTTTTTCTGACTGGCCTGGTTAAAATCTCCCAAAATGATGATTAGTGTGTGCTGTTTTGTGCATGTTGATCCCATTGCTCAGATGATCTAAAGCCTGCTTGACATTGGCCTTGGGTGGAATGTATACTACTACCAAAATGACCCCAGAGAACTCCTGTGGTAGGTAAAAAGGATGGCACTTAACTGCTAGATATTCCTTTCCATGCACCAATCACTCTCTGTGTAGAAAAACGTACCTCTGACACCCCAACTGTACCTACTTCCAAGCACCTTAAATCTATGCCCCCTTGTGTTAGCTATTTCAGCCCTGGGGAAAAAGCCTCTGGCTATCCACATGATCAATGCCTCTCATCATCTTATACACCTCTATCAGGCCATCTGTCATCTTCTGTTGCTCTAAGTAGAAAAGGCCAAGTTCACTCAACCTATTCTCATAAAGCATGCTCTTCAATCTAGGCAACTGTAAATCTCCTCTGCACTCAGTCTATAGTATCCACATCCTTCCTGTGGTGAGGTGACCAGAACTGAACGTAGTACTCCAAGTGGGGTCTAACTAAGTTCTTACATAGCTGTAACGTTACCTCACGGCTCTTGAACTCAATCTCGTGGTTGTTGAAGACCAACACACCATGTGCCTTCTTAACAACAGTGTCAACCTACGCAGCAGCTTTGAGTGTCCTATGGACATGAGCCCCAAGATCTCTCTGATCCTCCACACTGCCAAGCGTCTTGCCATTAATATTATATTGTCTTCAAATTTGACCTACCAAAATGAACCACTTCACACTTATCTGGGTTGAACTCCATCTGCCACTTCTCAGCCCAGTTCTGCATCCTATCTATGTTACAATATCCTGTTGTAACCTCTGATAACCCTCCATACTATCCACAACACCCCAACTTTTGTGTCATCAGCAAACTTACTAACCCACCCTTCTACTTCCTCATCCAGGTCATTTACAAAAATCACAAAGAGAAGAAGTCCCAGAACAGACCCCTGCAGAACACCACTGATAGCCGACCTCAATGCAGAACCATCTACAACCACCCTTTGCCTTCTGTGGGCAAGCTAATTCGGAATCCACAAAGCGAAGTCTCCCTGGATCCCATGCCTCCTTACTTTCTGAATGAGCCTTTCATGGGGAACCTTACTGAAATCCATATACACTACATCCATTGCTCTACCTTCATCAATGTGTTTTGTTACATCCTCAAAGTATTCCATCAGGCTCGTACGGCATGATCTGCCCTTGACAAAGCCATGCTGACTATCCCTAATCAGATTGTGTCTCTCCAAATGCTCATAAATCCTGCCTTTCAGGATCTTCTCCAACAACTTGTTCACCTTTGAAGTAAAACTCACTGGTCTATAATTTCATCTCTAGACTAATCTCTAGTCCTCTTCTTGAACAAGGGAACAACATTTGCAACCCTCCAATCCTCTGGTACTTCTCCTTTCCCAAATGATGATGCAGAGATCCAGTGCATCCGCTTTCTTAATGTTTATGTGCTCAAACATTTCAGTCCACTGTAAGTCATCCCTGTAATTGCCAAGGTCCTTTTTACTGGTGAATACTAAGCAAAGTATTTATTAATACCTCCGCTACCTCCTGCAGCTCCATGAACACATCTCCACTACCGCACATGAATGGTCCTGTTCTCACACAGCTCATCCTCTTGCTCTTCACAAACTTGTAGAATGCCTTGGGACTTTCCCTAATCCTGCCTGCCAAGGCCTTTTTGTGGCCCCTTCTAGCTCTCCTAATTTAATTCTTAAGCTCCTTCCCGGCAACCCTGTAATTTTCTAAAGCTCTAACAGTGCCTAGTTTCTTAAACCTTTCATAAGCTTTTCTTCTTAACTAGATTTTCTAAATTCTTTTACATGATGGTTCTTTTACATTCTTTGTACACCATGGTTCTTTTACACTACCATCCTTTCCCTGCCTCAATGGAACATACCTATGCAGAAAGCCATGCAAATGTTCTATAAACATTTGCCACATTTCTGCCATGCTTTTCCTTGAGAATATCTGCTCCCAGTTTATGCTCCCAGTAGAGGAGGCCATGGATAGACATATCAGAATGGGAATGAGATGTGGAATTAAAATGTGTGGCCACTGGGAGATACTGCTTTCTCTGGCGGACAGAGCTATGGAAAAGAGTAAACAGTCGATGCTTTGGGTAGAGACCTTTCATCAAGACTGGAAAGAAAGAGGAAAGGTCAGACTAAGAAGGTGGGAGAGGGAATGGAGGAGTACAAGGTGGTAGGTGATATGTAAAACAGGGAGAGAGGGAGGGGATAAAGTATAAAGCTGGGAAGTTGATTGGTGAAAGAGATAGGGATCTCTGGGTAGCCACCCATTTCACTTCTATTTCCCATTCCCATTCTGCCATGTCAGTCCTTGGCCTCCTCTACTGCTGCGATGAGGCCACACTCAGGTTGGAGCAGCAACCCCTTATACTGTGTGTGGGTAGCCTCCAACTTAATGGCATGAACATCAATCTTTTGAACTTCTGGTAATTGTCCACCTCCTTTCCTTCACCATTCTCCATTCTTGTTTCCCTCTCTCACCTTATTTCCTTACCTGCTCATTACCTCCCTCTGATGCTCCTCCATCCTTTCTTCCATGGTCTTCTATCCACTCCTATCAGATTCCCCCTTCTCCAGCTCTTTACCTCTTTCACCAGTCAACTTCTTGACTCTTTTCTTCACCCCTCCCTCTCTCCCTGTTTCACCTATCATTTACTACCTTGTACTTTTCCTCCCCCTCCCCACCTTCTTACTCTGACTTCTTTTTTTCCAGACCCAATGAAGGGTCTCGGCCTGAAACATTTACTCTTTGCCATAGCTACTGCCTGGCCTGCTGAGTTCCTCCAGCGTTTTGTGGAAATTACTATATTATTGTTTTTAGGCATTTGTTTACATTGATTTATCTGATTTAATTAATTTTTATCAGGGTAGATGATTCGTTTTAGAACTCTTCTGGCTAAATGGTATATTCAGTATAGGAAATATTGTACTTAACAAAAAAAAGTATATACTTTTCAACCTTTCCAGGAGATATCTTAGGATATTGGAAGGGGGAAGAGACCTTATTGTGATGCATGAAGTACACAATTGTGTTGGTTTGGCTGGACAAACCAGACGGCCATTTCCTGATGGTTAATTCACTGTTAAATACCCTCATCCTCTCAGTATCAATTACCAAGCTTCAAAACCTGGGCCTCTGTATCTTCCCCTGCAACTAGACCAGGGGTGGGCAAACTTTTTGACTTGAGGGCCACAAAGGGTTCTAAAATTTGACAGGGGGGCCGGGCCAGGAGCAGATGGACGGAGTGTTTTGGTAATACACCTCATAAGAGAAAATAAAATATCATGGGATATGTAGAAAACATGTGCTTTAATTTCAATTGAAAATGAACAAATGCATTACAACAAAATATCTGTCTTTGAAGTCCCATGGTATTTAGCTATTTATTGAAATGTCTTTTAAAACACTGAAAATTAAATGAATAAAATACAGCTTTTTTAATAGTAACAGTTATTATTTTAAAGCACTGAAAATCTTGTTATCCTTCAAGATATTATCATCATCACTCTCCTCCTGACTGTCTTTATTTCAAAAACGGTAGGAGATGCAGGTCTACTTGTCCTGCTCCTTCTTATTCAATTGTCCCCTGTGCCAAAACTCAACAACGACCCGCACAATGACAGAACAGTGAGAGCGCGCCAATATGCGGAGCTCTGTGCTCGCAAATCCCCACAGGCTATCTCCCTTAGCCGGAACGCTGGCTAATTGTGAGCCGGTTCGGATGTGCCAGGAAATGGGTCATCACAAGGTCACAAAGTAAAGCGCAAATGTGGAGTAATACGCTGCACCTCAACAAAGGTCAATGTATATAGAGTGCGTCATCTATTGGGAAGACGCCAGAATTGCGGGGAAAAAACGTTAACAAGGTTTATTAATATAATTTCATCAAGTTCTGCGGGCCGGATTAAAAAGCTTAATCTGCGGGCCGTAGTTTGCCCATGCCTGAACTAGTCCCTTGATTTCCTTATCTGGAGACCATAGTCAAAATGATTGGATAATAATATCCTGTTGCTGACAATTGACACGGGCACATCTCAAGCTTGCTTGTTAGCCCACTGTTCAACTCTTTACACTGAAGTCTGAATGGCCAAACACAGTTAAAACACACACACACTCACACACTCACACACACTTATTTATTCATTCATTCATTCCTTCACCAATGACACCACTGTTGTCGGTAGAATCCCAATAAAGTGGCCTAAGAGGAGTGAGATAGGTTGCAATTACAACATCACAGTTGATGTCAGCAAGACCAAAGAATTGATAATGGACTTAAGAAGTGGAAGTTGGGAGAACACATATCAGTCCTCAGTGAGGGCTTAGTACTGGAAAGGATGAGTAGCTTTAAGTTCCTGGGTGTCTACATGTCAGAAAATCTATTTTAGGGCAAACACATTGATGCAATCACGAAGAAGACATGGCAGCAGCTCTACTTCATTAGGAATTTGATATGTCACCAAAGATTCTGGCAAGCACTATAAATGTACAGAAGAAATCACTCTGACTGGTTGCATCATAGCCTGGTATAGAGGCTACAACGTGCAAGATTGCAAGAGGCTACGAGGATTGTAGCCTCAGCCAGCTCTATCACAAGCACAACCCTTCCTGCCATCAAGGACATCTTCAAGAAGTGGTGCTTCAAGAAAGCAGCTTGCACCACTATGGATTTTCACCATCTGGAACATGCCCTCTTTGCATTACTGCCATCTGTGAGGAGCTACATGAGCCTGAAGCCTCATACTCAACCTTTCAGAAACAGCTTCTTCCCTTCTGCCATCTGATTTCTGAACAGGCCATAAACACTATCTCGTTATTCCTTTTGGCTTCCATTTTTTATTTATTTTTAATCTATAGTAATTTTTATGTCTCTGCATAGTGCTGCTGCAAAATAACAAATTTCATGACATTTAAGTACATGATCATTCTGATTCTGATCATGGGTATATTTATAATTTTTAACAGAAAAACATATTGCTTAACTGAATTGTATTTTGTGTTGTTTGTATTTTTCTTCATTAGTGGTCATTGTATGGTCCTTTGTCCTCTGATTCTATCCCCTCAATTCTACTCATTTGTTATATCATTAGTTTGAAGACGTGCTCATACTTTGAAATGCTAATTTGGGTATTTTTAGAAGATACTAATTCCTTGTTTTAAACTTATACCTGCAAAGGTAATTTTGCCATTTGTCACTGTGTGATTGATTTATTTAGAACAAATGCCGTTTCACTTGGATAAATTTAGTTCTTCATGTCATCATTGGCAATGTCAACATAGAGATTTCCAAAACAAAAATGCCACTGTTCCTGCCTTTTGATAAGAGCCAATTTAACTTTTTTTGATAGACCTACTGAACTATAACCTAACTGGATTCTGCATACCTCTTTTACCTTTGTATTTTATTTCCTGAAAAAAAATAAAATTTCATGTCTGTATATCTTGCCATTTTTTAGGGACTAAGAGGGCTTGAGTACTGAAATCCCTCTACTATGAATTAATTTTATTGTAATTTTTTTTAGAATTTGGGGAAATAAAATCGCCTCAAAAATTTTCCTGTATTGACTTGTATATAGTCAATGTGATGATTCTATATCCTTGAAGTCACTGAACATATTCCTGGCACTTATCCCTGGTAACTTTCTCAGCAGTCTGAAAAACAACAGTTGCTCTTTTCAGTCCTCTAACCAATTTCCATTATTTTGATGTTTTCTGGCAAAACTATATCCTGTTTTTTGTATCTTGTTTATGTTTTGATCTAAAAACCACCTATTTTAACCTGATTTTGGGGGAGGGGACCCTGCTTAAAATTGTCTTGGTAATGTTTGCTTTACTTAACTATTTGTTTGAGAAATGAAAATTCTTAATTCAAAATTTTCAGTTTTTGACTGTAAATCCATATAATTTTAAGCACAACATCTTATAGATATGGAGGAAGTTCTGATGTAAATACAATGTTCAGAAACATCCCTCAAGATCTCTTCATCCATTACAGAGGTCTTATACCATTACCAGCATAAAATGTCTATCAGCTTAAAAATTGGATTGTGTATTAATTATAGCCCAAATTTGTTTGATTTCTGATAAATGCTGTTTTCTTAAAGCTTGTCAAAATGTGAAACTCATGAATGTGAAGCCAAAGTTTAAAATGTAATGGAAGCAAAACCCCAGGAATCTATTGAGGAAATGATTGGATATGACTTGTGCCTCAATTAATTAATAAACTAAAATGGAAAAAATATTCTTGTTCCATAATTTGGAAAATCCCTTTATTCCTTTGTTCAATTATCTGTAGGTGGTGATTAGGCGTTTACCTCCTAACCTAACCAAAGCACAGCTGGAAGAGCAACTACATCCACTACCTACGCATGATTATTTTGAATTTTGTGCTGCAGATGTAAGGTATGAAATGTATTGGATCCATTTATAACTGTATAATATTAATAAATAAGTTATCAAAAATCAATGAAACATAAGATTCAGTAATTCAAGTCATTCATGTAAAATAAAATATCAGTGGTATTTGGTTTTATACATATGGCTGTTTTTCTAGATCTACTCTATTGTTAAAAATTAAAAGTTGAATTTACTTCCTTTAAAATTAGCTAGCCATTAAGGAAATTATATTTCACTTAACTATTGAAATGGTACTGCTGTATTATTGTAACTTTTCTATCTATAATCTTTGGTAAAATGGATGAACTGGTATTGAATGTTGTTTTTATTTTAAAAAGTTGTTAACATTGAAAACTAGTCTAAATAATTTTTACAACTTGGATGTAATTTTAAGACATACAGCCTTAATATCCAATACGATAGGAATTACTGTACACAGCATAGTGGTTAGCACAAAGCTTTACAATATCTGGGTTCAATTCCCACCACTGCCTGTAAAGAGTTGTACTTTCTCCTTGTGACCCTGTGAGTTTTCTCCCACAGTCCAAAGACATACTGGTTGGTAGGTTAATTGGTCACTGTGAATTGCCCTGCGATTAGGCTAGGATTGAATCAGGGGACTGCTGGGTAGCATGGCTCAAAGGACCAGAAGGTTCTATTCCACGCTGCATCTCAATTTTAAAAATAAATAAATAAATTCCATCCGTTACTAGTGCCCTAAAATGCAAATTTATGAAATACTCCAGCCAGTGCCTTTCCTGCAAGCTGCCTTTTAAAATTTCTTTTTTAAAAAAATAAAGAAAATATTTTTGATAGATAACCTCCTTAAATAACTATCTTTCTCTACTTTCTCTTTTGAAAGAGTTCAAATTTTAAAAGCTTCCACTAAATTTAATAATTAAGTACTTGTTAACTTGCTGCCATGCACTGCCATAAATCAGACATTCTGTATTGTCCACTAATAATGCATTGGAAAGAAAAATCAGAAAGGGATTTAACAGTAAATTACAAATAGGCTAGTTTTTTAAAAAAATGTGGTCTGCCCAGCTTCTTGACTCTGCACCAAGTGGAAGTTCTGCCCTAATATCTTAAGTCCCTCCTCAATACTTATCATCCTGATATCTTCCTTTGGTGAGTGATAATAAACATATTTCATACTTCATTATTGAACAGAAATCACTGCTGCATAACTGGAGAAGCCATCTTTCAAATGAGTTGTTAAAATTAGCCTCCTTTAGTATTTGTAATATATAGTTTATATATGCAGTATATATAATCTCTGTCTTTGAAAAGAAAAACGGAGCTCATTTTGTTGTTTTGGACCTTTGTTACCTTTTTGCAGCTACATAACATTTTCTTATATTGCAAGGGTAACTGCAATTTTTAAAAGATTTTACTGAAAATTATTTAAGATTTTTTTGCCTAAATGGAAGCCAAAATGGAAACACAAAAGCCATTTTATTATGCATTGCACACTTTTTTGGCACTGATGTTCTTTTTGTGAAGGGCTGCACACATTTGCAGTTGTGATTTAAATTATTTATATCTTTTAAATATTTTGAACAGGTTATGTTTACTGAAATGGGTGATGCCTTTTTCATAGAATAGTTACAATATTAGGTTAATACTCTTTGGGTTAGGGGCTGCCAAACTTAGTATTTGCCTTGGAGAAGTCTTCTGGTTTTACTTCAACCTGTAGATTTAAATTGTGCTAACTCCATGATAGTGCAGATTGCACAAAATCGTTTAGTGTTTTTTAAAATTTCTTTCTTTTGTGTTGCTAGTGACTTGCTAATTTTAGATTTTTTTTGATTTGCCAATATCACTTATTGCAGTTGTCAGTTGTTTCATGATACTTATCTATATGTTCTAAATGAAATTGTGAACTATATATCTTTTATTTTTATCAGCCTTTACCCTCATCTGTTCTCCAGAGCTTACATCAATTTTAAAAATCCTGATGATATAATTCTGTTCAGAGACCGATTTGATGGATATATCTTCATTGATAATAAAGGTAAACATGCAAAATGGTTGAGTTACAAATCAAACAATCTAGTCTTCCCATTTTACAGGAAACTTCCATTTACTCATTAAATACCGCAGCTGCTGCATCTCCTGTAATGTCTGTTGGATATCAACATTTATTTGTGTTTGCACCAAAAAGAAATCAAGCTTAATTGCTATTTGTGCAAAAATATTAAATTCTTTCAAACCCACTACCCACTGTTCGCATGTGTGCAGCCGTGAGGTAACTGAAATGCTCTTGCGCACGTAGCCTTTGACGCTGCACAGCTAGGATTTTCTTTTGTATACTGTTAATGTAATTGTGAAGTACCCTGTAATTAATTATATATTAATGAATATAATCCATAAATTTTCTAAATAATAAAAATACCACAATCTTTGAAACATTTTGGAGCTTCAATGTATTTATATTGTCACTGTTTGTCAGGGTTTGGTCCGGTCCGGAGTCCGCGTTCCGGGTCTCGATCTGGTCCGAGTGCCCCGGACTCCGGGTCCTGCAGTTGTCCCTCCCGTCACCCGTGAACTAGTTAGGACCCTCCTGGCTCAAGGAGGCACACCTGTGACTCATTGAGCTGCAGGTGTTTATAAAGGGCCTTGGGACTGGGACCAGGCGGGTGGCCATTTTGTTCTGTTTCCTGTTCTCCGCTGGCACCGAACTCTTCTCTGCATTCTGTTATCCTGCCCGGGCTCAGATCTACTCCTCATCATACTTCTCTGCCCCATACCAGTACTGCCAGGTTGGTCCGCTCCCCCACCTTTCTTCCCATGCGCTGGTCCCACTTCTCCGCTCGTTTGTGTTGTTCACGCGATCACGCTGTCTGTCGACCTTTCCCGATTTTCCTGCTATCATGACTTGTGTTGGTCACCCTGTACCTATGCCCATTCCTACCCCTTGCCTCCATTCTGCCCCGTCCTCCTCTTGCGCCTGAACTCTGGGATTGTGCCCCGCACCCGCCTAGGGGTTCGCATCGTGCCCAGGCCTCCGGTGTTTCTGCCTGGGAGGCGGCCTTACCCAGGATATATGCGGCCCGCCCAGGGAGAGCTCTCCGCCAGCCTATCTAGCCACCTAGACCTGTCTGCCTGCCTGCCTGAACCCCGGGAGCCCGTCTATCTGAACTCGAACTCCGGGAGCCCGCCCCGCCCTGCCTGCCTGACACTCTATCTACCTGAACCCCAGCTCTACCCTTAAATGCCATGGCATCCCCATCCTGTCTTCCCCCTCGTACTTCAGTGTCTGCGTCCTGCATTTGTTCCTGACACTGTTACAAATTGTTACAATAAACACAGAATGGAGGTCGGTAGTTCATTGTTGATAAAAAAGCCAGCCTGCTAAGCACTGATGCCATCCAGGCAAACATTTTACTTTTGCTATTCTGCCTGTCCGTTGTTCTAACTGCCTGACAACATTTACTTGTGTTGTGAGTTGTGGTTTGTGTTAGCTGCATGTGAAAAATTCTACATTCTGATTTTTGGGTAAGTAATCTTTCAGCAAAAACTATAAATTTTGACATCGATATTGTGCCTATTATTCGATTTGTTCAACATGTGTGTAATCGTTGGATAATAGATTTCCTGATAGTGAGTTAAAAGAATAGCAAACACAACCAATTTTGAATTTGGAAAACAGAACGTTGTATGACTGACAAAAAAATACTCAGCTCTTATTACAAACTACAATGAAAGCATTGCCTCAAATATATCACAGTAATAATTCATTTCAAATTTTTCATTTCTGAGAAGTTAAGATGTTCACTGATATGTTGAACTACATACTTAGAAATGAAGAATTTGAAGAACTGTCAATGCTTGTTGACATCGCTGGAACATTTTAAGCTTCTGGTGCTGATTGCAAAGGTGGATTCAGTCTTATAAATTCAATCAAATGTAAATCCAGCAACAGACTAGAAGTGGAACATTTTGATGATCTAATGATGATTAATATGTATCTTTTTCTGGATACAAAATTAATCTGAACAGTGTTTATAAACAATGGATTTGTAATAAAGACAGATGAGAAAAAGTTTATGAAATGTGAAAGATTTTCTTTGTTGTATTTCATTATACCTTTCAATTAATAAATAAAATCAAAACTATGTGATATTTCAATTTTCATTCTAAATATTCATATATACGTAATACAGAAAAAACCATTTAAAGTGCTGTGCAATTTTCTGGCATGTTTTTAAAAAAGCCTGTCGAGTAATGGTTTGGTCTCTGCAGCGGTAAAAAAAAATTAGAGCAAATGGTGCCCACTACTTTGAATCATGATTTTTATCTTTATAAATTTGTGACCTTCTTGACTGCTTGGCTCATTAGGACTTGTTTAATGGATCAAAATGGATTTTAGATCAATTTGTTAACACAAATTTCAGATGAAGAGTTTAAAATGTCTCATAGTTGGAATGTATTACAAATTAGTTAAAGACCAAATCTTATTGTGGTCAAATGTTAAAAACTGTATGATCACTGTTTATGTTCACAGTCATAATTTGCTAATATGACTTGCATTGGAAGCACAGCAAATACTTACATTTGAACAGAATTTTCGTTTGAAACGTGTATTAAACAACAAATTACTCTTTATCTTCCTATGGTTGGAACACATGCAGGCCAGGAATACCCTGCTGTAGTTGAGTTTGCACCATTTCAGAAAATTTCTAAAAGGAAATTGAAGAAGAAAGATGCAAAATCAGGAAGTATTGAAGAAGGTAATTATCTTGAATGAAACAAAAGCAAAATAACTCTTTTAGTACTGTACTTATATTTACATGTTCAACACTTCATCTCACATAGAGAGCAACATTGTAACATACAAGTTGTTAACTTGAAGTGTTTAATGAGATAGTGCCTTTTCAGTGTCCAATTATGAATATTAATTCATAAGGGAAATATCAAAGAAGGGCCATAAAGCTAATTGCATTAAAAAAAATTAGATAAAATTCAGTTGGCCCTTTTACCAAATAATGCAAGCCAAACCAAATTAACAACTAAAAACCAATGCAGAAGTTTTTAAATTTTTATTTAACAGAAAGAAAACATGGTATCTTTGATTAACATCTAAAATTTTGATCAATTAATAAAATGTTATAATGTATGATTAGGATGTATTAAACAAATTTTAATGCCTACTCAACTATCAATAACATATTATTTGATGATGAAAGGATATTGTTTCCTCCTTTATTTCTCAGTAAGGAACTCCGTTCTCCCTATAATATATTCTGGTTTAGTTAATATATTTGTAATGTCTTCGGATATTGAAAATCAAATTATTCTTTATTAGAATTAGAATATCAAGTTTTTGCTATTGGCATGACATTGTTTTACACCTGATTGAATTTTCCATTTTTTCAATATTTTTCATTTGTTTTCTTTGTTACCAAATCCACTCACTTAATCATTAACCAACGAATTTGGTCTCTTAGTTGCCAGCCACTTTAATTCCAATTTAATTCCCATAACAGCATGTCCGTACAAACCTCCTCTATTGTCAAGTTGATGTTACATGCAAATTTGAGGAAAACCACCTTATACTCTGCCTTGGTAGTCTCAAACCTGATGGTATGAATATCAATTTCTCTAACTTCTGGTAATCACTCCCCTCTATTCCTTATTTCTTTGTCATCTCACTGGAATCTGTCTCTCCATCTCTTTTCCATCTCCCACTCTCTCAATCACCCATACATTCTCACACTGTTTCCCCTCCTTATCATCTTCCCTATGTTAAAGGATCCACTGTCCTGGCTATCAGATTCCACCAGCTATTTGTTACTTCCACTTATTACCTCTCAGCATCTGATAGCATTTCTAGCCACTTCCCTCACCTATCACCCTCTTCACCTGGATCTACATATCACATGCCAACTCTTGCTCAACCCTTTCTCCCCTTTATGTATTGCTCTGAATTTCCAACATTTGTAATCTCGTGTCTCTTCTTGTTCTACAATAGTGTTACTTGATACGTTTGTACAGATGGGGTAATTGAGCTTCATAATTGAATCTTTTATTTCTTCATTGACTATTCACAAAAATCCATTCATTTGTTTCCGCTCCCTAAATTTAGTGGCATCATCAAGCAATCTAAGGATTTAAGTTTGAAGACCATACATTACTTCCATTCCATTTACCAACACACCCCAAACGTATCCGCCTTTGTTTCTATCATGTAAAAATAATGTAAAAAATTGCCTACATATTGAATTTTGCTATGTACTGTAGTTATGCAGCACAGAAAGAAACCCTTTAGGTCCATGCTGACCAAATTGCTAACCATGCTAAACCCTATGTACTTACATAGCTTCTGAATAGGTTGTTCTTGTGAGGCAGGGAAAAGATGGTAGGGTGAAAGAATCATGGTTGACAAGAGAAGTGAAGTATCTAGTCAACAGGAAGAAGGAACATAAGGTTCAGGAAGCAAGGAATCTTAAGAGTCATCAGGTAACCAGGAAGAAGCTTAAGAAGGGACTGAGGAGAGCTAGAAGGAGACATGAGAAGGCCTTGGCGATTAGGATTAGGGTATGTTTTACACATATGTGAAGAACAGGAAGATGACCAGAATGAAGGTATTCCAATCAGGAGTAAATGAGGAAACATGTGCCTGAAGTTTGGAGAGATCCCTAATAAATACTTTAATTTTTGTTCACTGGTGAGAGGAACCTTGTTATGCTGGAGTGTGTTACTGTTAAGAAAGAGGATGTGCTAGATCGTTTGAAAAACATTAAAATAGATAAGCCTCTGGGCCAGATAGGGTATACGCCAGATTACTGTGGGAAGTGAGGAAGAAGATCACTGGACTTTTAGTAATGATCTTTGCATCCTCACTGGCCATAGGATTATTACTAAAAGATTGGAGAATAGCAAATATTATTCCTTTGTTCAAGAAAGGAAATAGGGATAATTATTAGAATTATAGACCTGTAAGCCTTGCATCAGTGATGGACAAACAGTTCATGAGGATTCTTAGAGAAAGGATTTACAAACATTTGGAGAAGCATAGTTCAGTTAAGGATGGGCAGCATGGCTTTATGAGGGGCAGGTTGTGCCTCATGAGCCTGATTGATTTCTTTGAGGAAATGACAAAACATATTGATGAAGGTAGAACAGTGGATATAGCATATGAGGATTTTAGTAAGGTGTTCAACAAGGTTCCCATGGTAGCTTCATTCAGAAAGTCAGGAAGCACAGAATCCAGGGAAAATTGGCTTATGAATTCAGAATTGGTTTGCCTACATAAGGTGGTAGTACATGAAGTATATTCTGCCTGGAGGTCAGTGACCAATGATGTTCGACAGGGAAGAGTTCTGGGATCCCTGCTCTTCATGAATTTTATAAATGACTTAGATGAGGAAGTGGGAATTAGTAAGTTTGCAATGACCCAAAAGTTGGTGGTCATATTGTGGATAGTATAGATGGTTGTTGTAGGTTACAATGGGGTATTATAGGCATATGTAAGATGCCCATTCAAGCTAGTCCAATTTAGCCCATATCCTTCTAAACCTTTCCTATCCATTTATTTGTCCAATTGTCTTTTAAAAATTATTATTCTATCTGCTCAAACTCTTCCTGGTGATGGTATATACCTGTTATATATACCTGGGAAAATACTGAGTACATTCACTCTCTTAAATTTATACAGCTCTTTAAGGTCAGCTCTGTTTCCTATGCTCCAAGGAATAAAATAAATTCCTAACCTGTTCATCATCAGTCCATTAAATCTGGTAATATCCTTGTAAATCTTTTAGCTCTCTTTCTAATTTATTGACATCTTTACTCTAGCAGGGTGACCAAAGCTGAACAGGATGCTCTAATTGTGGCCTCACCAGCATTTTGTACCATTGCATCATAACCTTCCAACGTCATCAGTGCCATGATTGATGAAAGCAGTGTGCCAAAAGCCTTCTTCACCATCCTGTCTACCTGTGACTCCACTTCCAGGGATCCATGTACCTGAATACCAGTGTTCTTCTTTTCTACGACACTCCCTACAGCCCTATTGTTTACTGTGAATGGATGCTGCAGAGATTGAAGGCATTGTCTTGGGTCACTGCCAAAATTCGAATTCCTGACTAGTATTCCTGTTTCAGGATATAGTCCGGAGCTGAAGCAGTCTCTTTAGAACTTTGATATCCACTCTGTAGCACTTGAATATCCACTCTATCACCAAAACTATCCTTAACGTCAGCCAGTTCTGTACTTTCTCTCAAATGATCTTATCTGTACCCCTGCCTTTGTTACCACAGAATATGATATTCCAGTTATCTCTTGAGTTGCCTTCCTTCTTTGCCTGGATTTCTTTTGAGTTTAGTCAGTACTGTCCTGCTCAGATTATATTAACTGGCTGCATCACCTATTATGACTGCATTTGCCAATTTCTGTGGCTTTCTGCTTAAACAATACCTTTCATGACTTGTAAAACTCATCATCCCGATATTCAAATAGCTCTGACTTATTTTCCGATCCTCCAGTCTCTGAAATCTCTTTGTCCTATAAGCTTAAATCTTTGTTCCATCCTTGAATAACAATCTCTTGCTCTCCTGAAGTAATTTTAATTTCTTTACCAAAAAACAGCTTTTGCATTTGCCTAGACCAAAATGTTCCAAGCCTAAAACTCACTGTACTACTTTTCTTTAATCTGGATCTTAACATGTAATGTAATGTTGATCAAGTCTTCAGCTGTGTGTCTCTGTAGTTTATATTCCTCCTGAATGTTTTGAGATATTTCTCTACCTTGTTTGCACTTACATTGCAAATTGTTCTTTTGGAAGAGCAATAATTTGAGATGAGAGGTTTCAAAACTACAGAAAAGTACCATCCTCTTTTTGCATGTTTTCATGCTTTCTGTTTTTTGGTTTAAGTTAATTTAACTCGCACCACAATTGTCACTGAAAAATATTGACATCATATGCATTATTAAGCTTTGTAAAAATTTCTCAAAATGCTTCAGTCATATTTTATTATTTCATAATGATTTTACATATAATGCTTGAACTTCCTGCACATTAAACTAAAAAGGAAATTAAATTGTGAGATCCATCATAATTAATGTCAAAATATTTCCTCTTACTAGATGAGCTTGGGGGTAGTAGGAGACGGGGATAATGTGTGTTTTGTGCTGGTGGAAAGAGTCCAGAGATGATAAAGTTCAAAAAATCTAATGACTGAATTTTTTAATATTTTGATATTTATTTTTTATTAATCTTAGAAAATTTTCAGCCATTAGATTTTCAGATTTTTATCATCTTTGGATTCTTTCCACCAGCACAAAACACATATTACCCCTGTTTCCTACTACCCCCAAGCTCAACTAGTAAGAGGAAAATCTTTGACATTAATTAGGATGGATCTCACAATTTTGATATTTATTTTTTATTCATCTTCCTTCTCCCTCTGTGCATTTTTTTTTTTGCTGACAGTTTAGGTTTTATCCACTTAAGAAACTAGGATCTGGCACTCACATGTGGATTTCCTGAGTTTCAGAAGCCAGAGTTATGTCTTTACCAGTCTAGATTATAAATTATGAAACCCAAGGATGGTATAGCAAATCCTTGGTACTCTGATAGGTGAAATGCTGCTCTAAATTGTTTTATGTTGCTACATGATAAACATACACTATTAATCCACAGCAATAAATAACTATGAAATAAATACTGAGCAGTTTATTTAAATAAAACACGGCAAGATATATAAATTACTATATTAAAATCGATGCTGACAGTATTTTAATATAAAATTGAAAATGTCTTCTGATATGGAATCACAGTATAGATAAGCTTAGAAGGAGGTCATTCAACCTGTTTAGTTTGGGCTGGCTCCATGCAAGTGTATGCCAGTGAGTTTTACTTTCCGTGTTTCTATACATGATCCACAAATTCTTCCCTTTTCAGATAACTAGCTCTCTTTTGAACACTGCAGTTGAATCCATTTCCACAATTAACCCTGATACTACACACAGATCTCAACAACTTTTTAGAAGTTTCTTTTTCCTCAGGTCATACACATAGAAGTATTACTAAATGTTATAAGACCTGAGCACCTCTGCTGGGTTCAGGAGGCCCAAAACAAAGCTATGCTTCAACACCAGAGATCTTAAGTCAAAATAATGCAGCCATTTCTTGACAATCAGCCTTTTAACAAAACAGAGGTTCGGAAATGGAGCCTTAATTGCTTCTGTGCACTGTAACAGCATAGTATGTCTGATCCCTCACATTTTCAGAATAGCGAGGTCATAAATTGAAATGGTTCTTTTAAAAATGGATTAAATAGGTCCAATAAATACAAATTCACTAATTCACTGGTCCTTTCTGGAATCACCAAGTGAATAAAATATATACAGAATATACAAATTGTTAACACAGTGGAAGCTATAAGTCATAAGATCCCTATATACTGCTCCACTATTCTACAACGTCCTGGCTGAGCGCCTGCCTCAACTTTACTTTCACTACTTCCATTGATGTACAAAAACATGAACATGCCATGTTTGTTTTACTAAAAGAGATTTGGAAAAAGGCTTGCCTGAAACTGATCAGTTCCTTTTAAATATATGTTCATTGTATTCAATTTTTATTATTTTTTACACAGTTGCTCTCTAACCTTCGTATACCTTTTTAATGATCTAAGTTGCTCTCCTTTAACCAATTAACAGAAAACATATTAAAATAATTTTTTCTTGGTCTATTTGTAACATCGAATAGACTCTAATAAAAAGTAATGAAGTCTCATCAGTTTTTTAAAATATTTATAAATACTTGAACATATTTTTGTGTAATTACAGATCCTGAGTACAAGAAATTTTTGGAAAGTTACTGTGCTGATGAAGAGAAAGTTGCAGCTAATCCAGAGACATTACTGGGCGAGATAGAGGCAAAGACCAGAGAACTGATCGGTTAGTCTGATGGTGATTTTCAGGTCCACTTTTGTCACCTTTTTTTTGATAGTATTTATTTAGGAGCATGGCTGATTATGATTTTATTATATTGTCAGTCAGAGTCATTAATCAAATGTGAGTTAAACTGTACAGGGGATAATTCCTTATGTAGATGTATTCATTATATATTTTTTACAAGGAATATTATGAACTATATTTAAAATAAAACTTTAAGATTAAATCTCTAACCCAAATAGGACAAAGATCTTCTCCACTTTTGGATAATTAACATCCAGTTAACACCAGATCCATTAACCTTGTTTTTGTTTGCTATTTCATACAAGTCATTTCATTGATTTTGTTTATGTCTGACCTCTGACTAGATTAGTTTTTCCTTCTTATATTTTTATTTTATCACTAACATGTCCATGGGGAATGAGTATTGATAACTAATACTAATAGCATTTGTGATTTCAGCAAGTAGGCATTTTAATCCTTGAAGAAATATTGTTTATGTTAATTAATATTCCAATTTAGCATATTACTGACCTTCATATAGGTATAGTGAATGATGGTGCACTCTTGACAGTGTAAAATATTTTTTCCAGTATCAGCAAAATTAAAACATTAAATTACTGCAGTTGGTTCAATTTGGTAAAGTTAGTCTATCATGCCAGTGCCAGCTTCATGAAAAATCAATCCATTTAGTTCCTGCAGAATAACACACACATCCTGTCATACCAGCCTGCCTTTGGATTATAGCCTTACATGTTTTTTGATTATCCTGTACATTCTCTTCTGAAAATGATTTGAATCTGCTTGCATCTTCCGTTTTGATACCACATTTCATGTCATGCTAATACAATGTGTGAGAAAAATCCTCTGATATTCCTTTTCTTTTTTCTTTTTCAATTTTTTTATTGATTTTCATATATACATATAAAAAAACATAACATAATAATGAGTAAATTATGAATACAATAGACTTGAAATCACGTTGATAATAAGATAACAGTATCCTATTAAACATCAGCAGAAAAAAAATACCTTAATCAATCAAGTCCATATGATTATATATGAAAAAAAACAAAAATAACCATTAAAAGAGAGAAAAAAAAATTGAAAATATGTGAAAAAAATATATATTAAGAAAAATAAAACTCTAAACTAAACTAACATGGGCAATACTAATAGTTTACAAGTATATGATAGTGTCAAAAAACTCCGGAACTCCATACCTGAACATGAATAAGCAGAAAGAAGGTCTGGAAAAGGCCAAATTAATTCATATGAAAATGTCGAATAAACGGTCTCCAAGTTTCTTCAAATTTAATTGATGAGTCAAAAATAGTGCTTCTAATTTTTTCCAGGCTCAGATAAGAAATAGTTTGAGAAAGCCACTGAAACGTGGTAGGAGGATTTACTTCTTTCCAATTTTGTAATATAGACCTTCTGGCCATTAATGTTACAAAAGCAATCATTCGTCTGATTGAAGGGGAAAACTGATTACCATCTTCATTTGGTATGCCAAAAATTGCAGTAATAAAATGAGGTTGTAAATCTATATTCCAAATTGAGGAAATAGTAGTAAATATGTCCTTCCAGTAATTATGTAAAGTGGGACATGACCAAAACATATGGGTCAATGAGGCCACTTCTGAATGACATCTGTCACATTGAGGGTTAATATGAGAATAGAATCGAGCAAGTTTATCTTTAGACATATGAGCTCCTGATATTCCTTCTGGTTATTTTGTTTATGCTCTAAAATCTGTGTTTTTGTATATTGACTACTGTAGGGAGAAAAAAAAAAATTCTTATTTAGTCTTAACAATCTCTGCATAATTTTGAAAATTGCTGTCAATCAGCCCTTAACCTTCTTGTTCCGAGAAAAGTTCCATGTTTAATGATACATAAATGATTAAGACCCTCATCCCTATTCCCACTGTGTTAAATTGCTTCTAAACAGACTCCTTGGCTTTGAGGTACATCTCAGACTCTGCTACACTAAATTTACCACAATGTTCTTCTACTAGATACCGAACCGGTGATTCATAATGTGTTTAACCAAACAAAAAAAAATCTTCCTGTTATGCAATATGCATCATAGCTAGAGACCATATCAAAAACACTTCCAATCTAATGAAGTTACCTCAGTGTTAACGAGATAACAGCCAATTTACTAGCAGCAAATGGCAGTAAGATAAAGATCTGATATACTGTATGAATTTTGTTATTTGAAAAATGAATGTTGGCTATGGCATGAGTGCTGCCTACCTTGTACTGCTTCATGATGCAGAATTTTTACATCTATTTGAAAGAGCAGATTCAATTTTATCCGAAAGACAAAAGATCTCTGTTGATGGAGTACTGTCACAGTTCTACACGTTACAGGGTCACAGAATGGATACAATTGGGAAGGAAGCTGATTGTTCAATCAGGTCTTTGTGGTCTATGTCAGAACAATCCAGATACTCCTTCACCATCTCCCCTCAGACCTGCTCTTCTTTTTCCTTTCCAGATACGTATCTAGTTCCTTTTTTAAAAGCTGTGATTGACTTTGCCTTTACTCACCCTGCTGAAGTTCATTTCAGATTCTAACTACTTGCTAAAGATTAAAAAAAACATTTTCCATGTGTTTCATATTGTTCTTTTGACAATTTCCTTCATTAAACACCCTCTAGTTCTTGATCATTTTGGCAATCGAATTGGGTTCTCTCCAATTCCACTGTCTAAATCCTTCATGATATTGAGGGTCTATTATCAAGTCTCCTCCCAACTTCTCCAGTCTGTTTGCATAACTGAAGTCCTTCATTGCTGGAATCATTATAGTAAATCTCCTTTGCCTCTTCTGCACCCTCTCTGAATTCAGTCCATATTTTGCACTCAAATCCCAAAAATTAAAGTTGCAACCATCTGATTTAGAGGAAGTGAAACTATCATTGACTTATGCCTGTTTTATTAAGCTAAGTATCTTGCTTGCTTTTGTATTAGCTGCATATTTATAAATAATTGTGTGTATGTTCTATTGCCAGATCTTTAAATTTCTATAGCTCCTTCATATTTGTACTATTCAATTTATAATATCTCCAGTCGACCTTCTTTCTAAAGTCTACTGCTAAATTGCATTGAATTTTATCTGCCACATGATTGACTATTCTGTCATTGTATCAATTCTATTTTTAAGTTGACTACCACATTCATATACTGCATTTTCATTTTGTGTATTTATTGCAATTTTGAAATCATGCCATCTATACCCAGGTCTACTTTATTACTATACATTAAATTAAGCAATTTTAATATCAATCTCTTAGTCCAACACTGGCTTATGGAAATAAACATCTGACAAATAGGACAATTATCAACCATTTCTAGCTTTCTCAATTTCCAGAAATTTTGACCACTTACTAACATTAGTTACATATACAAAGATACCTGAAATGATTTTAGCATCACACTTTCATCAAATGATGTTGTTCTGCTGGCAATATAGCTTGGGAAAATTCATTTGGGTTTTGTCAGAAAGGCCTTTATTGCTAAGATTGAGAACATTTGAGTTCATTGTGCTACATCTCATTGCAATAGGTAACATTCCTATAGCAAGCCTTTATAGATGCACTATAATTTCTAGTATATATACCTTTACTTACCTTAATTTTGTGTGTTTCAGGTTTACTTTGTGGCATTTGTTCAATAGTATTTGAAGTCTATTTGCACTATTAACCACTCTGCCCTAATGAGCCTTATTGATCATATCAATGATCAAGCAGTCAATCTAAGTTTGTTGAAAACTATTTTCCTGTTTTCATACTGAATCATGTTCCTTAATACCTATTTTTACAACCAAAGTTTTTTATTGGCTAATGCCAGGCAGTTTCTCCATTACTGACATTGTTTTGCCTGGTTTGTGGTTATTAAATTTACCCCTCTCCGCAGGCATGTAACATTTTAAAACTGCCTGTCTCGTATCCAAGAAAGGTTGAAGAATAATGGCCAAAGACTCTGTTTTGTTTTACACATTTAACTGACAGCATTCTGTTCAGCCTGATTGATTTTTTTTCTATGAATGCTGACAACCTTTTCTTAACATATAATACTTAAATTTTAAAGCTGTTCCTTTTCCCCTGGAATACTGGCACCATCCTCTTTTGTGAAAACATGAAAAATAGTCATTCATTACTTCAGCCTTGCTGTCTCCCTGCAAAAACATCTAACCTTAAAGGATGAAGACTTTTACAAGAGCCATCAATCAGAGAAATTTAGCAAATAACATCAAAGAGCAAGTATTTTAATAGATATATGAAAAAAGTCAAGAACTATCTTGTGTAAATGTGGAAATCCCTACAGAGTGAATCTGTAGAGTTAATAGCTGAAAACAAGGAACTGGGAAATTAGTAAAATCAGTACTTTGCAGCAGTCTTTATAGTGAACTTTACTGCAAACATCCAAAGATTTCTAATGGGTTGGCTTCAAACACTGTAGAAGAATTAGTAATATTCACTATCACAAGGAGCAAAGTATTAGGAAAAAAACTAATGTGCCTAAAGTGAGGCAGGTCACCTGCATCTGAGCATTTTAAGGAAAATGCTGAAGAGGTTGTGGAGTCATTGGTTGAAATGTTTTAAAACTCACTGAGTTCTGGGAAGTACCAGCAGATTGAAAAAGCAAAAATGTGATCCCATTGACTAAAGTGGGTAGCTATAGGCCTATATGTTGTTCATAGATGTTAAATCTATGATCAAAAAAGAAGTAGCGATTCATTTAGAGAAGCTTAATGTATTCAACCTAGGCCAATGTGGTTTTATAAAAGGTGAGTCCCATTTGACAAATGTGGGAATTCTTTGAGGATGTAAAAAGCAGAGTAGAGAAATAGAAATATATAGGTACTATTTGGATTTTCAGAACACATTTGACAAGGTTCCATCTAAAAGCATGATGTACAAAATTAGAATATTTGGAGAATTCTATTAGCATGGATGGAAGAGTCATTATTGCTCAGAGGACAAAATTGGAATAAATGGATCTTTAAAAGCTGGCCAAGAAAGCAAAACATTAATTAGAAAACACTACATTAATTGCAAAACTGTGTAAAGTTGCTTATAGAGCAGTATAAGGAAACCAGGACCACATTTTCCTGGGAACAGAAAGTATTTAGCAGACCCAGGATAACTTACCAGTCTGGTCAGGAACTTCTATCAGGCAAGTCCTTTGCTGACCTTTTACCCTTCAGGACCCCCACCTACCTACTTCTCTTACATCCCTTACTGTGTTCTGATCTCAATTCCAAATTCCTGGACCTCACAATTACACCAGGAATAGAATTTCCAATCTCCTCACTCTTCATCACCATTTCATTGGCAGCCACAATTTCTGTGTTTACCAGCCCTTATTCTTGAAATTAGTGCTTGACCAGTAAGGCTCCTGATATCAATTTACCTCCCTTTCCTTTCCTCTCTTTTTCTGCAAATCCTGTGTGCTACACCACTGCACCAGGCTCTAGTGCCTTTTCCAACACCAACAGAAAATGATGCTTCTGCCCTCACAAGGCGGCACAGGTAACAAAGCCTCTTCCCCATCCTCCTTCTACCCTCATCCTCTATAGGTACTATACAGCGCTATAGTGTTTCTCTCCCTCCCACTTTCCAAATCCCCTGCTGCTCCCCCATCATTACTTCATCCACAGTAAAGGCCTAGTCCTGGCTCGAGTCACTAACCATCTTGACGTATATCCTTTGCTGATGCGGGGAGCCCCATGGCCTCAGCAACTGCTGCCGTCCAGTGTTTGCTCGGTGGAAGACCAGCTGTATTGAGTTCATCTGCATCTGCATTAGTGTGATGATTGGACTGCTGATCGCTTGTTCTTGCTGACATTTTCCCATGCACCATCAATCTACAGGACATGACACTCAGGGATTTGGGCTGAATTATTTTTTTATGTTTATTGCTATTGTAATTATATGTAATCTGTATGCTTTGTGCTGTATATGATTGTTGGTACAGTGTTTTGCACCTTCGTTGCAGAGTAATGGCACTTTATTTGGCTGTATTCATGGATATTCATGTATGGTTGAATGACAGTTAAATTTGAGCTTGAACTTGCACTTGCCAGAAACTGCCCTTACACCAGACCATTGAGCAACACATTTAAGAAATTGAGATTACAAAGGCTATCTAGTGCATTCTCTTAAATATTTACCAATGTCATTTTAATGTTATATAATGATATGCCAAAATCATAATATTTATTATTTGTCTTATGCCTTCTTCAGTGGCAACTGCATCATACAGCTAAGATAGTTAATACTCATTTTACATAATGATTTCACTCCATTACCTAACACATTAAAAAAGCAATATACCCACATCAACTTCTTCACATTTAGAACTAAACATGATATTCTATCCATAGATTTGAACTTGCAGCAAAACAAAATGATACTAACAAGAACATTCTTTCCATTACATACTACAGAGTTATTTGAGGAACCACAATTGGTTTCTGTCTAGCAATTGCCTTCCTTGGTAAAGACTAATCAGGTTCTAGTTAGAAAAGGTTCTCTGGGAAAGTCCTTATGGATTATACATCAACTGTTAGCCATGGCCAAGTGTACTTTAAACTTTTAAGGAAGTTTATAATTGTGGGACTTGGACAACGTGGATATCAGAAACATTCAAATTCTATATCATTGGCGCTTTTAAAAGGTTGTGATATCAGATGGGTATTTGAGATTTTAAACACTTGGTCTTTGTCCATGCTGCAGTTTTAAAGATTGAATCCATTCTAATCAAAATTCAGTTGAAATGGGTTGTGCTTGTCTCATGGACAGAATGCCTAAGCAGCCTATCTTATTCGAAAAGGAACAATGTTCAAAAATCAAAAAGGGCATACACAAAAATATATAATATAAAGATTATATAGGATGGAAAGGAATAATTAAATAAGCTTGCTATCTAGAACAATAGATGCAATGCTTCAAGTGGCAGTCTTGGCTTTGTGCAATATACGGCACTCTAGAGGACATCAATTAGGCTAACACATAAGTGGAGTGTTGGGAATGCTGCCTTTCAGCTGGCACTTTATAGCAAGGTTCTGAATTAAAATGTTTCATAAATTATTTTAGAGTAGACTTCTGCCTGTATCCCAGCTGATATTTAGCCCTTGACCAGCATCACTGGTAGGTTTCCAAGTCATTCATTTAATTAGTGTTTGTAAGACCTTGCAGTACACAAATTGACTTTTGCCTTTCCGTATCTTCTAACAGGGAATACCCTTCAAAAGTACTTCATTGGCTCTAAAGTGCTTTGGGACACCATTAAGTCATGAAAAACATTATGTGAATGTAACACCTGCCTTTCTTGCATGCAGTTGGGTCTGCCTCGTACAAGTTGGATTAATTAACTATACCTAGATCTCATGAATTGAGTGGGTGACCCAAATGTCCCATATTTATCTGATTAACACTTGATCAATGTTGCAACAGGCAACCAACTATATGCATTTATCTTTTCACTGTTGTTTGGCTCTTTGGGTATCTGAGATCTTCACCAGTATCAACATATATCATTGCACACACAAATCTAATTGTGCAATGACTTAACTTTCACTCCCTCTTCTAAACTAAGCATTAAAAATGTTGTTGAATTTAGCATGTGCTTCTCTGCACCAGTGGTATCTTTAATAACTGTATCATTTGTTTTTGTGTGTGTTAACCTATGATTCTTATTTTTAAGGATTACAGGAAAAAGAGCAGGAGAAATGCGATGAGAATCGATAGCTCTAGTTAAGGAGCTAGAACCGCACAGGCACAATGAGATAGATGGCATCCTTTTGTGCTATAAATTTTATGGTTCTCACAATATTGGGCTCAAACTTTTCCAGTTCATAGTTTATATGTACAGCCTGAAAATTTGTTTTTGCATTGCTGGCAGGTACAGACCAATTTCCAACTCTGGAGAATGTCTATAGCCAGGAACTTAAAGGTGTAAACAGAACTTGGAAGCAGCTGCACGTGTACAAGAACACAGGTGCGCAGTTGTTTTAAAGTCACAGCTGTGACTATTGAACCACTGCATAATTGCACTTGTTCACTATAGCCAATTGAAATGGAATTCCACAATATAAACTGCGCATATTCAAAATATTGGCATTCTTAGCAAAATTACTTCCTCACTGTTGTGCTAATATTTAAATGATGAAGGGAAATTAATTTGACTTGTATATTTCAAAATTAATCAGAATTGATATAACTTTTGAAAGAGTAATAATGATGAAACTCTTTAAGGCATGTAATAGCAATACAATTTTGCATGAATACCTTGAAAGTATAAATTATGCCAATACATTTTATTTTGGAGGAATGATGATTGTTTAGAAACTAAATTTAATTACTGCATTATTTCCAGCTAAGCGAACAACCCCTCTTCTGGAATATATCAAAAACAAGAAGCTGGAAAAGCAGGTGGAACTTTATTTTTTAAATTATCTTTATTATTAACTCCAGCATTTGTTCATAAAACTGGCATTTTCTTCAATTGAATCTTGTTATTTTCCAGCGAATTAGAGAGGAAAAAAGAGAAGAAAGAAGAAGGCGGGAGCTGGAAAAAAAACGTTTGAGGGAGGAAGAAAAAAGAAAACGTAGAGAGGAAGAAAGGCGTAAAAGGAAAGAAGCAGAGAAACAGAAAAAAATAGCAGAAAAGGAAAGGAAAGAAGAAATCAAAATTAAGGTTTATTTCTTTACTTTAGTAGATTGGGGGAATTTATCCAGAATTTTATTTAATGTGTAATTTCACTTTTTTGTATAAAATGTTAGTTCTTAATTGTAAAACACTTAGACTGTTTATACAAGTTTACATCACTAATAACTACAAAATACCTTCACAAGCGCAGCAAAAATGTCATCTTTTGAAGTTAGTCATTATTACCGCTCATTTGCATTGTTGTTATATAAATACTTGGGCAGTCCTGACGTAATTAACTTTGTTAGTAAGGCTAGATAAAACTTAGGTAAAGGGAATGCATCAAGTCCTTAATGTAATGTTAAATGTTGACTGATGTTGTGAGATTCTTTTTTTCAAATCCTGGAAACTTTCTGTATGATGATAATTGGAATAGCATTTCCCAGGTATAGGTCAATCTTATGACCTTTTTATTTATATTTAAAGTTTTATTGAAACATGATAGTGGCCTTTTTAACTGCAGGCCTAACTCTACTGAATTGATGCTTAGCAAATATTTGGCTGAGTATTTGAATGCATAATTGTTAGCTCATGGTGGGTTCCAACTTCCTATCAAGAACTTAGCATCACTAAGATCAATTGTCAGGCCCTTACTAAAACCAAAGTCAAGATTCGTTCATTCAACAGAAGCACTGATAGCTTAGATTTCTTCTTAATCTATACATATACTGAGCATTTGTTTTGCTTCAAGGCAGAAAACGTAATTCCAGTTGTAAATACATTGATGCACACATACAAATAAGCTGCTTTCTGCATCAGGTGTTCCGGCAAAAATGTTATTCACACTATTGTGAGGCACTCTTCGCCTTGGACACTCCCAGCCTAACTAGGTTTTAATAGCAATATTTACTCTCCAGCAGCTTGATTTCAAGAGGCTTCTCTGAGCAGGTCCCAGTTGGCACTGGGAACTCTACTTAGGTATGTCCTCTTTGATTTATTTGCTTGCCCCATGTCCTTTTAGACCCTGTGCTGCACAGCAATCCTTGCACCCCACCCTCCCCAACCCTGCAAAAGTTCACTAACTTTGCCTAAAATCTTGTGGCATCATCTTCAAAACTTATTTTCCTTTGGTGCCACTCTGCCACTAATTACAAGTGTCCAGCTCACCGCTTGCAGGGATTAAACCTTTTTGATTTACAAATTAGATTAGATAATGGTGGAAAAACTGCAGCTCAGACAGCATCTGTGGAAAAGGAAACAGAAAATGTTTCAGGTCTGCAGCTATTTCTCTTTCACGGATGTTGTCTGAATTTTCAACGTTTTCTGGTTTTATTTCAGATCTCCAGCATCTGCATTTTATTTATATCTTCTAATCCATAACGCTTGACTTGCTTAATTGGATCTTCTTGAATTCTTTCTTGGGCCCTACATTGTACAGGACCTAAAGAAAATGTTTTAATGTAAAATCAATTAATTCACATCAGAGATGCTCTTGTATCAGATTTACTTAATTTTAAATTGGCAGGCACTGCACTAATGTTCCTCTTTGCATGTGGGTGTATCTCTAAGTTACCCTGTACCTATGCTATATTGAGAAATGGACCTAACTTAAGAATAACAACAGGCGTGTCTTTCTTTAAGTAGTATTGTACTTGGCAAGATTGTTCGAGAATATATTTTTAAATCGTATTCAGATATTTGCTGACCATATTTTATGTTACAATCAGAGTTCACTGAGGGGAAATAAAAGGGGATTTCTATTGTATATAGCTCTTTTTATAGGAGTAAAGATTTATAGGTGTGGCAGAGCATAGTGTTAGAATTGTAGTGGTACTTATTCAGAAGATAGATTGAATTTCAGTTCAATTAATTAAATTACACCTCAAATTTACTAATGGTGATCATGAAACTACAAGAGAGTTATCTACATTTAAATAAACTATATTAGTTCACTATTATTCTTAAAGGCCCTTAATAATACAATTATTTGGGAATGAGTAATAAATGCAGATTCTGCCAATTACTTGTATGCAGTGAGTGAATTAAAACAAATGAGGTCAAAGGAACAATTGATGACAATAAAAAATCGTAAATCTTAAAATAAAAGCACAGAATGTTGGAAACGCATGGCAGGTCTGATGTCATTTGTGGAAAGAAAAAGTATTAGCATTCAGGTAAAGATCCTTCATCAAGCTGGGAAATGAAAAAACTAATTAAATTTGTTGAGAAAATAGAGGATAGGCGAATAAAATGAAATGAATATTCTGATAGGCTGAGACCAGGGTTACTAATCTAGTTCCAAATTTTCTGGTACTATTTCACATTTAAATTAATCAGGAAAGTTGGTTGCAAAGAAAGAAAATCATTTTCAGTACACACGTGTAAGGAAGAATGAAATAATTGTTGCTCTGGATCTAATGCAGCACAAATAAAAACACGATAACATAAAGAATATAATAATAAATGCAATAAATATAAATACACAGGAAAGCTTATAATATATAGATTAATTATATGTCCATAAATTGACACTAGGCACAGGAGTATCAGTACATAAGAGAATGATAAAGTAGTGGCGTTTGGGGGTGTGAATGGGTGGGTTAGTGGGTAGAGGTGTTTATAAACCTTACTGTTTGGGGAAGTTAATTGTTTTTGAGTCTGGTTGTCCTGGCCTGGATGCTACATAGCCTCCTCTCTGATGGGAGTGGGACAAACAATCCAAGAGCAGGATGGGTGGAATTTTTCATGATGTTACTGGCCCTTTGCCGGCACCTTTCTGTATTTATGTCCTTGATGCTGGCAGTTTTAATGATCTTTTCTAGAGCCTTCCTGTCCACCTCAGTGCGGTTTTAATACCATGCAGTATGCATCTTGTTTAGATGCTCTCCGCTGTGCATCTGTAGAATGACATGAGTATGGATGTGCATTGTCCAGCTCTCTTCAGCCTCCTCAGAAAGTACAGGCATTAATAAGCTTTCCTGACTGTTTAGGATGTGTCCTGAGACTATAAAACGTTATGTGAGATGTGTACTCCCATGCGTCTGAGTGGTGTGAGTTATCCTCAAGTTAATAATCATCTGCTTTGTCTTGCTAACATTGAGGAAGAGATTATTTGTCTAGCATCAGGCCTCGAGCTCTTCCACCTCCTCTCTGTAACCCATCTCACGATTGTTGGTGATGAGCCCCACCACTGTCGTGTCATTGGCAAACTTGACAATATGATTATTCGATTGTTTGGCTGTGCAGTCATGTATGAGCAATCTGTACAGCAATGGGCTCGGCACACAGCCCGGGGTGGGGGGGTGGGGGGACTCATGTTGAGGATGATGGGTAGAGAGAAGCGGTTGTGCATCCAGACTATCTGAAGCCTGTTGGTTGAGAAGTCCAACACCAGTTGCAAGGTGGTGTATTTAGACCAAGGAGAGTTTGTTCATCAAGGTCTGTAGGACAGTAGTGTTGAGTACCAGAATGGAGTCCAGAAATAGCATTATGATACACCTGCCTTTGTTTTCCAGGTGTGTCCAGGCCAGATGCATGACAGATGCTATGGCAGTAAAGGAATGTGCACACGAGCATAGTCAGTAATGCGCTTGATGCCCAGCCAGGGATTGTTATTAGACAGGTTTTCCTGTAGGGAGCACACCGCTGTGTGTGAAATGACTGCTGTTAAGGTACCAATGTCTTCTATGCCCCTACTGATGTAGCTGATGACAGATGAGGCATATTCTCGAGGTTTATGCCTGCTCTGTTGTGGCCTCTTTGAACATCTGCCAATTAGTCTGGTCAAAGCAGTCCTGAAGCTCCAATAATAATAAAGAGATTGCATTATTATATCTTACAGTGATGGTTTCTCTATTTTCATATGGAGATGTGATCGAAGAGGCCAAATTGAAGATGTGGGGTGGTTTAGTAAATACAGCGTCTGTTTATATAAATACTACATGGTCCAGTCTGTTTGTTTCCCTTGTGACATGTTGTTGGAATTTAGGTAAATTATCCTGCAGGTTAACATGATTAAAGTCTCCTGCAATTATGAAGAGACCATCCAGATCTTTGTTTTGTAGAGAGCTGAGGATACTGTAAAGCTCTCCCTGAACGTCCTTGGTGCTCATGATTGGAGGGGATATAAACTGTGATGAAGAATATAACAGTAACCTCCCTGAGCAAATAATGTGGCTGGCAATTAATTGTAAGATATTCAATTGCCCCAGAATTATGACTGCTAATTACAGATGGGTTTGTGCACCAATCTTTGTTATTGATACACAGATTCCATCTCCTTTGAATTTCCTCGACAGGGTCATCCCATCAAGTAGAAATGCCAAGTTGGGCATGCTATTGTTTAACCATGTTTCAGTGAAACCCAGAATACAGCAATTTATCATCTCTTTCTGTGCATTCATTCTCAGTCTCAGTGAGTCCATTTTATTTTTTAGCAAATAGACATGGACAGGAAAGGTGATGATACCACTGGCCTGATTGGGTTAGCTCTCAGCCTAGCTGGTGCCCCTTCTCACTTAAGACGTTTCTGCTTCCACTCGCACTGTCTGTGTCTGTCACTTACTCTGCTGAGCTGCTGAGGCCAGGTTGCTGTCACTGGATCTGATGTCATAGAATCCTTAGTCCACTGATCACCACTATTAATTCTACTGCCAGCAGTTTGAAAAGTAATTTTCTTTAAGAGTGCAGCAGCACTGTATTTGCAGAGCTTTGGTTGACTGAAATCCCTGACTAGAAACTTAGAAACACTATCTAAGAATTTAAAACTAGCATCATTATTGGGAGCTGGAGAAATCACTGTGTCTCTCTGTGCTGCCATTTCAAATGAAGGTGAAGAACTTTATTAATCATAACGTGGCCACCTATGGAGGAAACTGACGTAGTAACAGAGACATTGGGAGAATGCCTCTCAAGCTGCACTTATGGAAAATAAAGCACTTAACATTTCAGGTCAAAGACCCATCAGAACTGAAAAATAAAGCTAAAATGCTCAAAATAGCAAGTCAAGCCAATCTTATGGGAAGAGAAGCAGAATTAACTTTTCAGGCTGAAGACTCCTTGTCAAAAAAGGCAAGTTATTCCAAGAAACGGAGAAGGTTAGAACCAATGAAACAATGGGTGAAACAATGAAAAAGCATTTGTTCTACACATTATCCTCCCCCAGTTTCTCAGTTATTTGCACTAGCTTGTTTTCTTTCATGAATTCTGATTAAGAGCTTTCAACCTGGAATGTTAATAGGTTTCTCTTTTCACAGTTGCTCCTTGGGTGGCTGAGTTCTTTGAACACTTATGTTTTTGTTTCAGATTGCAGCATCTGCAATCCCCATTTCTCATTTTCCACACATCTCTCCCATTTCCCGCACATCTGCCCTCACCCCATCCACCTGCCACCCCCGCTCAGGATAAGGTTCCCCTTGTCCTTACCTACCACCCCACCAGCCTCCAGGTCCAACATATAATTCTCGGTAACTTCCGCCACCGCCAATGGAATCCCACTACCAAGCACATTTTTCCCTCCCACCCCCCCTTCTGCTTTTCACAGGGATCGCTCCCTACGTGACTCCCTTGTCCACTCGTCGTCCCCCCCCCATCCCTTCCCACCGATCTCCCTCCTGGCACTTTTCCTTGTAAACGGAACAAGTGCTACACCTGCCCTTACACTTCCTCCCTCACCACCATTCAGGGCCCCAGACAGTCCTTCCAGGTGAGGCGACACTCCACCTGTGAGTCGGCTAATGTGGTATACTGCGTCTGGTGCTCCCGGTGTGGCCTTTTATATATTGGTGAGACCCGACGCAGACTGGGAAACCGTTTCGTGTAACACCTATGCTCGGTCCGCCAGAAAAAGCAGGATCTCCCAGTGGCCACACATTTTAATTCCACGTCCCATTCCCATTCTGATATGTCTATCCATGGCCTCCTCTATTGTCAAAATGAATCCAAACTCAGGTTGGAGGAACAACACCTTATATACCGGCTGGGTAGCCTCCAACCTGATGGCATGAACATTGACTTCTCTAACTTCCGTTAATGCTCCTCCTCCCCTTCTTACCCCATCCCTGATAAATTTAGCTGTTCGCCTGTTCTCCATCTCCCTCTGGTGCTCCCCCTCCCCCCATTCTTTCTCCTGAGGCCTCCCGTCCCATGATCCTTTCCCTTCTCTAGCTCTGTATCACTTTCGCTAATCACCTTTCCAGCTCTTAGCTTCATCCCACCCCCTCCAGTCTACTATCATTTCGCATTTCCCCCTCCCCCCACTACTTTCAAATCTCTTACTACCTTTCCTTTCGGTTAGTCCTGACGAAGGGTCTCAGCCCGAAACATTGACAGCGCTTCTCCCTATAGATGCTGCCTAGCCTGCTGTGTTCTACCAGCATTTTGTGTGTGTTGTTATCTGCAGTTTTATTTGTGTTTCCTCAATTAATGCAGCTTTCACTTTTACTTTTTGCATTAATTGAATTTCACAGTTAAAGGTTTATAAACACTTGTTTCTTCTTCTATAAGATCTAAGAAATTCCTTTCCTAATTTTTGACTTGTGGATTTAAGGTTGAGATACTTCAGTGGTAGATTTGCAACATAGTATTGCTGGATTCCATTGTATAAATATGCAAATTCTTATCTTAATGCATTATATAGCTATCAATCAGTGAATACTTCTCACATCTGAAATCTTGGGGATGTTGGGAGATAACCCTAAAAGCAAATTTGTGTAATATTAGCAGCAGTCAGCTGCTTCAAAGATGGCTGTTGAAAAGAGGCAACAAGTGAAACCTTGCACCGAAAGTTTCAAAAGGACCTAGACCAGAGGTCGGCAACCTGCGGCTCCAGAGCCACATGCGGCTCTTTGATCTCTGTGATGTGGCTCCCCGTGGTTTGTTAGCTTTTGAAATGTAATTCGAAATTTGAAGATTATGGTGATCTTGTACAATCTGAAAACTTTGTGGAGACACCGTTTCCTGGCACATCCGAACCGGCTCACAATTAGCCACCGTTCCGGCTAAGGGAGATAGCCTACGGGGGTTTGTGAGTACGTGTCTTTTGGAACATCCGCACCCACGGGGACGGGTTGAGGGAGGCTTTAAAGCAAGGCTGTTTAGTTCGAATAAAGCTACCTTTGACTGCAGTCTTTATTTTAGCGCTGCGTGTAGCGCTACACCGCTACAACGTGTTTTTTTATCGCTATTAATATACATCACAACTGCCAATGCCTGACACCCACCAGTGCGCGCTTCCTTTTAATTTTTCGATCCAAGGTAGGCTAACTATGGAGTAACCTTCAACCCAACGTCTTTTTTTCGGAGTTCAAAATGTTTTTGTTGCATGCAGAAATGTAATTTCGTTTTCTCTGCAGGAGTTCATCAATTTCATAAATGCAACACATTATAGTTTGTTTATACATAGCATAAAGGCAAAAAAAAACCCGTTGTATGCAGTGTTATTTCATTATGTGGCTCCCAGTGTTTTCTTTTCTGTGGGAAATGGGTCCATATTGGCTCTTTCAGTGGTAAACGTTGCCGACCCCTGACCTAGACAAATGTGTGATGAGCATTATCCACAAAGGGAATGTCCTCTATACTAAGTAACCATGGCATCCCTTCGGGGGAATAGCTTCCCTTCCCAGCAGAAGCTTGCTTGTGACTATATGTTTGCAATTGGGGTGACTGTACCTTGGGGAGACTTATAAGGTTAAAAAAAAAGTCTTGTCTATTGCCATGGGCTGAAGGAATAGTAGTAGATCCTGATCACTTAGCATGCCACCAAAGTTCTAGAGGAGCTACTA
Source organism: Hypanus sabinus (assembly GCF_030144855.1). Lineage (NCBI taxonomy): Eukaryota > Metazoa > Chordata > Chondrichthyes > Myliobatiformes > Dasyatidae > Hypanus > Hypanus sabinus. Next base: position 53,045,271 of record NC_082708.1, read on the forward strand.
CTATTCCTCCAGCTAGAGCAAAATTGGAGATCAGGAACGAAAGTGAGAAATACTGTACTATTCACTTATTTTTCAAACTTTAAGGACAGAATCTATCATCATACTCTGCTGAAATTAATTAATAGCAATTCATGAAATAGTTATAATCAAAAAAATTACTAAAATGAGGTTTGATGGTAAAATTAAATTTCTTGTTTGCATCGGTATGTGTTACTAAAGTGCTGCCTGTGCAAAAGACAAGGTATGACATTCCTGAAGGTTTGAAGAATTAACACTTAAGAACATGCTCCAAGGTGTCAAAGTCAAATTGATCTAGGATAAGAAAGTTCAAATTGATTCCAAAATGTAACATTTTATAATATACTTTTTATATAATCAACTTGCATTGTAATCTTCAGTTGTTGAAAAAAGTTGATAAGGAGGAAGAACAGGACTTGGACAAATGGAAAGAGAAAGCAGAGGATGGTGACGCTGATAAAGGAAAGTGGGAAAAATCATGCTGTCCAGGAAAACGATCAGAAATTATACAGAAGGATGTCAAAGATAAGTGAGTTTTTTTTTTAAATCAGCATTCTTTTACTATGTTAATTATGTCTGCCTGCTCGTTGGAAGTGAAAGTGGAAACTGCAATATTAATGCTTGCTTAATATGTGGACATTTAATTGATTTGTTTTCTTTCAAAAGTTTTATTTATTAAAGTAATCTGAAAATTGTTTAACTTTAAGGGACTCCTTTACAACTGTACTGATTCTATTACTGATTTAATTTTACAGGCATAATGGAATCTGCAACATTCATTTTCAAGCATCCTCAAAATAAAAATTAATTTTAAAATTTGCTAACAAAACTTCAATTTTCATTGGTAATAAAGGTCATTATTTTAGTCTATTTCAGTTGCTGTTATTTTCTCTACCATGCTATTCTCTTTTACACCCTTACAAAATGTTACACATTATTATTTACATATAATAAACCCATATTATTCAGCGCTGCTGTTTGGTAAAGGTGTTAGCTAGAGGTGTTTTTGCTAGCAAAAAAAATCTATATCCATGAGTTAAAAAGACATATTTTAACATTATAAAAGAAGCAAGATTATCCATAGCTCTGTGAATAAAGAACAAAAATTGCTACATTGTAAAACAATAATTTCTGTTGTCACTGAGCAGTAAGTTCTATCATTGTCTGACATCATTATTGTAATAAAAAACACAGTATTTAAGAGTTATCAGAATAATAAAACAGTAATAATTACTGTGCAGCCTTCAGTGTTAGTCTAGGTTATTTGAGGTAAATGAAATGAAAGTAATTGATCTGAAATGAGAAACAAGTAGTTTGTTATTTATGGGACTCTTAAGGGATGATTTTAACTTTAAGCAGTTATGTGAAATGGGTGCAATTGATCCAATATCTGGCATAAAACCCACCCAGTTCTTATTTCCACTGAAGTGAAATAATAAATTATTTCAACCTGATTTTTATGGTTATTAGAAATTGTTGTTTAAAATGTATAGGACAGCATCCATTAATTTCTACACTTGCACTGTGTATTGTTTGCAATGTCAAAGCTTCACATTATTTTAGAATTAAGTTTTGAGGAGAGAAAATATTCACCGAATTTGTATTGCTTCTACCAGTGAACATGCCAGCCACTGAACAATTACCAGGCCAAGGCTGTAAATAGTCTTCTCAGTGAAAGATTAGGCCTAGCACTTCAGAGAATAGGTTAATTTAAATGTTTTAATTGTTTACATGTGTGTTTTTTCACACTTCAATTTTTTGTTTAATTTTTTTTAACATTTTTAATTTTTGACAGGTCCTGACTGAATGCTTGTTGACAGTATAAAAAGCTGATCTGGCAGCTGAGAAGCAGAGGGGAACGGGGCCTCGCTGCTTTCAACGCCGGTCTTGTCACAACAGACGGCCACTTGCTGTAAGGGAGACCCAATGTTGTCTGGGCCTTGCCTATGTGCTAGAAGTCAGGCTCCCAGAGGAAGACTGCTCCCTGGACCACGCTGGAAGAAAAGCATGGTCCAGGGCACAGATGATCAGAAAACTTGGGGTAGCAGAAGATCTGCCCTTTTTGTTACAGCTGCTTTGAGTTACATAACAAACAATAGAAATGGTATTTAAGTTTTCCTGATTTACCTTAATATAATTATTTAAAATATGTCACTGCAGGCAGCATGCCAAAAAAGAAACATAATTAACGATAAATTTTATTTTTACGTAGACCACCAAACGATAGTGATAAAGAACGTAGAGAGAGGGAACGGGAAAGAAGATTGAGGGAAAAAGAACGAGAACGAGAGCGACAAAGACGACGTGAGGATGAGCGCAGAAAGCAAAAAGAGCGATATGATGTAGAGAGGGCTATGAGAACTAAAGAAGAAGAGACAAAAAGAGGGAAGGAACACGGACATGAAAGAGAAAAGAAGGGAGACAGCTTGAACTACATCTTCAGTACTGAGAAAATAGACAAACTGGGTAAAGAAGACAAAAACGATGACGTGGGATCTAAAAGGGAACGAATAAGAAATAAGGTATCTGTCACCATTTTTTCAAGCTACTATGGTATTGGCAACATTAATTGGAGTGAATATTCAAGTTCTACATTCTAAAATACTGGAAGTTAAATGCATACACAAGTTAGTTGTCAAATACTTTGAAACAAGGACAACACATAGCATTAACAAGTCCTCTAAGGCATTGTTTCAATTCATTGTATCATTTTAAACTTCATATTTAGAATGGGATAAAACGTGTTATTAATTTTTATTATAACCCAAATGATTTGAAGTTTTGACTTAAAAATTACTAATCTGCAGAAAATAGTATTTCAAAAATTAATAAAAATATCTTTTAATTCCACAAGTAACCGCTGATGAAGATTTATGCTTATTAAAGGATTTAATTTTCTCAAAGTTAACAAAAGGAGGTAAAGTTGAGTTCTTTAGTTTCCAGTACTACTGAACTTATGATCTCAAAATTATTTGAAATGAGCAATTTCATTTCAGTTTCTGAAACAAGATGGAAAATTTTAAATAAAATTTGTATTTTAACTAGTGTTTTTTAAGATTATTCTTTGACAGAAATAGTACATTGATTTAGAGAGCTGGTTAAGGAAAGGTCTTACTTATGGAAAGTTTAATTGCTACCCTTTAAACATGCTCTTGAATGGGGAGAAATTATTTTTATATCCATATAATCATTATTTAACTTTTTTAACTAAGTGATACATTTTTGAGGAATTATCACTGAAGAAATACAAAATATTAATGTACAAATGAACCCATTTTATTATAGTTCAGGAAACAGAAATCAGCCCTTACGAAATTCACAGATAGTTACCAAAAAATCTGGAATACCAAAAAATCTGGAATACAGAATAATAAATCACTCTTACAATTTTTTCTGGTGAAAAAAAGTATTTAAATAAACACTTCTTTTAAATCTATATCTTGCAATATATGTACAGATGATGTAGCTTTGTTTTACTGAAAATCATGATCTAGTCCTTTTCTAGGAACATGTTCCCACTAACATGAGGTTTGCCTGTATATAGTTTTAATAGGCTATCTCAATAAACAGATTTCTAAAACTCAAAGTATTCTAGGAAATTGCTGGTGTAATGCAAGGCATTAAAATAAGGAAGACACCAGAAAATATCTGGAAAAATAGTGTTGGGTAAATCTACACTAGTTTAAAGAAGAACCCTGTTTCTGTATTGAGGAATGCATTGAACAGTTCTTGTGACTGTTCTTGGTTCGGAGCTTGTAGTTTAAATTGGTAAGATTGATTTATTCAATTTATCATTTGGAAAATATTTTCAATGTGACTTAGGAACATAGGGTATTTTTCTAAGGCTGTAAGGATTCCCTATTATAGTTCTTAGTTTATCTTATAATTTATCTAACTTTGGATAGAGAAACAGGTCTTGAATTATTGAAGGTGCAAAGTTCATTAAAAGTATTCTCTATATTTTGCTGAAGGAGAATATACATCTATCAAGTATAAAAATTGAAATTTCCATCTCTTTTTATATCATGTATTCTTTGGTTCATGACTAAAATTCACTTTATGCATCAGCCTACATTTCATGGTGAAGATAGCATTTAGCTTATTGAAACATTACAGCATAGTAAATAGGAGCTGGAACAGAAGCGGGTTATTCAATGCTTAAGGCCTTGATGCACCATCAATAACTCACTCTGAGATGTAAAAGCGAGGTATCGGCTTTTATTGACTGGAAGAAGGAACAAGCAGTGATTGACCACTATACTACATCCTGGAGACAGAGAGGCCGGGCTCAGACCTCCATCACCTTTATACAGGGGTCTGTGGGAGGAGCCACAGGAGCAGTCATCAGGGGGCGTGTCCAGACAGGTATATGTAGTTCACCACAGGCCTATTCCACATTAGCTCTGAACATCCATTTCCCAGCTTCTTCACATATTCCTTAGGTACCAAGCAATATGTCTGCCTCCTTCTTGAATGCATTTAATGCAGGATCTCCATTTCTATCTTGGAAGAGTTCATTCTTCTGAGTAAAGAAATGTTTCAGTGTTAAATAACTTACATTGCATCCTGATGCCCTATCCTCCTGGTTTTGGCATCAGGAACACCCAACAGCAAAGAACAGTACAGTATAGGAACAGGCCTTTAGGTCCACAATATTGTGTTAAACTAATTAAAGTAGCAATTATATGTTCAAGTAAATTAATCCCTTCTACCTGCACAAAATACGTATCCTTGTGCCCATCTAAGAGCCCCTTCAATGCTGCTATCATATTTGCCTATCATATTAGGCATCAGATGGCAAGACAAAGCACCAAACACTGAAGCTCTCTCTAGAGCAAGTCTACCACTGCTGATGAGAGCACAGACCTGGTGGGCAGGTCATGTCATCCATATGCCGGACGATCGCATATTCAAGCAGCTCTTTTTTGGAGAACTCTCTGCAGGAAGACGCTTGCATGGAGGGCAGAAGAAACGTTACAAAGACGCACACTAAAGGCCTCCCTGAAGTCGCTTGAACATAGACGCAACCTCCTGGGAAATGCTGGCACAAAACCACCCTACCTGGCGCGGCCTCATCCACAAGGCTGTCAAGCTTACAAAGCAAGGCATACTGCTGAAGCACAATATAAACACAAGCTGTGCAAGTCCAGAGCCATTAGCGCAACAACTGCAGTGCCTACACACGTCTGCCCAACATGTGCCAGGACATTCCATGCCCAAATTGGCCTGACCAGTCATCTTCAGACATACTGCATCCAGTCTCAAAGTCAACAGATGGTGTCGACTGATGGTCAACAACAATGGACGAGCAGGACATATTTGCCTCCACCACCACCCAGGCAACGCATTCCAAGTGTCCACTTTCTGTTTTTTAAAAAATGCCCCTTACATCTCCTTTAAATTTTCCCCCCTCACTTTAAATGTATACCCAGTTCCAATTCTGGTAAAAAGATACTGGCTGTCTCCTCTAGCTATGCCTCACGTAATTTTGTAAACCTCTATTAGATCTCCCCTCAGCCTCTACCACTCCAGAGAAAACAACCCAAGTTTGTCCAAACTCTCCTTAAAGTGGCATGCCCTCTATTGCATGTAGCAGCCTGGTAACTCTCTTCTGTACCCTCTCCAAAGCCTTGGCGTCCTTCCTATAATGGGGCAAACAGAGATGAATGCAATTCTCCAGAACTGGCCTAACTAGTTTTATACATTTGCACCATAACTTCATGACTTGTGATCTCACTCTCTCGACTAATGAAGGCAAGCTGCCATATGTCTTCTTTACCACCCTACCAAACTGTGCAGCCACTTCAGAGAGTATGGTCTTGGACAGTGGTAAGGGTCTTCCCATTAATAGTGTACTGTCTCTTTACACTTGTTCTTCCGAAGTGCAACACTTCACATTTGACTGAGATAAACTTCATCTGCCATTTCTCCACCCAGTCTGCAACTGATCGATATCCTGCTGTATCCTTTGCCAGTCTTTTAAACTACCCTCAACACCATCATGTACCATCTGTAAATTTTACTAACCCACTCATTTACATCATTTATATCCATCACAAACATTAGATGTACCTCTACAGACCTCTGCAAAACACCATGAGTCACAGACCTCCAGCCCAGAATAAGTCCTCTCAATGCTACCGTCTGTCCTCTATAGGCAAGCCAATTCTGAATCCAAACAGCCAATTTTCCATGAATGCCATGCGTCTTAATATTCTGGATGAGCCTCCAATGTGGAAGCTTGACAAACTCCTTATTAAAATCCATGTAGACAAGTTCCACAGTTCTAGCTTTATCAATCCCCTTTGTAACTTCTTCAACAAAACTCAGTCAAATTAATAAGACACAATTTGTCCTGCACAAAACCATGTTTAATGTCCATGATTAGGCCATGGTTTTCCAAATGCTCATAAATCTTATCCCTAAGAATCCTGTCCAGTAACTGATGTGTCACTCACCAGTCCATAGATTCCAGGTTTGTCCCTATTTCCCTTTTTGAATCCTCCCTACAATTAGTTTGTCTAGTCCCGTTAGCATTTTTATAAGTTTCTAGTAGACCTTCTCTCATTGCTTTGAGCTTCAGTGACTGTGGGCCTAATGAATGCAACCTATCTTCATGAATACATTTTGCCATTTCAGAATCAGTCTAGTGAACCTTTTGTTGCACTCCTTCCATGCCAAGAACACCCATCCACATAAGGAAGATCAAAACTGTACACAAATCTACAGTTGGATTATTGTGTGCAGTGCTGGTCAACTAGCTCATGGAAAGGATCCACCATTGGTTCTGCCCTCACCCGAAACTCTACCATTTCCCAAATATCCTCACTCACACTATCTTCCCGCCATCGCAACAGCGATGGAGTTTCCCTTGTCCTTACCTACCACCCCATCAGCCTCTGAATTCACACCTACCAATAAACATATCCTTACCTCCCCCACCCCTCACTTTCCACAGGGATTGCGCCCTCCATGATTCCCTTGTCCATTTGTCCCTGCCCACTAATCTCCCTCCTGGCACTTATCCCTGCAAGTGGCCAAATGCTACAACTGCATATTCACCTCCCCCCTTACCTCCATTCAGAGCCCCAAACAGTCCTCTCAGATGAGGTAGCACTTCACCTGTGAATCTGCTGGATTCCCTCTCTCTACTCTCCCTCCCTCCCTCCCTCCCTCTCCCCTCTTCTATTCCCCACTCTAGCCTCTTACCTCTTCTCACCTGCTTATCACCTCCCCCAGGTCCCCTCCTCCTTACCTTTCTCCTATGGTTCACTCTTCTCTCCTATCAGAATCCTTTCTTGCCAGCCCTTTACCTTTCATACCCATCTGACTTCACCTATCACCTAGCTATCTCCTTTCCATCCCTCCTGCCATTTTATTCTGGCATCTTCCCCCTTCCTTTCCAGTTCTGAAGGGGCTCAGCACAAAACATCATCTGTTTATTCATTTTCATGGATGCTGCCTGACCTACTGAGTTCCTCTAGCATGTGTGTTGCTCTCGATTTCCAGCAGCTGCAGAATTTCTTGTGTTCATGGAAAGGATGTCATTAAGCTAGAAAGGGTTCAGAAAAAATTCATGAGGATATTACCAGGACTCAAAGTTTGAGTTATGAAAAATTGGATAGACTGGTCTGTTTTTGCCGGCTGAGGGGGTGACCTTAAAGGGGTTTATAAAATCGTGAGAGATATAGATAAGTTGAATGGTTATAATCTTTTGTGGCCAGTGTAGGGGAGTCTAAAACTAGAGGGGAAAGATTTAAAGGAGTCTTGATTGACAAGTTTTTCCACACAGAATGTGGTGGGCATATGCAATAAGCTGCCAGAAGAAATGGTAGAGATGTTTGGAAAACATTTAGATAGGTACAAGGATTGGAAAGGTATAGTGGGATGTGGGCAAAATGTGAGCATATGGGACAAACTCATTGTTGGTAGCTCAACTTCAATGTACATTTTCCAGAAATGCCCTATCCAGTTGGTTCCCTATTACCTATTATAATAATTACATCTTCTATTTAAACACTGCAGTAGATTTGTTAATTATTTCCTTTTGATAATTCTTGTTCCCTCTGTCTAACCCCACTATTGCATCTTTAACATTAGATTCTAGCACTATTGGTTTACTGATACTGTGTATAATCCATCTTTTTAATCATTTCCTTTTTAAAGCACTGTAGTTGCATTTGACACTGTTCAGCTGTAGGATCTTCTCTGAAGTCAAAAGAATTTTTGAAAATATCACCATTACATTCAATATTTCCAGGGCAACTTCTTTTTTATGTTCTTAGATATAAATGATAAACCTCTCCAGATTGGTTAACATTTAATTTCCCTAGCATTATTTCTTTACTAATGTGTATTTCCTTCAGATACTTACTCTTTAAGCTCTTAGTTCTTATAGGTGGTTCTTTGTGTCTCCTTTGAAAAGCCAGAAACAATATGGACATTTTTTTGATTTCAATAGGTAAAGGACTTGTGTAGACCATTAATTAGGTTGAATGTTTCTAGGTCAGAAATATTAAATAAAAAACATAGGTCTGTATTTTAAATTTTCACTTATTTCCAATCTTTGTTACTTTGACAATGCAAGGGTGGTGAAACTGCTTCATCCATCTTCAAATTCAATGTCATTACCCTTGAAATTTAATGCTTTGTCTCTTAAATGGATGTGCACCTCCAAGGATTATTGTCTGCCCTACAGTTAATTTGAAAATGACTGGAGACTAATTGAAAATCAATTTTAAAGAACCTTCAAGGATGCATTAAAACTGTACATTATAACATGATTCTCATAACTATGTCACAGAATTCACAGACAATGTCAAGCAGTATTTTTCAAAAACCTCTTTCAACATTTTTACTTGTTGAATAAAAGGTTAATGTCATGAAATTGAATAGAATTGCAGAACACGAAAAAATGTTTCTTCATAGATATGTTTTTCAGGATCTACTGTTTTGTTTTTTTTTACATCTGTACAAAAATCCATAAGTACCAAATATTTAAAATGATCTTGTTTTTATCAAAATTATGTAAGTACTCAGCTGGTCAAACAGCATCTGCGGGGAGATTCATCACATGGGTCACTGATTCCTGGGGCTCTGTACGAAGACACAATTCTTTAAGTGATGGTGATACTTTTTTGGCATCCTCAGCTCCTTGCACTTGCAAGTCAAAAGACTTCTCACAAACTTAACTGTTTGACTAGATCTGACATTAGGCTCACTTTGGTCAGGATTAGCAATTTCATGTACAGTCTAGGTACTCAACTAGGAAGCCTCAATACATATGTATTTTTTAAAATACTTTCATGAAAGTACACTGTTGCTGCCTCAGCAAGCCCCTCCTCAGACTCCTGCTTACACTGTGGGATTTACCCAAAGATCAATGATGATGAAACAATCATATTCATCGCTTAGTAATTGAGTTGTTCTTGGCTCCCTCAATTTTACTTTCATCACTTTTGCTTCTCTTCTTTTATTTCACTTCTCTATGCAGTATTTTTGGCAATGAAGTCTCTTAGACTGGCTTTTTTGGGCTCCACACTGTTCACCATTCTTTTTCTATAATCTGTCCTCTGTTTATAGAAGCTTTCCAACACTTGTGTGGGATAGCCATGGAGCTCTAGGGCTCTAGCAGACAAGATTGCCTTCCAAACTAGGCTTGCATATGGACTGCATGTCACTTCTACTAAATAACTCAGGGGCCATTTTATTCCATACACCTGCTTGTTAGTGCAAATATATAATCTGCCACTCATGTGGCAGCAACTCAATGCGTGCAGAAGTGATCAAGAAGTTCAGTTGTTCAGACCAAACATCAGAATGGAAAAAAAATGTGAACTAAATTACTTTGAACATAGAATAATTGTTGATGCCAGACAGTGTGGAGATCAGAAACGCTGATCTCCTGGGATTTTCATGCACAACAGTCTCTAGAGTTTACAGAAAATGGTACAGAAAACCAAAACACATCCAGTGAGCAGCAGTTTTGTGAGTGAAAATGTCTTGTTAATGAGAGGTCAGAGGCAAATGGCCAGACTGGTTCAAGAAAGTGACAGTAATTCAAATAACCACACATTCCAACAGTGATGTACAGAATAGAATCTCTGAATGCACAACATGTTGAATCCTTGAAGGGAATGGGCCACAGCAGCAGAAGACCATGAATGTAAAGGAGGTACCTAATAAAGTGGCCACTGTGTGCATCTATCACAGTTGTACTATTCATTCTCTCACGTAGCTGATCTTGCCTCAATCCCACAATTCTGTACTTGTTTTTCTCCTATATATGCTTTGTACTTTCTATGTTCCTTCTAAGATTTTGTTGCTTCTTCTTCATAATTTTCCCATATGCTAATTTTGCCACTTTTGGCTTTCTGCCCTACCATGGATATCAAATATCTGTCACATTTCCCTACTGTAATATCTGTATGGCATACCAAGCTGTTCCAGTTCACTTAAATGTTAGCCAACCTTTCTTTTCTATATAGTGTTTGGTGCAGTAAACACCTACAGATGTTTCCATAGAACCGTAGAACACTACAGCACAGTACAGGCCCTTCAGCCCTCCATGTTGTGCTAACCCATATAATCCTTTAAAAAAGTACTAAACCCACACTACCCCATAACCCTCCATTTTTCAAACAAAATATTTAAAAATTTCCACCAATAGTCAATGATACTTAATGCAATTAAGTGTATAGTCCAAAAGAGTATTTTTTGATAACTAGTGATGTTCTAGATCATGAGGTGTTGACAGATCTAGTTAGAACTATGAAGCAAAATATGGCAGAACACCAAGGACTAAACTGTGTAAGAAAAATCACAAACAAAAGAAAATCTGCAGATGCTGGAAATCTGAGCAACACGTACAAAATGCTGGAGGAACTCGGCAGTTGATGTACTTTTTTCCGTAGATGTTGCCTGGTCTGCTGAGCTCCTTCAGCATTTTGTGTATGTTGCTGTGTAAGAAAAATAGTGGAAAGCATTATCATAAATGTATAAGAAAATCCAACTTGTAAATCCATAATGAGCAATACATGCAGCGGAGCCTGAGAAGTTATTATACTACTCTCCTCAGCTTTAAGAAAATTGAATTTATATCATCCGTGGTTAAAAAGGTTACACTAAATGTATCAAATATCAGAAAAATACAGTAACAGTGTTGCAGATTTGAGAAATCTGAAATAGAAACAAAATATGGGAAATCAGGCAGCATCCATGAAGAAACAGAGTCAATGTTTCAGGTTAATAATTATTCATCAACTGACAAAAATAGATTTAAAGTATGTTTTTTTTTAAGATAAACAGAAAGGGAAAGGATGGTACAAAGAAAATGGAAGGTGTGTGATTAGATGGAGACTGAAATAAATTGACATAATATCATAGTGCCTGGTGAGGGAAGATAGTAAAGGCTAGTGAAAAAAGTTACATTTTGTGAATGTGTAGGTAGGAGGTGAACTAACCAAAGTTCACAGGAAAGGTGCAAGAATAATGTGTTCATCGGATGAGCTCAGTTGAATTCAGTGTTGAGTGCAACGTTAATGTTCAGAATCTGCAAATGAGTTGCCTTTCCTTCGATTTGTATCATCCTCATTAGAATAGAGTGGAAGATCAAAGAGGGATGGAGAATTAAAGTGAGAACCAACTGGAAAATAAACCTTTGTGGTCTGAACAGAGGTGCTCTTCAAAGTTGTCACCTAAACTACCTTGATTTTCCCAGTACAGGGGAGATCACATTGTTGAAGAAAATTAATAAAACGGAAAATTAAATTTGTGGTTGAGGGAGAGAAGATGGAAGTAGATGACTGAAGGTTTTTTATTGCTGGGGGGAGGGGTTAAGATTTTTAAGGGAAGAAAGAAGGAGAATGGGGTTGATAAAAAAAACTGCCATGTCTGAACGGCTAATTATTAGGGCTGAGTAAGAATGAACAACAACAGAGAACATGCGGCATTAAGGCAGAATCCAAAGAGAACGATGGGATTAAGACTGTCAATAATCCTCAATCAGATTGAAAATCACATTTTAGATGAGTGCTAAACCAAGGTTTAAAAAAGCAGGTAGGAGATATGTAGGTTTTCCGGGAAAAAAAATTTAATAAGTATCCAAGACTAACACAATCGTTTTCAAAGCAAAGTAGCAAGTTGGATCCAAAATTACCTCTGTGGAAAGTCAGGGATTTTTTTTTGCATGAAGACAATTTCCAGGAGATAACACAGGTATCAGAACAAGCTGTATTTTATTTCAATATTTGAATCAACAATGGCATTGTTAAGAATTAAGGATGCTGCAAAATTTGTCCATGTATTTGATAGTAAAGAAAATTATAGAGCGCAGATCATTATCAATGGTTTGGTCAGGTAGATATATGAACTCAATCCATTAAAAAAGGTGGGATGGTGCATTTGGAAGGGCAAAGGAATATACAGTTATGAAATGCTGAGAAGTGAAGAGAAACTTTGAATGTCTACTCACAAATCCCTGAAGTTGTAGATTGATAAATAAGGTTGTTAAGGAGCATATGATAATTAAATTCAATGCATTGTTAATAAAGAAAATCAATGAGGTCATAATAAAATTATAAAGAATTGTAATTAGGACACTGCAATAGGAGATGTACTATTTTTTGATTTATTGATTGGTTCCACTGGCCAAAAAAATATGGTAAAATATACACAAAATGTTACCTAAAATCAGTAAAGCTTCTTTCACTATTACTTTCTTAGTATGCAGAATTTTGATCTAGAAAAAGAGACTCTGCATTTCATAAATTAAATCTGCTGTGAATATGGCTAACAATTTTCTGTATTGGGTGTAAATTAGACTCACATTTGTCAAAATATTCCATTTATATTTGCTGTTGATCATTTTGGTGAAAATCCAGTTGCTTGTTTCCTGCCCTAATTTCATTGCAATATCACATCATTATCTCTTACCATTTGAGAACAATTGAAACGTTTGGAGAGTTGTTGACACATGTAGGGTCCATGTGGGGACCAATGACGTGGGTAGGAAGAGTGAAGAAGTTCTGAAAGGTGAGTTTAGGGAGTTAGGCACCAAGTTAAAGGACAGGACCTCCAGGATAGCAGTCTCAGGATTGCTACCAGTGCCACGTGCAGGCGGGTTTAGAAATAGTAAGATAGCGCAGAACAACACGTGGCTGAAGACATGATGCAGGAGGGAGGGCTTCAGATTTATAGATATTTGGGCAGTTTTCCAGGGAAGTTGGGACCTGTTCTGGTTGGACGGGTTACATCTAAACTGGAGGGGGGCAAATATTCTTGCAGGTAGGTTTGCTAGAGAGGCTTCGGTGGATTTAAACTAGATACAAGGGGGGAGGAGAACCAGAGTGTAGGAACAGATATATGGGAGAAGGAAGAAAAAGAAGATAGTAAAGTTGTTTGCACCGTTAGTAATAAACAGAGAGTAAGAGGTGGAGAATTTCTTAAATGCATTTATTTTAATGCTAGGAGCATTGTAAGAAAGGTGGATGAGCTTAGAGCATGGATTGATACCTGGAAATATGATGTTGTAGCTATTAGTGAAACATGGTTGCAGGAGGGGTGTGATTAGCAACTAAATATTCCTGGATTTTGTTGCTTCAGGTGTGATAGAGTCGGAGGGACAAGAGGGGAAGATGTTGCATTGCTTGGCAGAGAAAATATTACTGCTCTGGCAGGATAGATTAAGGGCTCGTCTAGGGAGGCTATTTGGGTGGAATTGAGGAATGGGAAAGGTGTAGTAACACTTATAGAGGTGTATTATAGACCAGCTAATGGGGAGTGAGAATTGGAGGAGCAAATTTGTAAGGAGATAACAGATATTTGTAGTAAGCATGGGGTTGTGATTGTGGGAGATTTTAATTTTCCACACATAGACTGGAAAGCCCATACTGTAAAAGGGATGGATGGCTTGGAGTTTGTAAAATGTGTGCAGGATAGTTTTTTGCAGCAATACATAGAGGTACCAACTAGAGAAGGGACAGTGTTGGATCTCCTGTTAGGGAATGAGATAGGTCAGGTGACAGAGGTATGTGTTGGGGAGCACTTCGGGTCCAGTGATCACAATGCTATTAGTTTCAATATAATTATGGAGAAGCATAGGACTGGACCCAGGGTTGAGATTTTTGATTGGAGAAAGGATAACTTTGAGGAGATGTGAAAGGATTTAGAAGGAGTGGATTGGGACAATTTATTTTATGGGAAGGATGTAATAGAGAAATGGAGGTCATTTAAAGGTGAAATTTTGAGGGTACAGAATCTTTATGTTCCTGTTAGGTCGGGGTATTGGAAACTTGGTTCGGAAAAAGAGAGGTATCTACAATAAACATAGGCAGCATGGAGTAAATGAAGTGCTCGAGGAATATAAAGAATGTAAAAAGAATCTTAAGAAAGAAATTAGAAAAGCTAAAAGAAGATACGAGGTTGCTTTGGCAAGTAAGGTGAAAATAAATCCAAAGGGTATCTATAGTTATATTAATGGCAGAAGGATAGTGAGGGATAAAATTGGTCCCTTAGAGAATCAGAGTGGACAGCTATGTGTAGAGCCAAAAGAGATGGGGGAGATTTTGAACAATTTCTTTACTTCAGTATTCACTAAGGAGAAGGATATTGAATTGTGTAAGGTAAGGAAAACAAGTAGGGAAGTTATGGAAAGTATGACGATTAGAAAAGAGGAAGTCCTGGCGCTTTTAAGGAATATAAAAGTGGCTAAGTCTCTGGGTCCTGATAGGATATTCCCTGGGACCTTGAGGGAAGTTAGTGTAGAAATAGCAGGGGCTCTGTCAGAAATATTTCAAATGTCATTAGAAATGGGGATGGTGCCGGAGGACTGGCATATTGCTCATGTGGTTCCATTGTTTAAGAAGGTTTCTAAGAGTAAACCTAGCAATTATCGGCCTGTAAGTTTGACTTCAGAAAAGCCTTTGACAAGGTTCCGCACAGAAGGTTAGTTAGGAAGGTTCAGTCGTTAGGTATTAATATTAAAGTAGTAAAATGGATTCAACAGTGGCTGGATGGGAGATGCCAAAGTATAGTGGTGGATAACTTTGTCGGGTTGGAGGCCGGTGACAAGTGGTGTGCCTCAGGGATCTGTACTGGGTCCAATGTTGTTTGTCCTATACATTAATGATCTGGATGATGGGGTGGTAAACTGGATTAGTAAGTATGCAGATGATACTAAGATAGGTGGTGTTGTGGATAATGAAGTAGGTTTTCAAAGCTTGCAGAGAGATTTAGGCCAGTTAGAAGAGTGGGTTGAAAGATGGCAGATGGAGTTTAATGCTGATAAGTATGAGGTGCTACATCTTGGTAGGAATAATCCAAATAGGACATGCATGGTAAATGGTAGGGCATTGAAGAATGCAGTAAAACAGAGTGATCTAGGAGTAATGGTGCATAGTTCCCTGAAGGTGGAATCTCATGTGGATAGGGTGGTGAAGAAAGCTTTTGGTATGCTGGCCTTTATAAATCAGAGCATTGAGTATAGGAGTTGGGATGTAATGTTAAAATTGTACAAGGCATTGATGAGGCCAAATTCGGAGTATTGTGTACAGTTCTGGTCACCAAATTATAGGAACGTTGTCAACAAAAGAGAGAGTACAGAGAAGATTTACTAGAATATTACCTGGGTTTCGGCACCTAAGTTACAGAGAAAGGTTGAATAAGTTAAGTCTTTATTCTTTGGAGCATAGAAGGTTGAGGGAGGACTTGATAGAGGTATTTAAAATTGAGGAGGATAGATAGAGTTGACGTGGATAGGCTTTTTCCATTGAGAGTAGGGGAGGTTCAAACAAGAGGACATGAGTTAAGAGTTAAGGGGCAAAAGTTTAGGGATTGCACGAGGGGGAACTTCTTTACTCAGAGAGTGGTAGCTGTGTGGAACAAGCTTCCAGTAGAAGTGGTAGAGGCAGGTTCAATATTGTCTTTTAAAGTAAAATTGGATAGGTATATGGGCAGGAAAGGAATGGAGGGTTATGGGCTGAGTGCAGGTCGGTGGGACTAGGTGAGAGTAAGCGTTCGGCACGGACTAGAAGGGCCGAGATGGCCTGTTTCCGTGCTGTACCTGTTGCATGGTTATAAATATCCCTGCATAAATTCAAGAAAAGGAATTTAATTTCTTGAGATATTTTAGACTTTCATTAACAGATAATTAAATGTAACAGATTATAGTGCAGATCTTCATAAATAAAAGAGAAGATATGCTATGCCTTGACAGTTCAGTGGTGGATAAATCCAGAGGACCTGTTGGGATTTATCCCAGGCTGCTATGGTAGACAAGGGAAAAGATTGCTGGGACTCAGGCTGGGATTTTTAAATCTTTACTGAAAATAAATGAATAGTATGATGGATTGGGTCTTGGGAAGTACTGAGGAACAGAGGGACCTGAAAGTAGAAGTCCATAGATTCTTGAAGGTGGCAACACAAGTAGATTATGTGGTCAGAAAGGCATATAGGATAGTGGCCTTCATTAGTTGGTGTGTTGAGTACAGAAGTTATGCTCCAACTTTATAAGTCCTTGGTCAGACAGCTGGAATACTACATGCAATTCTAATCACCATGCTGTTGGAAGGCTGTGATATTGCTGAGAGAGTGCAGAGGACATTCACTTGAACATTGTCATTATATGGCGAAGCTAGGGCTGTTCTCTCTGCAGTGGAGGTAGTTAACGGAGCACATTACTGAGATATATAAAATTCTGAGGGGGAAAGATAGGGTGTTCTGCAGGAAAATTTTCCCCATTTCAGTGGTAGATAAACCTAGAGAACAGATTCAAGTCAGGGTGAAGAAAGTTGGAGGAGATAGGATAGGCACTTTCTACACAAATAGTAGTATGTACCTGAAATACATTGCCTGAGACAGTGGTCGAAGCTGGGTCAATTATAGCATTTAAAAAGTGTCTAGATGAGCACCTGAATCATCTTGATATGGAAGGCTTTGGACCAAGTGCTAGGAGATGGGATTAATACTGAAGGGTGCCCATTGGTTCAGTGTGGACGAGTGGGCTAAATGGCATGTTGTGCAATTCTATGATTCCATGACTAATTTAGCCTCCAGGTTGAAGTTGATTTCTATAAAATCTGAATTTCATTAAGGTTCACATGCATTTGACTGTTCATAAAATAATATGCATTAAAGAACCATCTTTTGGAATTTTCTATGTTCTTCTGCTTGACATTACATTGTCACACTGAAATTGCACTGCTTATAAAACATGTATCACAATGCACCTGCATGGGTTTGCACAGTACTTTTCCTGATTCTGATTGTACAGGACCGTCCAGCTATGCAGTTGTACCAACCTGGAGCGCGGTGCCGAACCCGTCTCGGATCAGCAGGAAGAACATATGATTGCTGCAGTAAATCCTCTGAGGACAGCACAGAGAGAAAGTATGAAGATGATAGTTCTATTGGAGCTTGTTCTGAGAAAAGTTGTGAAGAATGAAAGTGTGTCAATTCCGGTGATCAGTTGAGAAGAACACTATTACTTCACTGAAACAGATAGGCAGCATCATAATGTATATGGCCATCTCAGCATTGATTTTCTGCTTAACCTTGTATTAATAAAAGTTTTGTTATTTTAGTAATTTGACTAGTTAACTTAGTTTAAAGTAGTAAATAACAGGTAGAATTTGTTGAAAATGATATCTGTAGAGCAAAATTCAGTATAGGACCACTTGTATGAGGAAGTGTTACTGGATAGGATGCAGGTCGAATAGTGAGGTTTGGATATTAGCACATTATCAATTTATAAACTATACTGATATGCCGATTTCCTAGAAGTTGCATGTATGTGATTAGATGTCCATGATTCTAATGATAGTGTGAGATGATTTCAACACTCTGGTTTCTTTTCCACTGATACATATGGCCATGTGAAGTTGGATGGAGTTGTTATTTTAAATATGATGGGAAATAATTTTTAAGTATTCATTAATCCTGCAGTGGCAATATCACTCATTTTATATCCAAATCTGGCTCTGAAGTATGTTGCAGCCAGGTACAGTGCATTCCTGATACCAATTTGTACTAGTTTGTCACATTTGTAGCATCATAATTTTCTTTTACTCCTTAGACTTTCACTCCTCAAGATTGAGAACTGACACTTCAAATCTGCCTGTGGGTTCTGTAATGGCTAATGAGGCCAACGTGCAAGCCGCAACCATCCACAGATGGGCAGGAGATGCTGACAGAGCAAGTGTGTAGGTAGCTTGTGAAGTGGTGTGCTCCCAATATATTTGTCAAGGTACCATCCTGACTTCTGTTTCACCAAAATAAGCTATCATGAACCAGAGTCCTCAGGTGATGATGACGATGTTGGAAGTTTTGAGTACATACTTGAGTTAAAATCATAATCCATGTACTGTATAATAGCATTTTAAAAGGTATATGGTTGATCCAAAACATAATTCACAATATCATGATATCTGTCCAGGCATGAATACCCAGAACTTTTTTTGCAACTGACTTCAAGGTTACACAGTTGACAAAATAACTAGCATAACAACTGCACATTAACTCCACAATATCTGTCTGAGACTAACTTACAATATAATTCCATTTCAGAATTTACAACCAACTATGAACTTTTGATTAGAGACTGAGGGTAAAAGATGGAATAACAGTTACCTAGTAAATTATGCCATTTTAGTATCTAGTGCAAGTTGGGATTGATACATCTGCAAACCACAAGCTTTATCATACAAAAGCATGTTTAATATTTTGCAATACTTCAGTGTGGATGGAAAATGTAAGAAGAACTTAATTTTTCAACTTTAGTCAGATATTATCCGGCTGTATTGTTCTCCAGTTACCTTCAGTATTACAGAAAATTTATGTGCCATAACAGTGAGCCTCAGTTGCTACATTTATGTTGAACTTCTAATTTCATCTAAGAACATGGAATTTGTAAAATGAACTTTGATATTCTGTTTAAGATTTTCTTAATATTCTGTTTTAATATCCAGTTGTCTACTCCTCCATTGCTTCTGTCAGCAAACAATAGTAATATCATCAATATATGGTATTGTTTCAATAGATTTGTAATTTCATAGCTATTATTGCATAGCTGTTGAAAGATATGTATGTGATTCACAAATTGTTCAATCCATTATGGATTTTAACTTAATATTGTTGGATCCATGAGTAGAAGTGTGACTGTAAGATATTAAATGGTTTGACTATTAATTGGATTACATAAAGTCTTTTATGTTTATGGAGAAGTTATTTTTATTTTTATATCTCACTTTTAGGCATGATTTCATGAGTTTTATTAGCTACTGTTCCAGTTGAAAGGACCAGTGAGTATCTATAGAGTACCTTGTATGTAAATTTTTGAAAGTATGTTTACCTAAATTGATATGATTTGTAACAAAATTATTTTTTCAAACAATGAGTACAATTTACAATAATTTTCCATTAATTCTTTTTCAATGCCCAATGCCACTCCTCCAAGCTTCTTTCATTAATCCTCTGCCATTTTGATAAACTACATGCAAATGAATCTGTAAATGAGGGAGAAAGCAACTTTACTTTTTTTTAAGTGACAATCATTCTTAAGTGCATTAAGAATGGGAAATCCTATGACAACTGTATAGAACAATGTTGTCATTTATGACTGGTGTTCATAGTGGCTGAATTAATTATTGGAAATAATGATTTATACCTGTTTTGTGATATTTCTGTTCACTGTCTGTGTAAATCATAAAACACTGGACTTAATGATGGGTGCTTTAGTAGGGTAAAAATTCTTGACACAATATTAAATCCAATTTTGTGATCTACAAAATATCCCAAATCTCAAAATAGCACCTGCACCTGCATAACACTAAGGGGCAGAAAACGCTGGTGGGAGTTGTGTACAGGCCACCTAACAGTAGTAGTGAGGTTGGGGATGGCATTAAACAGGAAATTAGAAATGCATGCAATAAAGGAACAGTAGTTATAATGGGTGACTTCAATCTACATATAGATTGGGTGAACCAAATTGGTAAGGGTGCTGAGGAAGAGGATTTCTTGGAATGTATGCGGGATGGTTTTCTGAACCAACATGTCGAGGAACCAACTAGAGAGCAGGCCATTCTAGATTGGGTATTGAGCAATGAGGAAGGGTTAGTTAGCAATCTTGTCGTGCGAGACCCCTTGGGTAAGAGTGACCATAATATGGTGGAATTCTCCATTAAGATGGAGAGTGACATAGTTAATTCAGAACCAAAGGTTCTGAACTTAAAGAAGGGTAACTTTGAAGGTGTGAGATGTGAATTAGCTAAGATAGACTGGCAAATGATACTTAAAGGGTTGACGGTGGATATGCAATGGCAAGCATTTAAAGATCGCATGGATGAACTACAACAGTTGTTCATCCCAGTTTGGCAAAAGAATAAACCAGGGAAGGTAGTGCACCCGTGGCTGACAAGGGAAATTAGGGATTGTATCAAGTCCAAAGAAGAAACATATAAATTAGCAAAAAAAGCGACACACCTGAGGACTGGGAGAAATTCAGAGACCAGCAGAGGAGGACAAAGGAAAGGGGAAAAAAGATTATGAGAGAAAGCTGGTAGGGAACATAAAAACTGACTGTAAAAGATTTTATAGATATGTGAAAAGAAAAAGATTGGTCAAGACAAATGTAGGTCCTTTACAGTCAGAAACAGGTGTATTGATCATAGGGAACAAAGACATGGCAGGCCAATTGAATAACTACTTTGCTTCTGTCTTCACTAAGGAGGACATAAATAATCTTCCGGAAATAGTAAGGGAGCGAGAGTCTAGTGAGATGGAGGAACTGAGGGAAATACATGTTAGTAGGGAAGTGGTGTTAGGTAAATTGAAGGGATTAAAGGCAGATAAATCCCCAGGGCCAGATGGTCTGCATCCCGGAGTGCTTAAAGAAGTAGCCCAAGAAATAGTGGATGCATTAGTGATAATTTTTCAAAACTCCTTAGATTCTGGATTAGGTCCTGAGGATTGGAGGGTAGCTAATGTAACCCCACTTTTTAAAAAAGGAGGGAGAGAAAAACCGGGGAATTATAGACCGGTTAGCCTGACACCGGTGGTGGGGAAAATGCTAGAGTCGGTTATGAAATATGTGATAACAGCACATTTGGAAAGAGGTGAAATCATCAGACAAAGTCAGCATGGATTTGTGAAAGGAAAGTCATGTCTGATTAATCTTTTAGAAGATGTAACTAGTAGAGTGGATCGGGAAGAGCCAGTGGATGTGATATATTTAGATTTTGAAAAGGCTTTTGACAAGGTCCCACACAGGAGATTAGTATGCAAACTTAAAGCACATGGTATTGGGGGTATGGTATTGATGTGTATAGAGAATTGGCTGGCAGACAGGAAGCAAAGAGTGGGAGTAAACGGAACCTTTTCAGAATGGCAGGCAGTGACTAGTTGGGTACCGCAAGGTTCAGTGCTGAGACCCCAGTTGTTTACAATATATATTAATGATTTAGATGAGGGAATTAAATGCAGCATCTCCAAGTTTGCGGATGACATGAAGCTGGGCGGCGGTGTTAGTTGTGAGGAGGATGCTAAGAGGATGCAGGGTGACTTGGATAGGTTAGGTGAGTGGGCAAATTCATGGCAGATGCAATTTAATGTGGATAAATGTGAGGTTATCCACTTTGGTTGCAAGAACAGGAAAACAAATTATTATCTGAACGGTGTCCGATTAGGAAAAGGGGAGATGCAACGAGACCTGGGTGTCATTGTACACCAGTCATTGAAGGTGGGCATGCAGGTACAGCAGGCGGTGAAAAAGGCAAATGGTATGTTGGCATTCATAGCAAAAGGATTTGAGTACAGGAGCAAGGAGGTTCTACTGCAGTTGTACAAGAACTTGGTGAGACCGCACCTAGAGTATTGTGTGCGGTTTTGGTCCCCTAATCTGAGGAAAGACACTCTTGCCATAGAGGGAGTACAAAGGAGGTTCACCAGATTGATTCCTGGGATGGCAGGACTTTCATATGAAGAAAGACTGGATCGACTAGGCTTATACTCACTGGAATTTAGAAGATTGAGGGGGGATCTTATTGAAACGTATAAAATTCTAAAGGGATTGGACAGGCTAGATGCAGGAAGATTGTTTCCAATGTTGGGGAAGTCCAGAACGAGGGGTCACGGTTTAAGGATAAAGGGGAAGCCTTTTAGGACCGAGATGAGGGAAAACTTCCTCACACAGAGAGTGGTGAATCTGTGGAATTCTCTGCCACAGGAAACAGTTGAGGCCAGTTCATTGGCTATATTTAAGAGGAAGTTAGATTTGACCCTTGTGGCTAAAGGGATCAGGGGGTATGGAGAGAGCAGGTACAGGGTTCTGAGTTGGATGATCAGCCATGATCATACTGAATGCGGTGCAGGCTCGAAGGGCCTACTCCTGCACCTATTTTTTATGTTTCTATTACTGTGTAAATATTTCAATTTCCATAACAATGGTTGTATGATCTTTGGCAAGTTGTCAGTTATATGGAAGGGTGAGGAATTTTGAAATGTGTTCTCTAGAACCTGGAAGATTTTGTACATAAATACTGCAGAAAAAGAAAGAAATGGGGGAGTTTTGTTCACTGTACTGATACAATTTTAATGGAAAAATAATCTTAGCATTAAAAATTAAGATGTAGAATACCATTGTTGAAAATGAGAAATAACAAGGAAGTCAATACTGTATATAAACATAAGAGATTCTGCAGATGCTGGAAATCCAGAGGACCGCACACAAAATGATGGAGGAACTCAGCAGGTTAGGCAGTATAGGTGAAGCCACGTAGGTAGTGTAGTGAACTACATATACCTGTCTGGACACGCCCCACCCCTGCTGACTGCTCCTGTGGCTCCTCCCATGGACCCTGGTATAAAGGTGATTGGAAGCACAGCCCCGGTCTCAGTCTCCAGGATGTTGTGTGGTGGTCACTTGCTACTTGTTCTTTCTTCCAGCCAATAAAAGCCTATATCTCGCCTCACGTCTCCGAGAGTTATTGATGGCGCATCAGGTAGATAAGACAAAAAAACTGGGGAAGAAAGAAATCTGTTAGTAGAGGAAAGTGGACCATGGGAGAAAGGGAAGATGGTGGGGTATCAGGGGGAGGTGATAGGCAGGTGAGAAGAAGGTGCCAGAGGCTAGAGTGGGGAACAGAAGAAGAGGGAAGGGGGAGGGGGAAATACCAGAAGGAGAAATCTATGCTCATGCCATCAGGTTGAATGCCACCTAAGTGGAATATGAGGGGTTGCTCCTCCTTCCTGAGTGTGGCCTCATTGTGGAAGGCCAAAGTCAAAGGCATGGACCACCCTGTCTCAACGGGAATGGGGATAGGAATTTAAATGGTTGGCCACTTGGAAATTCTGCTTCTTTTGGCAGATGGAGCAAAGGTACACAACAAAGCGGCCCCCCAATTTAATCTCATCATTGTAAAGGAGGCCACATTGAGGACACCAAATACAATAGACAACTCCAACAGATTCACAGGTGAAGTGCTGCCTCACCTGGAAGGACTATTTGAGGCACTGAATAAAGGTAAGGGAGGAGGTAAATGGGCAGGAGTAGCATTTCTGTCACTTGCAGGGATACATGCAAGGAGGGAGATTAGTGGGGAAGGGCAAATGGACAAGGGAATCGGAGGAAGAGATCCCTGCGGGGTGGAGAGTGGGAGGAAGGTAAAGATGTGTTTGGTGGTAGGATGCCACTGAAGATGGTGCGGAAGTTGCAAAGAATGATGAATTGACTTTATTTCTTACATCCTTCACATACATGAGGAGTAAAAATCTTTACGTTATGTCTCCGTCTAAGTGTGCAATCATAGTTATTTATAATAAATAAAACAGTCATGTAACAGAAATACACTCAAATCAGCATAAGTTAATCAGTCTGATGGCCTGGTGGAAGAAGCTGACCCGGGGCCTGTTGGTTCTGGCTTTTATGCTGTGGTATTGTTTCCCAGATGGTAGTAGCTGGAATAGATTGTGGTGGAACTGACTCGGGTCCCCAATGATCCTACAGGCCCTTTTTACACACCCGTCTTTGTAAATGTCCTGAATCATGGGAAGTTCACAACTACAGATGCACTGGGCTGTCCGCACCACTCTCTGCAGAGTCCTGCGATTAAGGGAAGTACAGTTCCCATACCCAGGCAGTGATGCAGCCACTCAGGATGCTCTCAATTGTGCCCCTGTAGAAAGTTCTTAGGATTTGAGGGCCCATACCAAACTTTCTCAACCGTCTGAAGTGAAAGAGGCGCTGTTGTGCCTTCTTCACCACACAGCTAGTGTGTACAAACTCGGTGATGCGGATGCCGAGGAACTTAAAGCTGTTCACCCTCTCAACCCCAGATCCATTGATGTCAATAGGGGTTAGCCCATCTCTATTCCTCCTGTAATCCACAACCAGCTCTTTTGTTTTTAAGACATTGAGGGAGAGGTTGTTTTCTTGACACCACTGTGTCAGAGAGATGACTTCTTCCCTGTAGATCACCTTGTTATTGTTTGAGATAGGGCCAATCAATGTAGTGTTGTCAGCA
The DNA here is from genome assembly GCF_030144855.1 of Hypanus sabinus. NCBI lineage: Eukaryota > Metazoa > Chordata > Chondrichthyes > Myliobatiformes > Dasyatidae > Hypanus > Hypanus sabinus. The sequence continues at coordinate 53,069,801 of NC_082708.1, forward strand.
AATTTAATTAGCAGAGTAGAGCTGTGGGTGGCGACACATTCATGGGTATACAGGGAGTAAAAGAGGGGACCTAGTACACAGCCTTGAGGGGCTCCTGTATTGAGAATCAGAGGGGTGGTGAGGGAGCCCACTTTTACCACCTGCCAGTGATCTAACAGGAAGTCCAGGATCCAGCTCCACAAGTCAATGTGGTGGATACCGAGGCTTGTGGAGTGGTAGGTGAGAACAAGAAAAAATCTATTCCCGTTAAGGCAGTGGGAAGATGGGTGAGCATGGATGTTTGAGAAATAGATGAGATTTGGGTGAGGGCAGCATCAACGGTGAAGAAAGGGAATCCCCATTTTTTGAAGGAGGACATCTCTGATGTCCTGGAAAGAAAAGCCTCATCCTGAGAACAGATACTATATAGTCCATAAACACTTCTTCGATAGCTGCACAGTAACCAGCCAGGAAATGGGGTATTTTATATCATATTGTATTGAGAGAATTAGTGATTTTATAGCAAAGAATCCTCTAAGGAAGTGTGATAAAGCACAGATCAAGGCCCTTTAGAAAAACCAGTCCATGCCAACTAGTGTCCACCCAGCTGGACTCAATTCCCCTGTGTTCAGCCCTTATCTGTCAAGTCCACACTTCTTATATACCTATCCAAGTGCTTCCTAAATTATACTGTTATGCCTGCCTCGACTACTTCCTCTGGCAGCTCATTCCATTTACTCATCACCCCCTGCATGAAAAAGTTGTTCCTCAAGTGCTTTTTAAATCTTTACCTTCTCACCTTAAATCTAAGTCCCCTAGTTTTGCAACTCCATTTCCCTGGAGAAAAGACTGTTATCCACCTTATCAATGTCTCTCATAATTTTAAATACTATAAGATCTCCCCTTATTCTTTGTTCCAAAGAATAAAGATTTAACCTGATTAACCTCTCCCTGTAACTCACGCTCTATAGTCCTGGCAAACATTTTGTAAATCTTTTCTGCACTCTTTCCAGCTTAACCACATCTTTTCTATAACAGGTTAACCAAATCTGAACAGCACTGAAAACAGGCTTCATTAGTAACTTGTATAACTGCAACGTAATGTCCATCTCCTATACTCTGTGCCCTGATTGATGAAGGTGACTGTGCTATATGTCTTTTTCACATCCTGTCTACCTGTGACACCACTTCCCCTAACTGTGCACTGGTACTCCTAGGCCCCTCTGTTCTCTTACACTCTCCAGTGCCCCACTATTCATAGTGCAAGCTCTATGATGCTGATTTGATTTTCCAAAATGCATCATCTCATACTTATCTACATTGAAGTCCATTTGCCACTCTTTGGCCTACATTCTCCTGTAATCTACATTAACCTTCATTATTAACAACACTTCCTAATTTTGTGTCATTTACAAACTTACTGATCAAATCTCATTCACATACAAATCATTTATATAAGTAATGAATACAAAGCTGCCAACCATTGCAGCACTCCACTAGTTATCGACCACAATTCCAAGAAACAACCTTCAACCATCCCTTTCTGCTTCCTGCCTCCAACTTTAAATGCAATTAACTAGCTTTCTCTAGCTTCTATGGGACCTAGCCTTCCAGACCAGCCTACCAAGCAGGACTTTATTGAAGACTAAACAGGCAACATCCAAATGCTGATCAGCATTCCCTCCAATAACTTCCTTATCACTGATGTTAAGCTGACCAACCTGCAGTTCCCTGGCTTGTTCTTGCAACCTTCTTATAATCTACAAAACCACCAATGTCTGGTCTTTCAGACCTTCAACAGTGACTAACAATAAAGCAAATAGCACTGCAAGGGCTTCTGCAATTTCTCCTCTAGCCTCCCATGAAGCCCAAGGATGCATTAGGTGAGATTCTGGGAATTTATCTACTTTAGAATTAGAATCATATTTATGGATCTTTGGGCCATGGTAGTGTAGCTGTTAACATGACTCTAATACAACTTGGAGCATTCTGAAGTTCAGGGTTCAATTCTGGCACCATTCTGTAAAGATTCTCCCTATGGAATGCTTGAGTTTTTTCTAAGTCCTTTAGTTTCCTTACATAGTCCAAAGAAGTACCAGGTAGATTAAATGGTCATTGTAAATTGTCCCATGATTAGGTTAAGGTTACACAAACAAAATGATGGAACTCAGCAGGCCAGGCAGCTTCTATGGGAAAAAAGTACAGTCGCCGTTTGGGCCACGACGTCGACTGTACTTTTTTCCATAGAAGCTGCCTGGCCTGCTGAATTCCTCCAGAATTTTCTGTGCTTTGCTTGGATTTCCAGCATCTGCAGATTTTCTCTTGTTTGTGATTTTAGGTTCAGGTTAATCAGCTTTGTCGGAAGTTGCTAGGGAGGCGTTGCTCCCACAATGGCCTACTCTGTTCTGTATCACTAAATAAAAATAACAACTTGTGAATCACTTCCTATATTAAATTTTAAGTTACTAATGTTTATAACAATGAAGGACTCGGCACTAATTCCTTTGGCTACAGGCCTTTGCATCCAATGGTCTCCATTGCTACCTTGGTCAAATAACTTACTGAAGTCCATGAACACTATATCAATCGCACTGTCATCATCTATATTTTTAGTTAGATCTTCAAAAAACTTATTATAACTAATCAGTCAGGATCTCCCACCAAAGAAGCTATCTTGGCTATCTCTGGTGAATTCTTGCTTTTCTAAGGGTAGATTGATCCCAATCACAAAATTTGTTCTACTAAATTCTCTACTACTTACACAAGACTCACTGGCCTGTAATTACTTGGCTTAACTCTGCTATCTTTCTCGAATAAGGGAACCAGTTTTGCCTCCTCAATAAAGATTTTAAAACTCTCTATCTGGGTCCCAACTATCTCCACCCTTGCTTTTGATGGTAGCTTCTATTAGTCAGGCCCTGAGAATTTATCCATCTTTATATCTGCTAAAATATCTGGTTCCCCCTTTTAAATAATAATATGATTTGAAATATTACCATCTTTCAAAAATCTGTAACTACAATGTCCTTCTCCTTAAAAATGCACTGTTTTGTTTCAAGGGGACATTTGCCTGCTCTTAACATACTTAAAATTCCTTACTCTTATCTGCCCGGCCCCTTTGCCCTCCTAATTTGATGTTTGCTCTTTCTCCCTCAATTTCTTAAGTACCTGCTCCTCTGCACCCCTCCGTCAAAATGCTGTTTTTGTCTTGTAGGGGCTCCCACAGTTTCAGAACCATATACTTGCTATTTTTTGCTTAATCAAACCTTAAGTGTTCCTCATCATCCTGAAGGTTGCCTGAATTTTGCTGTTCTTTGTCTGTCAAACATATGGAAATAAGTTGGCCCATGACTCTCACTGTTACAGTTCAAAATACTTACACTTGTTGGCTGTAGATTGGTCCATAAGCAACTGCTTCAATGCTAAACTTGTCAGGTGCTATTTAATGATGTAAAAATAATTCTTCCTCCTCACCCCACATTTCAAATTTAGAACTTTAATTTCTAAACTATCCATATCCCTTTCCAAAACTATCTTAAAACTTACCAAGTTATGGTTCCTATCTTCAAAATGCTGTTCCTCTGACACATCACCACTTAGCTGGCTTCTTTTCCATAGATTAGGTCTAGCATTGCCCATTCCTAATAGAACTATTAATAAGAAGCTATACTAACACACTTTAAAAATTCTACCCTTTCACAGTACAGTGATCCCAATTAATAATGGGTAAGTTTTAATTCTCGATTTTAATCCTATTAATTTTGCACCATTTTGCCCGCATATCTGCTCCTCTATCTGCCACTAACTATTAAAGGGCCTGTAGTATGATTAATTTCACATCCAGATGAAAGATATGCCTTAATCCTCATTAAATCATTCAAAAGTTCCACTTCTTGTTTGTCTCTGGATTTACATTTGACTGAATTTGTAAGGCCAAATCCACATTTGCAGTCAGCACTAGAAGCTTGAAATGTTCCAATGATGTCAACAAGAATTGACAGTTCTTCAAATTCTTCATTTCTAAGAACATAGTTCAACATTTCAGTGAACGTCTTAATTGACTAGTTTTAATTTTCTCAGGAATGACAAATTTGAAATCACAAAATTGCTGCGATATTTTTGAGGTAATGCTTTCATCGTAGTTCATAATAGCAACTGAGTATTTTTTTGTCACTTGTACAAAACTCTCTTTTCCAAATTCAAAATTAGTTGCATTTGCAATAGTAACAGGGTCAAAACTTGCCATTCTCTTAATTTACCATCAGGAAATCTATTATCCAAATGATTACATACATATTAAATAAATCAAATAATAGACGCAGTATTGGCGTCAGAATGTATAGATTTTTTAGAAAGATAATTTACCAAAAGGTCAAAATATTGAATTTTTCATAAACACAAACCACAACTCACAACAGAAGTAAACAATATCAAACAGTCAAAACAACAGGCACAATGGCAAAGGTAATATGTTTTGACTAGATGGCATTGGCGTTCATAGGGCCAGTGGTTTAATCTCAATGAGCTACCAACTTCCATTCTGTGTTTATTGCCACAATTTGCAGCAGTGTTGTAGCTTGAAACACTGACATGTGAATAGGTTGAAGTTCTAAAATGTTTCAAAGTAACAGTTGTGGTACATTTATTATTTAGAAAATATATGGATTATATTCATTAACACATAATTATAGGTATTCACAATTATATTAACATTATATAAAAGAAAATTCCAGCTGTGTGACAACAAAGATTATGTACGCAGGAGAATTTCAATGATGGCGTGGCCACACACCCACACAGCTTAGAGGAAACAGTGGTTCCAAGGTGTACCTAATAAGGTGGCTACTGAATTTATAAAGAAGGTAAATTTTGGTCCTTTTGAAGCTAAGGCACAAAATAAAGAAATAGCAGGAACTTGGAACAAGTATTTTCTATATGTATTCAAGGTGGAAGTCACTAAGAATAACCCAATAACAGAAAATACATGAACAAGAAAGAAGAACTTAATCCTAATTACACAAGAGGTACAACACTGGTACCTCACTCAGTGCTCAAAATGCCTTCTCAGGAATGAGGGCACCAATAAAATCAGTGACAAAGGAGGGTGTCATATTTTGAAAGATACGTTACTGATAACGATGTTTTTTTCAAAAGCCTTTTTATCAATTCTTGCCCTCTCAGCATTTCATGTTTCTGTGCTAAGAATCTCTTTATCGCTGTGTTGTAAGATCATAAAACATAGGAGCACAACTAGACTATTTAGCCCATCGGGTCTGCTCTGTCATTCCATCATGGCTGTCCTATTATCTCTCTGAACCCCATTCTCCTGCCTTCTCCCTGTAACCTTTGACACCCTTACAAACTGAGAAACTATGAACCACTACTTTATAAATATACTCAATAACTTAGCCTTCATAGCTGTCAGTGGCAATGAATTATGGGTCATAAGCACCATCTAGCTCTATCTCGTAGGTTCCTTGTCCAACTTACATACCTAATATTTTATTGTGAAAGTTCATTAATGAAATGTTCACCCAATGTGTCTTCTATATCACGAAACTTGCATAAAGCCAACAATGAATCACACATGGTCCTGTATGCAAAGGTTGCCTGTGGGGGCCTGTTTAGGCTGGCAGGGGAGAATGTTATTGACTGTCAGAGCTAAAATGTAGGCCTGCACCCTTGCTGACAATGATGAGTGCAGCCCTTAGTTCCTTTGGTGCCCCTCATTGCTCTCACTTGGAAACTGTTCTTTACTTCTCTTTGATTTACCTGTATTCTTCTTCTCCAGCCCAGACATTTTCAGTTCTTACAATAGAAGAATATCTGGGCTGAGGAAAGCTGTGTAGGAAAACAAAGAGAGACAATGTAAGCATTTTCCACCATATCCCAGGGAAACTGAAGGGAGACTGTAGGATCCAACGGCATATCAAAATATAAAGCACATGCTGCAGAACCCAACAATGGTCTACACTTATTATTCTAGGTAGTGTAACCCTAACCCATGTCAGCACTGGCTAAGTGCACTGCTCACTCATGCAACACACTCTGTTCCTTACAGATAACTTCTCCACATCAAGACATAGGGCGATTCATTGATGGGGAAGTACCAGAGGATTGGGATTGGGATTAATACTTGATTGCCAACTATTAGGTTCCTGGCACAGCAGCATGGTTTGTGGATACCTATTGTAAATTACAGTGGTGGACATACTTGTGAGTGTTTGATTAAAGGGCTAAGAGTGCTATATCAAATTACACATAAAGTATATCACAAGCTAAGAATTATAGTGTTGGTGGGGACACAGAAAATGCTGGAGGAACTCGGCAAGTCAAGCAGCATCTATGGAGAGTAATAAAAGGTTGATAATTTGGGCTGAAACATCTATCATACTGACTTACTGAGCTCCTCCAGCATTTTGTGTGTGTTACTCAAGATTTCCAACATCTGCAGAATATCTTGTGTTTATGTTATTGGGGGCAAATATTCTCATAGAGTGAAAACTGGCTAATCACAGAAAACAAAGCTGGGATAAATAGATAACTTTCAGTTATAACTAAATAGCGGGATGCCACAGTGATCAATGCTGGAATCGCTAAATGACAAGGCAAATGTCGGAGAGGTTGAGAAAGGATGCAAGGATGACGAACTCTGTGCAGCAGCAGTACAGGAATATTTGGGGCCCTGAATGGAGTTGAGTGGGCAGATGTAGCACTTTGGCCATTTGGTGCATAGTGGAGAAGCACAATAGAAAGACTACCCAGGTCCTAAGTCAGAGATCTAAGGGGTAAGTTTCCACAATGAAAAATTAAATTTTCTCAGGGTCAACCTGTGGAACTGCATCACACAGTTGAACTTCTTGTCTACAGCTAAGATAAAAGTGCTGTTAATAACTGGATGGCATTTTCTGCAGTGCAAATACAATGCCAACAGCCTGCATGATAAATTCTCCATTGGCATCCAGCCTGTTCCTTTGGCATCAAGTGCATCCTCAACTCTGTACAGCTGCATAGCTGTCCCCACTAATCTCTGCAAATGGCCAAAGTGCTCAATGCAGCCTCCTCTACGTTGGTGAGACCTATCATAAATGCAGGGACTGCTTTAGACCATAAGACATGGGAACAGAATAAGGTCATTTGGCCCATTGAATGTGCTCCGCCATTTCGTCATGGTTGATTCATTTTTCCTACCTTCTACCTATATCCCTTCATTCCCTGACCAATCAACTATCTGTCAATCTCTGCCTTAAATATACATACAGACCTGGCCTCCACAGCTGCCTGTGGCAAAGAACTCCACAGGTTCATCACTATATGGCTAAAGAAATTCCTCATCTCCGTTGTAAAAGGACACCCCTCTATTCTGAGGCTGCCAGCCAAGCAGCCACTACTTTATCGATGCTAGAATCTTCCCTGTAATACCATGGACTCGTAGCTTGGTAAACAGCCTCATGTGTGGCACCTTGTCAAAGGCCTTCTGAAAATTCAAATACGCAACATCAAACCGGACTACCCTGCTTGCTATTTCTTCAAAGAATTCCAACAGATTTGTCTGGTAAGATTTTCCCTTAGGAAACCATGCTGACAATGGCCCATTTTATCATGTGCCTCCAAGTACTCCAAAACTACGTCCTTAACAATCAACTTCAACATCTTCTCAACCACTGAGGTCAGACTAACTGGCCTATTTCCTTTCTTCTGTCTCTCTCCCTTCTCGAAGAGAGGAGAGACATTTTAAATTTTCCAGTGTTCCAGAACCACTCAGAATCTAGTGATTCTTGAAAGGTTATTAATAATGCCTTCACAACTTTGTCAGCCTTCTCTTTCAGAACTCTATGGTGTATACTATCTGATCCAGGTGACTTATCTGCCTTCAGACTTTTCAGTTTCCAAATAACCTTCCCTCTAGTAATGATAACTTCATATTTCATTACCCCTCACATCTGGAACTTCCACTATACTGCTAGTGTTTTTCACAGTGAAGTCAGATGAAAATTACTTATTTAGTACGTCCACCATTTCTTTATCCTCCATTACTACCTCTCCAGCTTCATTTTCCAGTGGTCTGATATCTACTCTCGCTTCTCATTTACACTTTATGTATCTGAAGAAACTTTAATATTATTGGCTAGCTTACTTTCCTATTCCATCTTTACTTTCTTAATTACTTTTTAGTTGCCTTCTGTTGGTTTTTAAAAGCTTCCTAATCCTCTAACTTCCCATTAATTTTTGTTCTATTATATGCCCTCTCTGAGGCTTTTATGTTGGCACTGACTTCTCTTGTCAGCCACGGTCATGTCATCTTGCCTTTAGAATACTTCTTACTTCTTGGGATGTATATATCCTGTGCCTTCCAAATTACTTCCAGAAATTCCAGCCATCCCTGCCAATGTTCTTTTCTACTCAATTCTGGCCAACCCTTCTCTCGTACCTCTGTAATTCCCTTTACTCCTCTGCAATACTGATACATCTGACATTAGCTTCTCTCTTAAAATTCAAGGTGAATTCAATCATGTTATGATCATTTTTCCCTAAGGGTTCTTTTACCTTAAGCCCTCTAATCAATTCTGGATCATTGCACAGCACTCAATCCAGAATAGCTGATCTCCAAGTGGGATCAACCAAGGTCAGCTCTAAAAAGCATTCTCATAAGCATTCTAGGAATTCCTCCTCCTGGAATCCAGCACCAACCTGATTATCCCAATCTACCCGCATACTGGTCCCCCATGGCTATTGTAACACTTCCCCTTTGGCATCCATTTTTTATCTTCTGTTACAAATTGCAGACCACATCCTTACTACTGTTTGGGGTTCTGTATATAACTCCTATCAGGGTCTTTTTACCCTTGCAGTTCCTTAGCTCTATCCACAATGATTCAACACCTTCCAGTCCTATGTAATCTCTTTCTAATAATTTGATTTCATTTTTTACCAACAGAGAAACGCCACCTCCTTGCCTTCCTGCCTGTCCTTTCGATAGAATGTGTATCCTTGGAGAGTAAATTCCCAGCTATAATCTTCTTTCAGCCAAGATTCAGTGATGCTTACAGCATCATACATGCCAATCTGTAACTGTGCTACAAGGTCTACCTGTGTAACTGTGCTACCTTATTCTGTATAATGTACACATTCAAATATAACACCACCAGTCCTGTATTCACCCTTTTCGATTTTGTCCACCTTTTGTGTTACAACTCATTCTGTTGACTGCAATTTCACCCTATCATCAGCCTCTCCTTGCTAGGAGTCTTATCACACGTCTATTTGTAAACTAACTACCTCATCTTCAGCATTATCACTCTGGTTCCTATACCCCGCCAAATTAGCTTAAACCCACCTGAACGACTCTAGCCAATCTGCCCACAAAGATATTGGACCCCCTTGGATTCAGGTGTAACCTGTCCTATCTGTACAGGTCATACATTCCCCAGAAGAGATCCTAATGAGCCAAAAATCCGAACCCCTGTCCCCTGCACCAGTTCCTCAGCCACACATTTACCTGCCAAATCATTCTATTCTTACCCACACTGGCACATGGCACAGGCAGCAATCCAGAGATTACTACCCTGGAGGTCCTGTCTCTCAGCTTTCTACCTAGCTCCCTAAAACCTCTCTTCAGGACGTCCTCACCTTGTCTACCTATGACATTGGTGCCAATATGCACAGACTTCCAGCTGCTCACCCTCACCCTTGTTAATGCTATGGACCCAATCTGAGACAACCCTGATCTTAGCAGTGAATGGGTGTTTCTCAGACTGGCTGGAGGTGACTAGTGGGGTACCACAGGGCTCTGTATTGGGACCACAGCTCTTTACAATTTATGTCAATGATTTAGATGAGGGCATTGAAAACTATATCAGCAAGTTTGCTGACGATACTAAACTGGGTGGCAGTGTGACATGCGAAGAGGACGTTAGGAGAATACAGGGAGACTTGGATAGGCTGAGTGAGTGGGCAGATACTTGGCAGATGTCATTCAATGTGAATAAATGTTAAGTTATCCACTTTGGAAGCAGGAACAAGAGGGCAGAGTATTGTCTGAACGGTGTCGAGTTAGGTAAGGGAGAAATGCAAAGAGACCTAGGAGTCCTAGTTCACCAGTCAATGAAGGTGAATGAGCAAGTGCAACAGGCAGTGAAGAGGGCAAATGGAATGTTGGCCTTTGTTACAAGGGGAATTGAATACAAGAGCAAGGATGTTCTTTTGCATTTGTACAGGGCCCTGGTGAGACCACACCTGGAATATTGTGTACAGTTTTGGTCTCCAGGTTTAAGGAAGGACATTCTGGCAATTGAGGAAGTGCAGCGTAGATTCACTAGGTTGATTCCTGGGATGGCAGGGCTGTCTTACGCAGAGAGATTGTAGAGATTGGGCTTGTACACTCTGGAATTGAGGAGATTGAGAGGGGATCTGATTGAAATGTTTAAGATAATTAAAGGGTTTGATAGGATTGAGGCAGGAAATATGTTCCAGATGTTGGGAGAGTCCAGTACCAGAGGGCATGGATTGAGAATAAGAGGTCAGTTATTTAAAACAGAGTTGAGGAAGAGCTTCTTCTCCCAGAGAGTTGTGGAGGTGTGGAATGCACTGCCTCGGAAGACGGTGGAGGCCAATTCTCTGGATGCTTTCAAGAAGGAGCTGGATAGATATCTGATGGATATGGGGACAAGGCAGGGACTGGGTATTGATAGTGAATGATCAGCCATGATCTCAGAATGGCGGTGCAGACTCGAGGGGCCGAATGGTCTACTTCTGCACCTATTGTCTATTGTCTATTAGCATCATCCGGATGTTTCTGTCACACTCACAGAAACTTGTCTCTGTTCCTCTAAGGAATCTCCTATCAATACTTCAGTCCTCTTCACCTCTCTGCTCTTCTAAGCTACAGCAGCAGATTCACTGCCAGAGATCTAATCACTGTGGTCCCCCCAGTAGGTCATCCCCCTGAATAGTATCTAAAGTCGTATACTTATTATTGAGAGGAACAGCTACAGGTGTATTCTGCACTGTCTGTGCATTTCCCCTCCTCCTGACAGTCACCCAGTTACCCAACCCCTGCAACCTAGAGTTGACTACCTTCTGGTCACTCCTGCCCTTCATCTCCTCATTCTCCCATATGAGTTAAAGGTCATTGAGCTGCAGCTCCAGTTCCTTAATACGTTCTCTCGGGAGCTGAAACTCGGTATAGCTGGTGCATGCGTGTTTTTTTTTGGGAGACAACCTATCTCCCAGACCTCCCACATCCCGCATTAAATACAAAGCACTGTCCCTGGAGCCATTCTCACTAACCTACTTTGCCCGAACAGATGTGGAATGAACAACTAAGGACAGAGAGAGGGTAACTTACAAGACAATGTATTTCACCCAAACCTTATCACGCCTAAGCCTAATGAGCCAAAGCCACTCGAAACACTGGTACACTCACAAGAATGGCCATTCTGCTATATCTTCAGGGAGCAGTGTCTCAGAAAGACAACGTCCATAATTAGGGACCGCCAGCACCCAGGGCATGCCCTTTTCTCACTGTTACCATCAAGTAGGAGGTACACACTCTGCAAATCAGGAATAGCTTCTTCCCCTCTGTCATACAATTCCTAAATGGACATTGAACCCTTGGACACTACCTCACTTTTTTTAATATACAATATTTGTTTTTTGAACATTTTTAATCTATTCAATATAAATATACTATAATTCATTTACTTTATTATTATTATTATTATTTCTCTTCTATATTATGTATTGCATTGAACTGCTGCTGCTAAGTTAAAAAATTTAACGTCAATTCCAGAGATAATAAAACTGATTTTGATTCACTTGAATTATTCTTATTGACCCTTTCCAATAGACTCTCTCTTGCTGATTGGTCACTCCTCAAATCAAAAGAACTGCCACAAAACTCTGCCTTCAAAATCTCAATTGCCACTCTAATTAAAAAGTAGCTCTTTTCATGCACTCGTGGTAAGGACTGTCCAACTCAGAGAAAACTGGTGTAAAGTTCTGCTTTTTTAATCTTGAATACGGACCTGACCAAAAGGTAGCTCTTTTCACGCACTGTCGTTTGCTGATTAGTCACTCCTCAAATCAGAAATAAAGCCATGAAACTCTGCCTTCAAAATTCTTGATCGTCACCCAGATTAAAAAGTAGATCCTTTCTTACACCCCTAGCTTTTTTGAGCGCCTGTGCTCCATCTGCCTAAAGTGGAACTTCCCAGTGGCCAAACATGTTAATTCCAATTCCCATTCTGACATGCCAGTCTACAGCTGCCTCGTGTCAAAATGAGGCTACACTCAGGATGGAGGAGCAACACGTGGGTAGTCTCCAACTTGATGGCATGAATATCGATTTCTCCTACAGGTAAAAAAGAATTCCCTTCCCCTCCCCTCTTCTTCTATTCCCCACTCTGGCCTCTTCCCTTTTCTCACCTACCTATCACCTCCTCCTGTGTCCCCTGCTCCTTCCCTTTCTCCTATGGTCCACTCTCCTATCAGATTACTTCTTCTCCAACCTTATATTGCATTCTAGCTATCCTCCTTCCTTTCTCACCTTTCTTATTCTAGTGGTTTCCCCTTCCTTTCCAGTTCCGATGAAGGGTCTTGGCCTGAAACATTGACCGTTTAATCATTTCCATAGATGCCTCCTGACCTGCTGAGTTCCTCCAGCATTATGTGTGTATTGCTTTGGATTTCCAGCATCTGCAGGCTTTCTTGAGTTTATAATTTTTAGCACTCTCTCTATTTGCCCCAAGTTTCTTGTCCACTGGCACTGCTCTTGGCAGACGAGAACTACGCTGGACTAAACAATGTTTCATAAGCTAACCAAGTCTTGTTAAAATCCAGGCAAGTTAAAATCTTGTTAAAATGAGAAGTCTTAAATTTACAACAGACCAAAAAACAGGAGCTGTGTCTCTAGTTTAGAAAATGGTGCAGAAGAAATACTGTATATTATCAGCACAATCTTGGAGGATCAACCATGCTTATGTCCAAGCATAAAAAGCCATAGGAATCTCAGGAGAACAAAAAAATGCCCAGTTTTCCCTTTCATCCCTCAAATTGATGTTTCCTCTGCACAAATCTGAGTGCGTATTGGGGGGGAGAGAAGAGGAAAATTTCAGTGACAAAAGAGTCTTATAACCAATATTCATAATTATTTAAGATGTGGAAAGCTATTTCATCCATTCTCTCACTTACATGTAACATTCACAAGACCGAAAGAAGCTGCAGAAGGTTGTAAATCTAGTCAGCTCCATCTTGGGCACTAGCTTACAAAGTACCCAGGACATCTTTAGGGAGCGGTGTCTCGGAAAGGCAGCGTCCATTATTAAGGACCTCCAGCACCCAGGGCATGCCCTTTTCTCACTGTTCTATCAGGTAGGAGATAAAGAAGCCTGAAGGCACATACTCAGTGATTCAGGATCAGCTTCTTCCGCTCTGCCATCCGACTCCTAAATGGATTTTGAAGCTTTGGACACTACATCACTTTTTAAATATACAGTATTTCTGTTTTTGCATATTTTAAAATAATCTATTCAATATACACGATTGATTTTATTGTTTCATTATTATTATTATTATTATTATTTTCCTCCTCTGCTAGATCATCTATTACATTGAACAAATTTCACATGGCATGCCAGTAATAATAAACCTGATTCTGATTCAGATTCTTTCCACAGATGGTGCCAGATCTGCTTGGTAATGCAGACTAATAATGGCCATAAATTCTACTGTGTGGATGGACAACGCATCTTTTTCCCCACCTCAGCGTTAAACCAGGTGGATAAATATTACAGAGACCACCTGGTTATTAGTTGGACAAAAAGGAAAAACACTGCTGCCATAATTGATCACCCTCTCATCACCCACAAGACCCTATCTTGTGGGTGACTGCTCCTTTCAAAGGATGCTGCCCGACCTGCTGAGTTCATCCAGCTTGTCTGTATGTGTTGATTTGACCACAGCATCTGCAGCATACTTTGTTATACCTCTGCACATATTCCCCAATTATCCGCTCAAAACATTTACCAACTCTGCTAGTATATTCCCAACAATCCATTAAAGCAGATTACGTCATATGGGATACCCCCACTCTAAGGAAGGGCAGTATGCAAGCTTCAATTTTTCGATCCCCAGATCATGAGGCATCTCGCCTAGTTCCACTCCAGTGCATTCCTAAGTGTGATCTGGAATGCTCTACCACAGATTCTAGGTGCGTTGGCCTGTAAAACGCCCAACCTCTAAAAACTGAACCATGGAACCATAATCCAGGCAAGAGCGTGGTAAATTGTGGAAAGCACAGCCCTGGAAGACCTGCAACCCCAGGCCTGGCGACCGAGCCGAGCCGAGCCGAGCTGCTCCGCCCCCAGCGCCAAGCCCCGCCTGCTCAGCTTGCGCAGCTTTCCGCACAGGCTGACTCGGGCAACCCCCGCTTCGCTTCGACCACCCGACCCCACTGACGGGCCGGGGCCGGGGCCGAAAGGTGGACGGCGGCAAGGTGAGCAAATACCGAAGGAGGGTTTTCGGTCCGTGGGCGTCAGACCCCGATCCTTCCCCCCTCGCTGGCCGGCTCGCTGCTCCTCGCCGACGGCAGCAACATGGCGCCCGCTTCCCTTCTCGCTCGTTGCAGACGCGAAGTTAAACGACGAGCGCATGGGCCTGGGTAAGGGCGGCCGCGTTCGCTGCCCGCCCCATTGGTTACTACAAAACTGAGCCGCCGGCGCGGCAGGAAGCGGGCCCATTGTACGACCTGGGGGTTAAAAGACTGCGCGGGCAGCAGGGGCTATCGGGGAGAAATCTTAGTCGCATTTTCAGTGCGGCCACATGATAGATATGATGGCGAGTTTGTAAAATCTGTATTCATGGCGTGCCCTGACATGTGCTGGCTATCTTATTTATTACTCTGTTTTGCAGCGTATTTTCATATACACGGAACATTTTCTGTGAGCATAAGCAAATGTAAAATGAAGGACTAGAATTCCCCGTCTTTGTGGCCCGGCAAAGAGTGAATTTGTGCAAGTGGTTACAAAGTGAATTTTTATTTTAAAACTGGACATGGATTAATATACTTGTAATTTAGCAACACAGTGAGTAAAGTTCAGAGAAGCTTTGGGCATAATGCACATTGTGAAATAGAAGTTAGGTTATAACGTGCCAAAAACCATTAGAAGTGAAAAAGGTGCTGTTATTGAAATTATGCAATTTCTCTGCATCAAAATACATAATGAATGCGATCACTTAAGCCCTAAGTCCTGGGGAGTATGGCAGCAATGCATAATTATGGAGGAAGAAGAAAGATCAATAATTTAGAGAAACAGAAATATGCTGCTTTGGGTATAGATACAACTTAAGATTTGTCTCCTGCATGCCAAGGTCACTGTCACTGGATAGCTTGAATACTTCCTGAAGGGGAAGGGTGTAGAATGAGGGAGAGGGGGCTGTGGCTGGATGAGGAAGTGCAAGCATTTTAGAGAACTAGGAAAGATCTTAAAATACAGTGCAACAAAGTAATTGTTCCAGTGACACATGCTAACAAATATAGAATTAGGAAGATGGAGCAAATTCATGACTGGAGGACTAGCAAAAGAGGGGGTGCTTTAAGTTTCTGAGGCTTTGGAGCTTCTCTGGGAGAGGTTGCTCCCTTTTGTAGCGTGTCAGTTCCTGAAAATAGAAGAAGCTCACATGGTGCTTAGATATGAAAGAACAAATCAATTAAAATGCAATGGAAAAACAACTTAGCCTGATTCAGGTAGAATACTCTACCAGCGGAAAGCTGAGAGTAGGAATGGGGTGGTGAACTAAAGTGGCAAGCTGCGACAAGTCCAGGGCTGTTTCTGCATACTGAGTAGTGATGTTCTTGCACGGTAGTTATCACTTTGATTTTGGTCTTCCCAAAGTAGATGATACCAGGTTGTGAACTTTTGAATTCATTGCACTAGATTGGAAGAAGAGAAAATGAATTGCTACTTTCAGCTGAATAATTAGAAGGGAAAAGGTAAAAAAAATACATGTGTTGGACCCCCTGTAGTATGAGAAAATAACAGATAAACAGTGGTTAGCGGTACAGAAGAACAGATGGAAAGCAGGAAAGGGAACGGTTCTTGGGGAAATCTCCTTTTAAGCACATAAGTTGTGATTGGTGCTGCATTTGATGTGAATGGTGGGAGGAGGGCATGTGTGGAACTCTAGTTTTGCTCCGTGTAGGAGAAGGTTGTGACCAGACTTGCGGAGAATTTCAGTGAGATGTAATCGCAATCCTTTATCAACTTTGGTTATGGGAAACAATTTAATGAGGGGGGAAACCTCTCTTAAGGTACCTGTGTGGTAAATCTCATTATTATAGCAAATATGATGGTGGCAGAAACAGGGAGAATGGAATAGAGTCTTTACAAAACACACAGCCAAAGGAAGTATAATTAAAATAGCTGTGTGAGTCAGTAGCTTTTTGAAAAAAATTGTTGCAGAAAGGGAGGAGAAGAGTCAGGGGCTATTTTGTGATGACAACAGGGTGAAAATTGGCAGGAAAGTAATAAATTTTTCAAGTTCTATATGAAAGCAAGAACCAGCACCAGTGTAATAATGTGCCAGAAAACAATGTGAGAAACACAATCATCACACAGTGAGCTAGATGCTGAATCACTGGGGTTTCCAAATAATCAGATTATTGGAATTTTACTGTGTACCATTAAAATCTCACTTAGATTTGTGCAATACTCATACATTTTAGGTTATTTCACAACTGGACCAGTTCAAAAATACCAGATTCTTGTAGTTCTGCTTATTTCCTTTGACTTTGGTGAAGACAGCACAAACTGTGCAGCTCGTGGAGAAAGGCTGAATCACTGACAGCAAGTTCATATTTTCTGCTTTTAAAAATGTGTTCACTAGAAAGATTCACAAGATGCTGTTGGTTTCATTGTGTAATGAGAGTGGGACATTTTGGCCATCGTCACATTTCTAAGCTTGTGTGGATGCAACAGATCTCCATTTTAATGATTATTACGATGAAAAGTAGCCATTGTTATAATAATCTTAAGTGCTAAAAAATTTTCTGTATCTATCACATCATTTTTAGTCCATCCTCCTGCCGTCATTCCCCTTGCCCTTACCTACCACCCCACAAGCCTCTTGATCCAGCACATCATTCCTCACACACCACACATACACACTCCACATTCTATAGTGGGCACTCTCTACTTGACTTACTTATCCACTCATCCATCCCCACTGATCTATCTCCTGGCACTATCCCTGTAAGCATAACAAGTGCTATACCTGCCCCAATATCACCTCCCTCATCATTCTTCCAGCATTTTGTGTGTATTGGTCAAGATTTCGAGCATCTGCAGAATCTCTTGTCTTTGGTAATTATCTTAACCTAGATATCCTCTGAGGCTGTTCTTCCAAGTAGGCTGCTGTATTAATATCAGTGGCAAGTTTACCTTGTATATCCAAGAAACAGTTCTATTAGGAATATTGGGAACTAAGATTTCAAAAGGATTTGGCAGTCTAACCCTGTCAAAATTCAGGGTTAAAGCCAATGCACACTGGAATTTTCAACAAAAATAAATCTCCAAAAAAATGGGAAGAATTCAGCAGGTCAAGCAGCATCTGTGGAGGGAATTCATGAAATAAACCTTTTATCACCACATTTGCTACCTGATATGTTCTCGTTAAGCATTCTGGTTTTTATAAATCCCATTGAATTTTGCTTTGACTGGAATTATAACTTAAATAAAATTGTTAAAACTGTAAGATGGTTTTTAACATAGGGGAGAAAGAAACCCTGGTATCTACATTTTTATTTAGCTTGTTACTTCAGTTCCAAAGTTGTGATGTCTCAGAAGGATGAAAAACTTCTTACCTATTTATTAATGTAACCGTTTCCCTTGTTTAACCTACTATCCATGAAGTTTTAATTCACTAATCACCCATGTGGTGTGCTGATTCAGTTGCTCAGCAACATTGTATAAACAGCAACACACACAAAGTCCTGGAGGAACTCAGCAGGTCGTGGAGCTTCCATGGAAAAGTGTAAGCAGTTAATATTTCGGGCCGATACCCTACTACAGGGCAAAGTCGATTTTTGTTGGATGTTTTCCATAATAGTAAAGACCCTTTGGAAAGAAAAAAGTAAAGTACAGACTTAAAACATGTTCTTGATCATTTGAACTTTTAAATAGCTATTGACCACCAATGGATGACAATGATTTTGTACTGTCTTCTGCAAAATAATGATTTTGTTTTATTCCTGCCTTGCAGGTGAACGTTTATCTCCCCATGCAAATTGGAATACAATGTCCTTTATCCACTATATCACCTAACAGGTGTATAGCTTGCTGTGTAAGAACTGTAAAAGCAGTACAACTTAATCATTTGTAAATATATTCCCCAAAGAACCTAGGAAACTTCTTACAATATTTAAAGAACAGAAAGAACATTCGAAAAGGAAGACCCTCCAACGTGTTTAGTGTAATAAACTGTTTCACTATGGATCCACAACTATCAGTGGTACATCATAAGGAGTTTGCAAAACAGAATGAAGAATGTGCTGCTGGGTTTAATAGTGAAGAAAAATTAGAAACTGAAACACTAAATTACAATTCCAGAAATTTAACTTGTGTGCATTGTGATTTCACATATACTGATCATGAAATTTTGGAAAAGCATCTTAGTTCAATTCATCCTGAATTCTCTGATTTAACAAATATTGTGCTTTATCAGAAAACTGCCAAATTGTTCCATTGTCAGTTGTGTTTCTTCACAAACAAAGTGTATAGTGATGTTTACAATCACGTTGCAAAGCAGCACCCAAAGTTGAGCAAAAGTGAAATAGCTTCTCAGATAAAAGAGCCGAGTGAAGGAACAGGCCATGAAACAAACAAACAGCCACGAGCCACAAAGAGAAAACCAAAAGAATCCAAAGTGATTGAAAAAGGTAAGTCTACAAAAAGGAGAAGAAGAGGCCGAAGAAAACGTACGGAAACAACTGTGAGCACAATTGAGTTAAATCCTCCAAAGCCAGCAGAGACGGGCTTGAGCACAGTTGAAGGACAACCTGTTAAGAGAAAACCTGGAAGACCAAAGCGTAAGGTAGAAGAAACAAAAACTGATTTAAACTGTTCAAAATGTGGAATTCGGTTTGGCAGTCTTAATGAACTAAATGCCCATAATTGTCAGAAGAAAAAGATGAAAGATTCTAACACTCCACCATTTGATTTTGAGCATTCTGATTACAGTGGTCGATACTCAGCTCAGTATGGATCCACCCGTAAGTCTGCAGTTTCAAATATCAATTCTAAAGAGCCAGCAGGTTTGAATACATCTGAAAAGTCAGCAGTTTTGAGTAATCCTGAGAAACTGACCATTTCAAATAATCCTGCAGATAATGCCATTCCAAATAACCTCAATGAATTGACAAATTCAACTAATGCCAAAAACCTGATAACATCAAAAGATTCAGCAGAGACATCTGAAGAAAAGAATTATGTAAAAAGTTTACATGAAAATGTTAAGTATGTCAGAGGAACCTTTTTCTGTAATTCTTGTAAATTCCATTGTAAAAGCAAAAGTAGTGCCCTGTATCATGTTGTAAGAGTACATGACAAGCCTTATCCTTATAAATGTGGTGAATGTGGAAGATGCTTTGTTATGGACAAGGAGCTTCAAAGGCATATGTCAGTTCATACTGGAGAAGCTTATTACAAATGTTCTAAATGCGATTTCGAATCTGATTATGCCAGAGCATTTAAGAATCATGAAAAGCAGTGTACTGCTCAACAGAGAGAAGATAATTATTCAGAAAACACCGATGCTAAGAAACAACAGAGTACAGTACAAGACATAAAGTCAATCAGTCCAGAACCGCCTTCAGTTGAGCCTCTTAGTTTTGGTAAGGAAGAACTGCAACCACAGGAAAAGTCTGTGTCAAAAGTGGAATCTTCAGAAACTGTGTTACCAGCAGAAGGTAAAAAATGTATAGAGCTGAGTGCTGACCAGATTCAGGACTCAAATTTGCAACATTTGAAAGCAGAAGAGCCAACAGTAGCTCCTCAACAAGATACTGCATCTTTAAAGGAGATCATATCTTGTCTTGAATGTGGAAAAACATTCGAAGAGCAGGACATGTACCAAAAGCACAAAGTTCTCCATGCAGTTCAAAAGCCACTAATTTCTGAGTTCACTCGTGATGGATCAGTATCAAATGATGTGGAAAAAATTACAGAAAGAAAAACTTTCAGTTGCATTCCTTGCAATATCAAGTATCAAAGTGAAGAGGATTTACAGCATCATCTGAATATTCATAAACCAAATACTGAAGGCAAAAACTTTAACTGTGAGATATGTAGTGCCAGATTTGAAAAACAAATTGATTTGCGCGATCATCTAAAAATACACAAACAAAATATTTCAAAGACTAATCAAGCTAATATGGCTGATAACCGAACACTCTATAAATGTAATTACTGCCCTTACAGCACTTACCTCTTTGTAAATTACATTGGACATGTCAAGATAGCACATTCAAATGAATTTCCTATCCATTGCACATCCTGTGGAGATGGATTTCAGCTTCCAGGTGATCTAAGAAAACATAAATGTCAGCAGAGTCAAAGTGGCAGTGTAATATCTAATCAGGGAGATGAATAAAGTTTTTCATATAAAAATGTTAAAATAGAGTGGTATTCTAATTCACAGTACGAATATTCCTTTTGTTCGTAAATAATTTTAAATACATTTTTTCAATTTGAAGAAGGTGATCTGGATAAGGGACACATGGTGAAGAGTGGTTCAATTCTGGATATCAGTATTGTTTAAAGTCTTATTGTTGTGAGGCTCTGTCATAAATAAACCTTTCAAGATTTTAAAATATGGTCATTTACTAGTGCCCTTCATTTCTTGTGTACACCTTTAATATTGGGATATATTGTATTTTTGGCTGATTACTGAGGGAATATGTAACCTACAAGTATTTAATAGCCTTTTTCATCTCTAGCTGGACTTTTGCGGATAGAAGTAATGGAAGAACAATGTACTCTCAGTTATAAGCAATGCATTGCTGGACTGAGGAATTCTTAGTCTGAGCAATGCACCTTAGTAATTGCATTAACTACTTCTTTCAACTCATGAAAATTTAATTAGAATTTTTATTGATTGCTGAGACATCGTTTCAGTGCTTGCTTAAGCCTAGTGGCAAATTACGAATTTCCTATTCTCGTGTTCTCTGTGCAGTTGATTAGTAATTCTGTTTAACTAGCTAGATAAACTTGGAATATCATGCTTTTTTGTTGTAAAGACAAAACCTACAAAAAAATTCTTTTCATATTATTAGAAAAAGAAAATGTAATATTTTGTTTCTACTGTATCCTAACATGCTGTACAATGTGTGACTGTTAAGTACTTTCATTAAATTAGCTTAAAATTCCTTTTGGCTTTAGCAGGTTGTTGGTAAGCCTGTAACTACCAAGTGAGGTTGTCAATGAAATTTCCATTTCCACTATTAACATAGGTATTTGCTTATTGTACAGATTTTTAATTTTGTGTTGATGTTGTCTGCTAGCTCACTATTGTACTTAGTGGAGGGTTATATTACAGGTTTAACTTTTTGCTATAGTTTAAATTTTTGCGTATACTAACAGTATTAGCCATCTACTAATGAGAATTTGGTGCTGAATATTTCTGAAATTATTTCAGTGTATTATTGGCTTTTTGCTAGTTTTGTCCATTCAACTATCAATATGTCTTGCAGTACTTTTTGTAAGTAAATGGATAACCTTTAACATCAAAAATCCAGATGATTAATGTTTTGATAATCTGTTTTGTTAATGTAATAAAATATTAAACATTGTAGCATTGTGTTTTAATTTAATCAATGATATATGAATGTTAGGAAATTTATGGCACTGAAGCCCTTCCTGTCTTTTGTGTCTATGCTGGTCAAGTGTTCACCAATCTAATCTCACCTTCCAGCACCAGATCCACCATTCTACAGATCACATCTCTGATGTCAATAGTTCTCATTATATTGCTGATGATTAAGAGTAGACAGGATGGTAATTAGAATTGATTTCAGTAATTTACCTGCTCTTGAAGTTAAATTAATAATTCTGCAATTATTTGTTCTTTCCTCTTTTTTTAAAACTGTAATGTGAGCAGCTTTCCAATTCTCTGGTACTATATATTAGACAGAAAGCTTTGAAAAAATGTAGTAAGGGCCTGGATAGTTTCTTCTTTTGATACTTGTAATGATTTTGTATATACAGTTGCAAGAAAGAGTTTTTAAACCCTTTGCAATTACCTGGTTTTCTGCTTTAATTACTCATAAAATATGGTCTGATCTTCATCTAAGTCACGATGATAGACAAACACAATCTACTTAAACTAGTAACACACAAACATTTGCACTTTTCATGTCTTTATTGAATACATTGTTTAATCATTCACAGTCCAGTCTGGAAAAAGTGTATGAAACCTCGATTTAATAACTGGTAGAACCTCCTTTAGCAGCAGTAACCTCCAAACGTTTCCTGTAGCTGCTGATCAGACCTGCACAAAGGTGAGGGGGAATTTTAAACCATTCCTCCATAGAAATCTGTTTCAGTTCATCAGTATTTCTGGGATACTTTGCGTGAACTGTGCTCTTCAGGTCAATGCACTGACATTACAAAACACAAATTGTCATCTTTTTAAACCATTCTGTTGATTATTGTCTTGTTGCAGCATTCAACTTCTATTAATAATATTCCAACTGATATTCTCCTGTAAAATCTCTTGATGCAATTTTGAATACATTGTTCCCTTAATGTCTGAAAGCTGTCCCAGGCCTTGGCAGCAAAACAGCCCCAAACCATGATGCTCCTTCCAACATGGTTCAAAGTTCGGTTGAGGTTTTTCTGTTGGCATATAGCATCCTTCTTCCTCCAAACATATAGGTGTGCGTTTCTGCCAGAATGTTCAACTTTTGACTCATCTGTCCACAGAACATTGTCCCAAAACACCATGGTGGTCTTTTGCAAACTTGAGATGTACAGCAATGCTTTTGTGGGGGGGGGGGGAGTGGTGTCCTTCCATGAACACCATTCTTGTTAAATGTCTTTCCACATGAACAGAAACTTCAGCAAATTTTAGAGATTTTTGCTTGACTAATCTGTTGGAGTTTTTTGAGGGTGTAACAAGGATGTTAGACGAGGGTAAGCCAGTAGATGTTGTGTACCTAGATTTTCAGAAGGCATTTGATAAGGTGCCACATAGGAGATTGGTGAGTAAAATCAGAGCTCATGGCATTGGGGGCAGGGTTTCAACACGGATAGAAAACTGGTTGTCAGATAGAAAGCAAAGGGTAGCAGTGAATGGGTGTTTCTCAGACTGGCTGGAGGTGACTAGTGTACCACAGGGCTCTGTATTGGGACCACAGCTCTTTACGATTTATGTCAATGATTTAGATGAGGGCATTGAAAACTATATCAGCAAGTTTGCTGACGATACTAAACTGGGTGGCAGTGTGACATGCGAAGAGGACGTTAGGAGAATACAGGGAGACTTGGATAGGCTGAGTGAGTGGGCAGATACTTGGCAGATGTCATTCAATGTGAATAAATGTTAAGTTATCCACTTTGGAAGCAGGAACAAGAGGGCAGAGTATTGTCTGAACGGTGTCGAGTTAGGTAAGGGAGAAATGCAAAGAGACCTAGGAGTCCTAGTTCACCAGTCAATGAAGGTGAATGAGCAAGTGCAACAGGCAGTGAAGAGGGCAAATGGAATGTTGGCCTTTGTTACAAGGGGAATTGAATACAAGAGCAAGGATGTTCTTTTGCATTTGTACAGGGCCCTGGTGAGACCACACCTGGAATATTGTGTACAGTTTTGGTCTCCAGGTTTAAGGAAGGACATTCTGGCAATTGAGGAAGTGCAGCGTAGATTCACTAGGTTGATTCCTGGGATGGCAGGGCTGTCTTACGCAGAGAGATTGGAGAGATTGGGCTTGTACACGCTGGAATTGAGGAGATTGAGAGGGGATCTGATTGAAACGTTTAAGATAATTAAAGGATTTGATAGGATTGAGGCAGGAAATATGTTACAGATGTTGGGAGAGTCCAGTACCAGAGGGCATGGATTGAGAATAAGAGGTCAGTTATTTAAAACAGAGTTGAGGAAGAGCTTCTTCTCCCAGAGAGTTGTGGAGATGTGGAATGCACTGCCTCGGAAGACGGTGGAGGCCAATTCTCTGGATGCTTTCAAGAAGGAGCTGGATAGATATCTGATGGATATGGGGACAAGGCAGGGACTGGGTATTGATAGTGAATGATCAGCCATGATCTCAGAATGGTGGTGCAGACTCGAGGGGCCGAATGGTCTACTTCTGCACCTATTGTCTGTTGTCTATTTTTGATAGGGCTTTACAGTTATAAGACCATATGACAGAGGAGCACAATTATACATCTGGCCCATCGAGTCTGCTTTGCCATTCAATCATGGCTGATCCTTTTTTCTCCTCAACCCCAGTTCCCGGCCTTCTCCCTGTAACCTTTGATGCCATGTCCAATCAAGAACCTATCAATCTCTGCCTTAAATACATCCAGCAACCTGGTCTCCACCACTGAATGTGGCAACAAATTCACCACACTGGCTAAAGAAATTTCTCTGCATCTGTTTTGGAAGAACAACCCTCTATCCTGAGGCTGTGCCTTCTTGTCCTAGACTCTCCTAAAATGAGAAACATCCTTTCCACATATACTCTTCTAGGCCTTCCAACATTCAAAAGGTTTCAATGAGATCCCCCCCCCCCCGTACTAAATTCCAGCAAGTACAGACTCAGAGCCATCCAACATTCCTCATATGATAATCCTTTCATTCCCGGAATCATCTTTGTGAACCTCCTGGACCATCTTCAATGCTGGCACATCTTTTCTAAGACGGGGCCCAAAACTGTTCCCAATACTCAAGGTGAGGCCTCACCAGTGCCTTATAAAGCCTCAGCATCATATCCTTGCTCTTGTATTCTAGACCCCTTGAAATGAATGCTAACATGGCACTTGTCTTCCTCACCACCAACTCAACCTGCAAGTTACCTTTCGGGTGCTCTTGAAAGGTCTCCCAAGTCTCCCTGCATCTCAGATTCCTGGATTTTCTACCCATTTAGAAAATAGTCCGCACATTTATTTCTACTACCAAAATGCCTGACCATGTATTTTCCAACATTGTTACATTTGCCACTTTCTTGCCCATTCTCCTAACCTGTCTTAAGTCCTGCAACCTACCCATTACCTCAATACTGCCTGCCCCTCCACCAATCTTTGTATCATCTGCAAACCTGTCAACAAAGCCATCTAATTCACTGATATACAGCAAAAATACTAATACTAGCAGAACATCACTAGTCACTGGCAGCCAACTAGAAAAGGATCCTTTTACAAAACACAAAATGCTGGCAGAACTCAGCAGACCAGACAGCATCTATGGGAGGAGGTAGTGACAACATTTCGGGCCAAAACCCTTCATCAAAAGGATCCTTTTATTCCTATTTGCTGCCTCCTACCAATCAGCCGATGCTCTGACCACGTTAGTAATATCATGGACTCTTAACTTGGTAAGCAGCCTCATTGTAGCACCTTGTCAAAGGCCTTCTGAAAGTCCAAATATGCAAAATTCACGGCATCCGCTTTATTTATCCTATTTGTAATCTCTAAGAATTCCAATAGATTCATCAGGCAAGATGTTCTCTGAAGGAAACAATGCTGACTTTATACTGTCTTGTCCTGTGTCACCAAGTACTCCATCACCTTGACTCTAACATTTTCCCAACCACTGAAGTCAGGATAACTGGTCTATAATTTCCTTCCTGCTGTCTTCCTCCTTTCTTAAAGAGTGGAGTAACATTTGCAATTTCCCAGTCCTCTGGCACCATGCCAGAGTCCAATGTTTTTTGAAGGATCTTTGCTAATGCCTCCACAATCTGTAATGCTACCTCTTTCAGAACCCTAGGGTGCAGTTCATCTGGTCCAAGTGACTTATGTACACTTAGGTCTTTTAGCTTTTCGAGCACCTTCTCCCTTCTAATAGTAATTGCACTCATCTCTTTCATACACTACGTCTGGCACACTACTAGTGTCTTCCACAGTGAAGGTTGCTGCAAGATACTCATTTAGTATATTTGCCTTCTACTTGTCCCCGTTATTATTTATCCAACCTCATTTCTAGTGGTCCTATATCCACTCTCATCTCTTATTTTTTTACATACTTGGAAAAACCTTTTATTACCCACTTTGATATTGTTTGCTAGCTTGTTTTCATACACTGCTATGTCAGACTTTACTTTTGCGCTATCAAATTTCAAATTGAACTCAATAATATTGTGATCACTGGCTTCTAAGGGCTCTTTTACCTTAAGCTCCCTAATCACCTCCAGTTCATTATGTAACACCCAATCCAGTATAGCTTTGTCAAAGGTCCCTAGTAGGCTCAATGACAAACTGCACTAAAAAGCTACCATTCAACAAACTCACTCTCTTAAGATACATTACCAACCTGATTTTTCCCAATCAATCTGCATGTTAAAATGCCCCATGATCATCATAACATTGCCCTTTTGACACACCATTTTTTATTTCCCATTGTAATTTATAGTCCACACCTCATCTACTGTTGGGAGGCCTGTATATAGCTGCCATCAGGATCGTTTTACCCCTGCAGTTTCTTAACTCAACCCACACTCCTATGTCACATTTTTCTAATGATTTGAGCCATTCTTTACCAGCAGAAACATGTCACCCCCTCTGTCTACCTTCCTATCCCTCCAATACAACATGTACCTTGAACATTCAGCTCTCAACTACAACCATCCTTCAACCATGATTCAGTGATGGCCACAACATCATACCTGACAATCTGTAATAGTGCAACAAGATCATCCACCTCATTTTTTATACTCCATGCATTGAGATATAACACATTGAGTGATGTATTTGCTACCCTTTTTGATTTTGCATCCCTAACACACTGATACTCGCCCTGCTGGCTACATTTTTGCCCCACCATTTATCTACCTGCCATTCCTGACAGTCCGACTGCATGCCATCTTTAATTTTTTTACCATCCATCTCATCTTGAGTCACTTCATTCTGGTTCTCACTCCTTTCTTTCTTTTTCAATCTTTTTATTGATTTTCACATATACACAAAAAAAATAACATAGTAATAAGTAAATTATAAATACAATAGACTTGAAATCACATTGATAATAAGATAATAATATCCTACTAAACATCAACAAAAGAAAATACCTTAATCAAGTCCACATGATTATATGAAAAAAAAACAAAAATAACCATTAAAAAAGAAAAAAAAAATATTAAAAAATATGTGAGAAAAAAAATATATATTAAAAAAAAATAAAACACTAAACTAAACTAACATAGGCAATAATAACAGTTTACAAGTATAAGATAGTGTCAAAGAACTCCGGAGCTCCATACCTGAACATGAATAAGCAGAAAGGTCTGGAGAAGGCCAAATTAATTCATATGAAAATGTCGAATAAACGGTCTCCAAGTTTCTTCAAATTTAATTGATGAGTCAAAAATAGTGCTTCTAATTTTTTCCAAACTCAGATAAGAAATAGTTTGAGAAAGCCATTGAAATGTAGTAGGAGGATTTACTTCTTTCCAATTTTGTAGTATAGACCTTCTGGCCATTAATGTTACAAAAGCAATCATTCGTCTGATTGAGGGGGAAAACTGATTACCATCTTCATTTGGTATGCCAAAAATTGCAGTAATAAAATGAGGTTGTAAATCTATATTCCAAATTGAGGAAATAGTAGTAAATATATCCTTCCAATAATTATGTAAAGTGGGACATGACCAAAACATATGGGTCAATGAGGCCACTGCTAAATGACATCTGTCACATAGAGGGTTAATATGAGAATAGAATCGAGCAAGTTTATCTTTAGACATATGAGCTCTATGTACAATTTTAAATTGTATTAAAGCATGTTTAGCACAAATAGAAGAAGAA
This sequence comes from Hypanus sabinus, assembly GCF_030144855.1. Taxonomy (NCBI): domain Eukaryota; kingdom Metazoa; phylum Chordata; class Chondrichthyes; order Myliobatiformes; family Dasyatidae; genus Hypanus; species Hypanus sabinus. The sequence continues at coordinate 53,097,790 of NC_082708.1, forward strand.
TTAACCATTTGCAAAATTTTTTCCCATTTATCTGTTGATATGTTGTATTGAAGTTCTTTTTCCCATTCTTGTTTAATTCTAACTGATATTTCTGGTTGTATCTTCATAATCATATTATAAATAAAAGCTACTAATCCCTTCTGACAAGGATTTAAGGTAAAGATCAAATCTGTAGTGTCCATCAAAGTTGAATTAGGAAAAGATGGTAAAACTTTATGTGGTTCTCACTCCTTCCTGCCAAGTTAGTTTAAACCTTCCCCAACAGCAATAACAAACTCGCCCTCGAGCGTATTGGTTCCCTTTGGGTTCAGGTACAGTTCATACCTCCTCCAAAAGTTCCAATCAATGAGATGAGATTGAAGATTGGGTTGTAGAGTTGCCCAGCCTCTTTAAAAAAAACACACATTAAAAAGTCAGGTTACTGATAGACAAGAGAAAATCAGCAGATGCTGAAATCCAAGCAATAAGCACAAGCTACTGGAGGAACACAGTGGGCCAGGCAGCATCTATGGAAGGTAGTCAACGTTTCAAGCCAAAACCCTTCGGCAAGAATCGTGTGGTTATCCAGAACAAGAGGGTGCAACCGCAAAATTGAGGGGGGACCATTTAGGAGAGGTAAGGAGGAATTTTTTTAAACCAGAGTAGTAAATCTGTGGAATGCTTTGCCACAGATTGCGGTAGAGGTCAAGTCTGTGCCTATATTTGAGGCAGAAGTTGATCATTCCCTGATCAGTCAGGTCATGAAAGGATATGGTGAGAAGGCAGGTAATTGGGGTTGAGTGGGATTCGAGATCAGCCGTGATGGAATGGCGGAGCAGACTCAATGGGTTGAATGGCCTGACTTTGCTCTCATGACTAGTGGTGTTGCACAGGGGGTTGGTGTTTGGACCACTTCTATTTTTGCTTTATATCAATGATTTAGATGATGGAATAGATGGCTTTGTTGCCAATGATACAAAGATTGGTGGAGGGGCAGGTAGTGTTGAGGAAACAGATAAGGTGCAGAAGGACTTAGACAGGTTAGGAGAACGGTCAAGAAAGTGGAAAATGAAACATAATGTTGGAAAATACATGGTCAGGCATTTTGGTGGTAGAAATAAATGTGCAAACTGTTGTCCAAATGGGGCGAAAATCCAAAAATTTGAGATGCAGAGGGACTTGTGAGCCCTTGTGCAGAGCACCCTAAAGGTTAACTTGCAAGTTGAGTCAGTGGTGAGGAAGGCAAATGCAATGTTAGCATTCATTTCAAGAGGTCTAGAATACAAGAACAAGATTTATAAGGCACCGGTGAGGCCTCACCTTGAGTTTTGGGCTGCTCATCTAAGAAAAGATGTGCTGGCATTGGAGAGGGTTCAGAGGAGGTTCACAAGGATGAATCTCGGAATGAAACAGTTACCATACGAGGAACGTTTGATGGCTCTGGGTCTGTATTCATTGGAATTTAGAAGGATGGGGGAGGGATCTCTTTGAAACAGTTCAAATGTTGAAAGGCTTAGTCAGTGTAGATGTGGAAAGGATGCTTCCCATGGTAAGGGAGTCTACGACAAAAAGGCAGTCTCAGGATAGAGGGGCATCTGTTTAAAGCAGAGGTGCAAACAACTTTCTTTAGCCAGAGCGTAGTGTATTTGTGGAATTTATTACCACTTGCTGCTGTGGAGGCCAGGTCATTGGTTGTGTTTAAGACAGAGATTGATAGGTTCTTGATTGGACATGGCATCAAAGGTTACGGGAGAAGGCCAGGGAATGGGGTTGAGGAGGAGAAAAAAGGATCACATACAACACGCTGGAGGAACTCAGTAGGTCGGGCAGCATCTGTGGAAATGAGCAGTCAATGTTTCAGGCCAAGACCCTTCGTCACGACTGAAGAGGGAGGGGGCAGGGGCCCTATAAAGAAGGTTGGAGAAGGCTGGTAGGTGCCAGATGAAAAACCAGTAAAGGGAAAGATCAAGGGGTGGGGGAGGGGAAGCAGGGAGGGAATAGGCAGGAAAGGTGAAGAAGGAATTTAAGGGGGAAGCACTATGGGTAGTAGAAGGAGGCGGAACCATGAGAGAGGTGATAGGCAGCTGGAGGACGAGGCAGAGTGAAACGGAATGGGGGAAGGGAGCAGGAAGGAATTACCAGAAGTTGGGAAATTCAATGTTCATGCCAAGGGGCTGGAGACTACCTAGACGGTATATGAGGTGTTGCTCCTCCAACCTGAGTTTGTCCTCATCATGGCAGTAGAGGAGGCCATGTATGGACGTATCCAAATGGGAATGTGAAGCAGAATTGAAGTGAGTGGCAACCGGGAGATCCTGTCTCTTGTGGCAGACGGAGCGGAGGTGCTCGACGAAGTGGTCCCCCAATCTGCGTCGGGACTCGCCAATGTAGAGGAGGCCGCACCCAGAGCACCGGATGCAATAGATTACCCCAACAGACTCGCAAGTGAAGTGTTGCCTCACCTAGAAGGACTGTTTGGGGTCCTGAATGGTGGGAAGAGAGGAGGTGTCGGGACAGGTGTAGCAATTATGCTTGCAGGGATAAGTACCAGGTGGGAGATCTATGGGGAGGGATGTGTGGACCAGGCAGTTGTGGAAGGAATGATCCCTGTGAAAAGCAGAGAGGGGTAGTAAAAAAGGATCAGCCTTGATTGAATGGTGGAGTAGACTCAATGGTCCAAATGGCCTAATTCTGCTCCTAAGTCTTATTGCCTTATGGTCTTATTACCCAGAGGTTCACATACTTTTTTGACCTTAGACTGTGATTGTTTAAGTGATGTACACAGTATGAGAAGAAGTACAGTTGTTTGTGTGTTATTAATTTAGGCAGATTGTATTATTTGACTATTATTGTACCTTAGATGAAGATCAGACCACATTTTAAGAGTAGTTAATGCAGAACACCAGGTAATTGCAAAGGGTTCACAAACTTGGTCTTGCAACTATACTTGGACATGTTGAATTCCTGCTTTCAAAGATCAAATGGTTTAATATTTCCTTGCTTGCTATTTTATTTCCATTGATATTTCAAACACATCCTTAATCAAAACATCACCAATTTACCCTTCTTCTGAAAATAATCTGAAAGTATTAGTTGGAAACCTTACCCACAATCCCCAACTAGTTATCTTTTCAGTCTCTAAAGGGTTGTGATTATTTTTGCAATGTTACCCTCTTTCATTTTATATATTGATAACATGTTAGGATTTTCTTTGAATTTATTTCATACTATTTTCTCATCCCCACTACTTATTTTCTTTTAATTTCACTCTTAAATTTTGAATTTTTTGTTATTTTATCTTTGTGCTTTTTTGTAGTTGCCAAATGTAACTGAATTATGACCACTCCTGCAAAATAAAATGCTTTTGCCACCTTCATTTATGAAAACTAAATACTGAATTGTACATGCCCTCAACCTTTTTGATGGTCTTGGTACAGGGTTCGGCAACCTTTACCACCGAAAGAGCCATTTGGACCCGTTTCCTACAGAAAAGAAAACACTGGGGGCCACAAAACCAGTTTGACATTTAAAATGAAATAACACTGCATACAACGTTTTTATATTGCCTTTATGCTATGTATAAACAAACTATAATGTGTTGCATTTATGAAATCGATGAACTCCTGCAGAGAAAACGAAATTACATTTCTGCATGCAACAAAAACATTTTGAACTCCGAAAAAAAGACGTTGGGTTGAAGTTTACTTTAAAGTAAAACACTCAATGTCTATTTGAGCCCTTCTTGTATTTATGAAAAACACCGTACTTAAATTGTCCGCCAGCAGCAAACCAAAAATAACGTCAGCCAGCTGTCAACCTGAAAAATAAAAGGACTATTTCACTGAACAATGAAAAAATATGAATATACATAAAGTAATAGGCAATTAAAATATTTATCATACTTGGTTAATGGGATTTCTGCTCCTGGACCTCAGCGCACAGCGTCTGCACATCAGGGCTGTATGACGTCACCTTCATCTTTACACAGGATCACAAGCTGTCATCTGTGAGGCGTGCGCGATGTTTGTTTTTAATAAAGTTCATGCTGGAGAACACCTGATCACATACATATGTGCATCCAAAGATCGACAGGACTCCAAGCGCATACTTTTTAATGTTTACATAAATGTCGGGGATATCATTCCATGTTTCGAACACAAGATTGTCCAGTTTGGGGAGGTTTTCAATATCATTTGTGATTCTGAGCAAGAATGGCCTTCTGACGGGCAACATCTTCAAGGTCTGCTGTGAAGCGTCTAAACCTGGACACCCATATGTCTTTGTTGGCTATGTCGGCCAGTTCCATCTCAAGATTAGGTTGACTCACACCTGCCAATGCAGTCGTATTCAGAAGGGATGGATTGATGCTTAGGGGAGTGACCGGGAAGGATGATGTGTTTTTTTTCCTCTCTGAACTCACAGAAGTGTTTCCGAAACGATGTTTTCATTGCGATGATTGCAGACTGTAAATACTCCGAATTTATCATGTCGTGAGCTTGTTTGAACTCTCTCAAATTGGGGAAATGAGACAATGTGCCTTTCTTTAAATCTCTGGCAAGCACAGTCAACTTGCGCTCGAATGCCAAAACATCCTCCAACATGTGCAGGGCTGTGCGTCCTTTCCCCTGAAGAGCTGTGTTCAGCGTGTTCAGGTGCGCTTTCATGTCTACCACGAAGTGTAGCTTTTCCAGCCACTCTGGCTGTTCCAGCTCAGGAAAGGTGAGCCCTTTGCTGCCCAGGAAAGTTTTCACTTCTTCGAGACATGCGACAAAGCATTTCAGCACCTCCCCTCTGGACAGCCACCGGACTTTGTTGTGCAGCAGGAGTTCAGAATATCTGATCATCCAGTAACAAACGGAATTGACGGTGATTTAAACTTTTTGCCATTATTTTATTGACAATCTGAATGACAACATCCATTACTTCTGTGCATTCCGGAGGAAATGATTGAGCGCACAGTGCCTCTTGGTGCAAGATGCAGTGAAAAGTCAGCAGCTTTCTGTCCAGCGACTTCTGCAGTAAAGCCACAATTCCCTTGTGCGCTCCTGTCATACTTGGTGCCCCATCAGTAGCTACTGACACTAGGTGGATAGTCTCTATTACTTTGGCTCTTAAACAATTCAAGACAGCCTCACAGATGTCCTCCCCCCGTGTTTGGCCTTTTGGAGGTATCAACTCAATCATTTCTTCCTGTGGCCTGGCAGAGTTTACATACCGGCAGAACAATGCTATTTGTTCAATATCACCTTTGTCTTCAGACTCATCACAGGCAATCGAGTAGGCCACAGCTGAATTGATGTCTTTAATTTGCTATCTTGTGATGTCTTCTGCCATTTTTATCGTTCTGTCTTTGACAGTCTTTGAAGAGAGGGGCATATCCCAGATTTTCTGCACAATTTCACTCTTGTTTTTAAAGTCCATGAATAGATGTTCTGAAATCTTAATGAAAGATGCTTTTATATATTCACCATCTGTAAACTGCTTCTCGTGCCTGACTATTTCCTGAGCGGCAACAAAACTAGCATATGGAGTTGACTTTCCAGACTTCATCCACTTCTTGAAATGATTTTTGCTCAGATCAACCTTCCACATCAGTTCCGAAACGGCTTTTTTTCTCTCATCTCCATCCGGATATTTTTGAGCAAAGGCTGCGTGTTTATTCTGGAAATGTCTTGCGACTTTTCACTTTTTGTTGTTTGCTAGTTTCTCATTGCATATTAAGCATACCGGTAAACCAGTCTCGTCAGCAGTGAAAGCAAATGAAGCTGCCCACGTATCATTAAACATTCTGTTTTCTTCAGTCACTTTTCTTTTTTTAGAATTCTCCATAGTTAGCCTACCTTGGATCGAAAAATTAAAGAAATCACGCACTGGCGGGAGTCAGGTATTGGCAGTGGTGACGTATATTAATAGCGACAAAAAACACATTTTATTTAGATTGTACAAGATCACCATAATCTTCAAATTTAGAATTACATTTCAAAAACTAACAAACTAACATAAAATACATTTTAATTAATACTCATCATTTATTTTCCAAAGCCACAGGGAGCCGCAGCACAGAGATGAAAGAGCCGCATGTGACTCCGGAGCCGCGGGTTGCCGACCCCTGGCTTGGTACCTCTCCAGGTTCCATCAACTCCCTGTGATGTGTGAATAGGTTAGTTGACTACTGAAAAATATCCATACTGTAGATAAGTACAACAAAAAAATTAAAGCTGATGGGCATTTGAGGGGTAATAAGATGCAGGTTACAGGCAAATAAATGTAGTAACTGCTTGAAGTTTGGACTTTGATGTCCCCTGGTTTGTCCTTGCAGCCCTTCTTAAATAAAGGCAAGTTAGCCACACTCCAGTTTTCCAGTGCAAAAATCCCTGCCACTCCCCATCAATTACTTCCCTTGCACGTCTAGGATACACATAGTCAGGCCCTGGGGATCTCGCCACCTCCTTGGGCCTCAATACAGTCAACAGCTCCTCTCTTTTGTAACATCACTTTTCGCATCCCTGAATTCCCTAACTCTCAATTACCTTTTCCACAGTACATTACGGATGAAGAATATTCATTTGACTTCATACATTTCCCATGATTCCACAATAATGGACTACACAGATCATTAAAGTGATCTGTTCTCTTCTTTGTTTCCTGTTTGGTCTTGATATAGAATATCCTAGGATTTTTTTTACTGTATCTGCTAAGGACTTCTCATTCCCCCTTTTCACCTTCCTAATTTCCTTCTTAAATGTACTCCTAGGTCCCTTATAATCTTCAAGGGATTCACATGACCCTTGCTACCTCTACCTGACATATGCCTCTATCTTTTTCATGACTATAGCCTTAATATCCCTTGTCAGCAGAGTTTGCTAATCCTATCATCCTTGTCCTTTGTTCTTCAACCTAACAGGAACATGTTGGCCTGGATCTCTTCCTATGACATTTTATAAAAGCCTCCCATTTGTCAGGCTCCCCTTTATTTGCTAACAGCCTCTTCCAGTTAACCTTTGCAAATTACATCAAAATTAGCCTTGTCTGTTTTTGGACACTAAATTATGGGCCAGTCATATTTCTTAACATTGCAACTTTAAAATTGATAGACTTACGGTCACAAGTCCCAAAGTGTCTCCTACCCACTCTTCCTCCAAGTATCACTTTGGCCACTTAGAGTCATAGGGCATTACAGCAAAGAGCTACTTGGACCTCTAGTCCATGTCAAACTGTTATTCTGTCTAGTCCCAGTGACCTGCATCTGAACCATAGTTCTCCATACTCCTCCCATCCATGTACTTATCCGAACTTCTCTTAAAAGTTGCAATCAAACCCACATCTATCACTTCTGCAGGCAGCTTGTTCTACAGTCGCACTAGTCCTTGAATGAAGAAGTTCCCCCTTGTATTCTCCTTTAATATATCCCTCTTCACCATTAACCAATGATCTCGAGTTTCAGTCTCACTCAACCTCATTGGAAAGGGCCTGCTCGTATTTATCCTAGCTATACCCCTCATAATTTTCCATACCTCTATCAAATCTCTTCATTCTTATACAACCCATGGAATAAGGAAAAAGTCCTACCCTATTCAGCCTTTCCTTATAATTCAGGTCCTTAAGTCCAGGCAATATCCTTGTAAATTTTCACTGTATTCTTTCAATCTTATTAATAACTTTTCCATAGTCCAATGACCACAACTACAGAAAATAATCCAGATATGGCCTCACCAAATTCTTATACAATTTTAACATAACTTCTCAACTTCTAACTCAGTATTCTGATCTATGAAAGTCAATGTGCAAAAGCTATTTTGACCATCCTATCTAACTGATGCCACTTTCAAGGAGTTATAAGTCTGTATTCCCTGATTCCTGTATTCTTACACACTTCTAAGGGCTCTATCATTCACTGTGCAAGTCTTTTCCTGGTTTGTCCTCCCAAAGTACAACACCTCATACTTGTATGCATTAAATTCCATCTGACGTTTCTCAACCCACTTTTCTAGCTTTGATAGCCTTTCTCACTGTCCACTACATCCTCCACCTTAGTGTCATCCCCAGATTTGCTGATCCTGTTTACCACATTATCGTCCATTTCATTGATACAAATGACGATCAGATAGATGACCCCCAAATCTATTCTTGCTGTTGAAGTCCCAAAATAAGCAAAATGAAGTAGGAAACCAAACTGGTGTTTTTTTTCTTAGAAGATGTTATGTGCTCCGCAGTTCCTGAACAGATGTTGGATTGTGTAGCGGGAGCAGTCAGGACATTGTGCATTTCACAGTTTCCAAGGAGAAGTTGGATAGCATGGGGAGAGGGGGAAGAGGGGAGAAGGACATCTTGGATCGATTCTATAGCATTCTAAAGTGGGAGGGTGATCAACCAGAGCTTGTGGTCCACATCGGTACCAATGACATTTATAGGAAGAGGGACAAGGTCTTGCAAAGTGAATTCAGGAAGTTTGGTGTTGAGTTAAAAAACATTACCTCCAGGGTTGTGATCTCAGGACTGCTACTCATGTCACATGATGCCAGAAATAGGAACATCACGGTAAAGTCTTCAACATGGTGCATTGCCACAGGGAAACAGCATCCGTCATCAGGGACCCTGACCACCTAGGTCTTGTTCCCTTCTTGCTGCTGCCATCTGGAAGAAGGTACAGGAGCCTCAGGACTCGTACACCAAGTTCAGGAACAGTTATTACCCCTCAACCATCAAGCTCTTGAATCAGAGGGGATAACTTCACTCAATTTTACTTGCCCCATCACTGAACTGTTCCCAGAACATATGGACTCACTTTCAAAGACACTTCATCTCATGTTCTCAATATTTATTGCTTATTTATTTATTATTATTTCTTTCTTTTGTATTTGCACAGTTCGTTGTCTTTTGGACACTGGTCGTCTGCCCTGTTGGGTACAGCCTTTCATTTCTATTATGGTTATTAGATTTATTGAGTATCGCCACAAGAAAATGAATTTCCGGGTTGTATATGGTGACGTACATGTTAGATACTGCCTGTTCGGCTGCTGGCATTTAGGGCAGCAATGCAGGTCTTTCATCTCTGACTGTCCATGGCCACCAACTCTATTATGCCCCAGGTGTGGTTCAAGGACTTCATTTCTGCCTTTACGGTATGACGCCAAGTTGTCTTTGGTCTCCCGCATTTCCTCCACCCTTCAGGGGTCCAATGAAGTGCGCTCTTGATGATGGAGTTGGCCTCCCTTCTCATTATGTGCCCAATCCATCTCCATCGTTTCCTCATCATGATTGTAGCCATGTCCTCTTGATAGCACCGAAGAAGTAGGGTGCGCTTGGAGATCTCTCTTGGACACTATACTTCTTGATCCCCATATGTTGCTCATTGATTTGATGCTAACTATCTTCCACTCCTGAGCATAAAACTGTTTCACCATTTGCTGCCAGCCCCTGTTTATCTGCTTTCACTGATGCCTAGTACAGTATACGTAGGTTGTAACGACACACTTCTGCAGTTATTTGTGCTAGCTTGCCAGTGTTCGTACATTCCAAAAAACAATTTTGTTCTTGGTCCTGGTGGTGTTCAGGGCTTCCTTCATCATGCCAGTACTTCCTCTAGGTTTTCACTATTGTCAGTCATGCCAATCCCAGTTGGAGACTCAAGAATACCATCTCACACAGATATAGGATTATTCATTGCTATTTCCATATACAATATAATTTTTTTGACCAGTTAAGGTTGTTAAGAATAAGTTGAACCCCTGAACCTGGAGCACAGGTGGACCACTCTTAGTCTGACCTCTACCCTTTGACCTGTTTGGCATGAGTGATCCTACCAAGAGTCCTGACTCCAGCTAACAGAGCTCTCCAGGTCACTGAGGCATGCAATCCTCAAAACTCTTATGACAAGGTAGTGGTCCTCTTGGAGGGACACATATGTACTTTGATCTTAGGTTGAGGTAAGGAGCTGTATCCCTGCTGTATTGCTCAATTACTCTAAATCACAAAAGACCCCTCTAATCCAATTAGCTGAGTTTAATCCATCTGATGTGATAATAATTTTATAGATGAAGAGTCCAATTTGTATCCTGCTTAAATCAAGTTTTGAAATGTCAGAATATTATCAGCAATCATGCATATTTTGGTTCATGACATTAAAAAGATCATGAATGAACTGGGAGGGAAATAAAATTAAATACTCTGTATTGTTCTCCAGCATTAAGTTTCAAGCCTGTCATGTCCTCTTCCCCTCCAGATCTTGTTCCACTGTGAATCTGATCTGAGTGCCTTACAATAGACATAAGAACATATGAAATAGGAGGAGGAGTAGGCCACCTGGCCCATCAAGCCTGCTCTGTCATTCAATAAGATCTTGGCTGATCTGGCCATGGACTTATCTCCACCTACCTGCCTTTTCCCCATAACCTTTAATTCCCCTACTATGCAAAAATCTATCCAACCTTGTCTTAAGTATATTCACTGAGGTAGCCTCCACTGCTTCATTGGGCAGAGAATTCCACAAATTCACCACTCTTTGGGAAGAGCAGTCCTAAATTCACCACTCTTTGGTTCTCTGTCCTAAATTTACTCCTCTGAATCTTGAGACTATGTCCCCTAGTTCTAGTCTCACCTACAGTGGAAACAACTTCCCTGCCTCTATCTTATCTATCCCTTTCATAATCTTATACGTTTCCATAAGATCTCCTCTCATCCTTCTGAATTCCAGCAAGTACAATTCCAGGTGACTCAATCTCTCCTCAGTCTAACTCCCTCATCTCTGGAATCAACCTGCTGAACCTCCTCTGCACCGCCTCCAAAGCCAGTTTAGCATTCCTCATGTAAGGAGACCAGAACGGCACATGGTACTCCAGAGGCGGCCTCACTAGTACCCTGTACAGTTGCAGCATAACCTCCCTGCTCTTAAATTCAGTTCCTCTAGCAATGGCCAACATTCCATTTGCCTTCTTGATAGCCTGCTACACCTGCAAACCAACCTTTTGTGATTCATGCAGAAGTGCTCCCAAGTCCTTCTGCACAGCAGCATGCTGCAATCTTTTACCATTTAAATGATAATCTGCTCTTCTATTATTCCTTCCAAAGTGGATGATCTCACATTTACCAACACTGTTGCACTCCATCTGCCAGACTCTTGCCCACACACTTAACCTATCTATATCTCTCTACAGACTCTCCATATCCTATGCACAATTTGCTTTTCCACTCAATTTAGTGTCATCAGCAAACTTAGATACACTACACTCATTCCCCTTTTCCAGGAAGTTAATCTTTATTGTGAACAGCTGTGGGCCCAGCACTGACCCCATGATGCATCGCTCACCACTGACTGCCAACCAGAGAAAAACCCATGTATTCCAAAGCTTTGCTTTCTTTCTTTTCAAATCTTATTATTATTATTATTATCCAAAATACAAGAGTACATCGAAGTAAGTAACACTTACAATGTCTCAAAAGAGAAAAAAATAAACAATATTAAGGATTGAAAAATATGGTGACACAAAAAAAAGAGAAAAGAAAAAAAACCCTACTAAAGCAAGAAAAAAAGTGAGGAAAAGAAAAGACCCTTTAGGTGCTCGACCCTGGAGCCATGCGTCATACAAAAAGCTTTTAAAGATAAACATCAAACCGCCAGCAAAAAAAAAACAAAATTTACAATTAGATCATGGAGAAAATCTATCAATTAACTCGTGGTAATAATGAGCAAATGAACCCCATCTTTTCTCAAAATCAAATATAGGTTCAAAGGTTTGACTTCTAGTTTTCTCCAAACTAAGACATAACATCACTTGAGAGAACCATTGTGACAGAGTGGGAGCTGACGTATCCTTCCACTTCAACAGAATGGCCCTCCTAGCTATCAATGTAACAAATATTTGTTACATTATTTGTCTGATATGTTGGTCAGACAAAGAAATACCACAAATATTTTGAGGTTAATTTGTTAGGTTGTAAATTAATTTTAAGTGCTTTAGAAATTGTAGAAAAAACTGACTTCCAGAACTGTTCCAATATAGAACAAGACCAAAGCATGTGTCAGTGTAGCTGTCTCAGTTTTACATCTATCACAATAACTATCACTATTAAGAAAGATTTTAGACAATCTCTCCTTCATCAAATAATAACGATGTACAATTTTAAATTGAATCAATGAATGGCTAGCACAAACCGAAGAAGAGTTAACCAACTTCAAGATCCGCATCCAGTCCTCCGCTATAAAAGTCAAATTAAGTTCCTTTTCCCAATCTGGTTTAATCTTAAAGAAAGGGCGCTTATCCCATTGTAATAATAAATTATAGATTCTTCCGATGGAACCCTTCATCAAAGGGCTCATACTCATAATAGTATCTAACAGGTCGGCCTCTAATATGCAAGGAAAATTACTTAAATATTTTTGTAAGAAATGTAACAAAGCTTTGCTTTCTATTGGTTAACTAATTTTCTGTCCATGCTAATACATCACCCCAACTCTATGCATCCTTACCTTATGGATAGGTATTTTATGTGGCACCTTATCGAAAGCCTTCTGGAAATCCAAGTAAATAACATCCATCTGATCCCCTCTATCCACTGTACTCATTATATCCTCAAAGAACTCCAGTAAGTTTGTCAAGCAGGACCTGCCTTTGCTAAATCCATGCTGCATCTGCCTGATGGAGTCATTTCTTTCCAGATGCCTCACTATTTCCTTTTTAATGATAGCTTCAAGCATTTTCCCAACGACAGATGTTAAACTAACTGCCCTATAATTACCTGCCTTTTGTCTACATCTTTTTCTGAACAGTGGTGTGACATTTGCCTTCTTCCAATCTGCCGGGACCTGCCCAGAGTCCAGAGAATTTTGGTAAATTATCATCAAAGCCTCAGCTATAACCTCTGCCATTTGTTCCAGTGCCCTGGGATGCATTTCATCAGGACCAGGTGACTTGTTTATCTTTAGGCCCACAAGTTTGCTCAGCACTACCTCTTTAGTGATAGCTATAGTATCGAGGTCCTCACCTCCCATCACATCCATGTTATCTTTCTTCGGCATGTGAGAAATTGGGACTAGATGAGCGATCAAGCTGGCTGGCATGGATGGACTAGTCCATCACGGGTAAAGCCTTCTACATCATTAAGCACATCTGTATAGAGCGGTGTCGTAGGAAAGCACCATCCATTATCAGGGACCCCTACCACCCACGATATGTTGTTTTCTCACAGCTGCCATCGGGAAAGTGGCACATGAGCCGTAGGGCTAACACCACTAGGTTCAGAAACAGTTATTACCCCCTCAACCATTCAGCTCTTGGACCAAAGGGAATGATTTCACTCAATTTCACTCACTCCATCACTGAAATGTTCCCACAAACTATGGACTCTTTGAGGGACTCTTCATCTCACCTTATTGACATTTATTGCTTATTTATTTGTTATTATTTTTTTAATATTATTATACCTTTCATTTAGAATTTGCAGTTTATTGTCTTTTCCACATGGGCTGCACACTCAGTGCATGCTTTCATTTATTCTATTATAGTTATTGGAAGAAAATCTCAGGGTTGTATATAATATATATGTACTTCTATAATAACTTTACTTTGTAAGATAGTGAGGCACTGCTTGAGAATACAAAGGAGGTGCATAATAGGAATAGGCAGGAAAAAGCAAATGAGGTACTTGAGGAGAATAAGATGCAAGAGAACATGTAAGAAGGAAATGAGGAGGGCTAAAAGAAGGCATGAGGTTGTTGTAGCAGACAAGATGAAGGAGAATCACAAGGGCTTCTACTAATATATAGTATTAAGAACAAAAGTATAGCAAGGGACAAAATTGATCCTCTGGAAGATCAGAGTGGTCATCAAAGCATTGAGCTGAAAGAGACAGGGGAGATCTTAAATGGATTTCTTGCAATTGTATTTACTCGGGAGACAGACTCCAAGTCTAAAGAAGTGAGGCAAAGTAGTCGTGAGGTCATGGACTGTATACAGATTACAGAGGAGGAGATGTTTGCTATCTTGAGGCAAATTAGGGTGTACAAATCCCAGGTGCTGATGAGGTATTCCCTCAAATCCTGTGGGAGGCTAGTGCAAAAATTGCAGGGCCCCTAGCAGAGATATTTAGAACATCCATTGCCAGGGTGGAGGTGCCAAAGGATTGGAGGATCGCTAATGTTGGTCTGTTGTTTAAGAAAGGGTCTAAGAATAAGCCAAAATGTTATATGCTACTGAGCCTGACATCAGTAGTGGGTAAGTTATTGGAAGATAGTTTAACAGATGGAAGATAGTTTAGGATAGACAGGGACTGATTAGAGGCAGTCAAACATGGCTTTGCTTATGATATGTCATTTCCAACCAATCTTGTAGAGATTTTTGAGAAAGTTACCAGTAAAGTTGATGAAGGCAAGACAGTGGATGGTAGTCTACATGGACCTTAGCAAGGCCTTTGACAATGTCCTGCATGGAAGGCTGATAAAGTAGATTCAGCTGCTTGACATTCAAGATGGGAGTAGGAAATTGGATTAGGGGTTGGCTTTGCAGAAGAGCCAGTGAATGGTAGTAGATGGATGCACTCATGGTTAGATTGTAGGGGAATCAATGTGGAATTGATGAACATAATTTACAGAATAATGTGTGAGGTGGCACAGTAGTGTAGTGGTTAGCACAACTCTTTACTGTACAGTTTACCTGGGTTCATTACCTTCATGGAAGAAGTCAGAGAGTGGTAGTAAATGGTTGCCTCTCTGAATGGAGGCATCTGACTAATGGTGTGCCATAAGGATCGATGCTGGATCCATTATTATTTCACTTATATCAGTGATCTGGATGATAATGTTGTTAACTGGATCAGCAAATTTATGGGACGACATCAAGATTGGGGGTGTGGTGGACAGTGAGGAAGAATATCAGAGATTGCAATGGGATCTGGACAAGATGGAAAAATAGGCTGAAAAATTGCAAATGGAATTTAATGCAGACAAGTGAGTGGTGTTGTACTTTGGGAGGACAAACCTGGGTAGGACTTACACTATGAGCAGTAGGACACTGAGGAGTGCAGCCAGAAAGAGAGACCTATAATTCCTTGAAAGTGGGGTCACAGGTTGAAAGGGTCATAAAGAAAGCTTTTGGCACATCGGTCTTCATAAATCAAAGTGCACAAGAGCTGGGATGATATATTGAAGTTGTATTTGACTTTGATGAGGCTTAATTTGGAGTATTGTGTGCAGTTTTGGTCACCTACCTACAGAAAAGATGTCAATAAGATTGAAAAAATGCAGAGAAGATTTACAAAGATATTGCCAGGATTTGAGGACCTGAGTTTTAGGCAAAGGTTGAATAGGTTAGGACTTTATTTCCTAGAACAGTAATTCCTAACAAGGGCAGTACCACCCTGCAAGGTGTGATTACACACCCTAAGGAGGTGGTAGGGAAAATGCAAGTTGTCATGGGGCATTCAAGATTCTTGGGAGGGGAGCAGTAAGCAGCATCCTAACTTGAGGCATGACACCTTACCGACCCTGTCAACTTGCAGCCATCATCAACATCCAATAGGCATTCCCAGTTTGTGATCATTTTTTTAATTCAAAGGTACATTTAGTGTTAGAGAAATGTATGCAATATACATCCTGAAATGCTTTTTCTTTGCAACCATCCACACAAACAGAGGAGTGCCCCCAAAGAATGAATGAGTTAAATGTTTGAACCCCAAAGCCCCCCCCCCAGCTCTCCCCTCCCACACATAAGCAGCGGCAAGCAACGATTCCCCCCTCCCAACAGTAAAAAAAGCAACAGCACCACCACTAAGCACCCAAATGTGCAGCAAAGCATTAATACAGACACAGAATTGCAGTACCCCAAAGACTACTGTTTCACCCAGTATTCGACATACCACAGGCTCTCTCTGTCCCTAATAAGGGAGAAAGAGATGTCTCCATTTCACAGCAAGAGGGGAGACATAACAAACAACTCGCCGATTACGATGTTACGTCTGTTGCGTCACCTTGCCAGATCTCTGTGCCCAAAGAACTCAGGTCTCCTTGCATGCAGCCAACAGCCAGCTCGCTACTTTCGATCTTCCGCCTCCCACGACACATCGGATTTCTGCAGAGAAACCGACCTTTGATCCACCCCTCTCCAGAGCCATGATATCCTGGAACTCTGAAGATGAAAGAAGCATTTGAAAGGCATTACACACTCAAGTAATTTGTCCAGAAAGCTAAAAATTACCTTGATAGTGGTCTCATTGCTTCTTATAACATTTCCAAAGTGATAGCAAAGTGTGGAAGATCTCATACAATTGGTGAATGATTAATAATGCCCGCTGTATGAAAAGTGCTCACCACTGCTCTCAAAATGAATACCAGTATTTTAAAATCAATTCCGCTGAGTAATAACTCTGTAGCTCATATTGACAAAATGATTTAAGATATTGAGCATCAACTATTCACAGAGCTACAAAAAACAGAATTTCAGGTAGAACTGAATGAGTCAACTATGCAGGACAATGAGGTATTGCTAACTGCATATGTATAGTTCATCAAAAATGGAAATGTTTATTTCTTGTAACATCTGCTGTCAACAAAAATAAAGCTTGTCCATTAAATAGCAGAATATTTCACCAGTTATGCCAAAATAATGATGAAGAGTTTGAATGCTTGCTTTATCACACTGAAGTATGTTGGCTGTCAAAAGACTGCTGCTTAAAACATGCTTTGATTTTTTTGTTGCAGTGGTTGAATTTTTGCTTAAAGTCAACAAGAGCTTGGGAAACAAGGTCCATTAAATAGCAGAATATTTCACCAGTTATGCCAAAATAATGAATTGATTCTGAAAATCCTTCTTCTGTGACTGCAGGTGTAAGCAGTACTCTTGCAAAACACCATCTGTGAAAGAGAGTGCCATGCATAAAAACTGTGATAACATTCTTCTCCCAATGTTTTGCTTATATATTTCCAATTTTCTGATAAAAATGGACACTGCAATTTTTTGCCTGGATTAAATTGAAACACATACTCACAAAAACAGAAACTGCTTGGACATTCTTACGCGTGGGGACGTGTTGCCAGTTGAAGCAGTGGATGCAAGTTGATGTTACTAGGTAAATTAACAGCTTGGCACGTTCTATACTTCAGTGTGATAAAGCATTCAAACTCTTCATCATCAATTCAAGGATTTGAACGACCTGGAAATTCCAGACTGGGTAATTAACCCATTTCTTTGCAAGGTGGAAGAACAGGATTCAAACAGGAAGACAGCTTGCAAATAGAAATGATCAAAATTCAGAAATTTGAAGTAAAACTGCTTTTCAAAAATGTCAGCTTTTGTAGTATGTGGCTACACTGTCATCTGAAGTTTCATAGAACACTAAAGCACAAAAACAGGCGTGCTGTCACAACCTGAACCAGCTATTTCAACTCTTGCAAAAAGCCATCAAGCTCAGGGATCACATTGATATCAAAGCAGTTGTACAGCACATAGGTACTATGTAAGCTAGTTTTAAAGACAACTACAAATTTTTCTCATGTTATCATATGGTAGAAATATTTTTACACCGTGGGGGTGCCAGAAAGTATATTGTACCTAAGAGGGGTGTTGGCAAGTATGTAAATGCTTTCGGAGGTCATTGGGCTAAAAAGGGTTGGAAAACACTGCCCTGGAGCATAAAAGGATGAATGGAAATTTGATAAAGTATACAAAATTATGAGAAGTATAGATAGAATAAATGCAAGCAGGCTTTTCCCACAAAGGATGGGTGAGACTAAAACTAGAGGATGAAGGGTGAAATAACTAAGGGGAATAAGGAGAAACTTCTTCACTCAGAGGGTGGTGAGCATATGGAATGTGTTGCCTGTTGAAGCGGTGGATGCAAGTTGATGTTACTAGGCAAATTAACAGCTTGGCACGGTCTAGATGAGCTGAGGCCTGTTTTTGTGCTTTAGTGTTCTATGACTTGATTGTCAACAACAAAAGACCCAGCACCAATCTCCTGTGGCACTCCACTAGTCACAGGCCTCCAGTCAGAGAGGCAACCATTTACTACCACTCTCTAACCTCTTCCATGAAGCCAATGAACCCAGGTCACCTGTACAGTAAAGAATTGTGCTAACCACTGCACTATTATTCTGTAAATTATGCTCATCAATTCCACTTTGATTCTCCTACAATCTAATTGTATGCGTGGTGACCAGTTAGCCTAACATTCACACACACACAGAAACATAGAAAGCCTACAGCACAACACAGGCCCTTCGGCCCACAAAGCTGTGCCAAACATGTCCTTGCTATAGAAATTACATAGGGTTACCCATACCCCTCTATTTCTCTAAGCTCTGTGTACCTGTCCAGGAGTCTCTTAAAAGACCCTATTATATCCACCTCCACCGTCATTACCGGCAGCCCATTCCATGCACTCACCACTCTATGCATAAAAAAACTTACCCCTGACATCTCCTCTGTACCTACTTCCAAGCACCTTAAAACTGTGCCCTCTCGTGTTAGCCATTTCAGCCCTGGGGAAAAAGCCTCTGACTATCCACATGATCAATGCCTCTCATCATCTTATTCACCTCTATGAGGTCACCTCTCATCCTCCGTTGCTCCAAGGAGAAAAGGCCGAGTTCACTCAACCTATTCTCATAAGGCATGCTCCCCAATCCAGGCAACATCCTTGTAAATCTCCTCTGCACCCGTTCTGTGGTTTCCATATCCTTCCTGTAGTGAGGCGACCAGAACTAAGCACAGTTCTCCAAGTGGGGTCTGACCAGGGTCCTATATAGCTGCAACATTACCTCTTGGCTGCTAAACTCAATCCCATGATTGATGAAGGTCAATGCACCGTATGCCTTCTTAACCTCAGAGTCAACCTGCGTAATATCTTTGAGAGTCCTATGTACTCAGACCCCAAGATCCCTCTAATCCTCCATACTGCCAAGAGTCTTATCATTAACACTATATTCAGCCATCATGCTTGACCTGCCAAAATAAACCATCTCACATTTATCTGGGTTGAACTGCCACTCTGTGGTGAACTATGTGCCTGTCGGGACACGCCCCCTGCTGACTGCTCCTGTGGCTCCTCCCACAGGCCCCTGTATAAAGGAGATCTGATGCCTGACGCTCGGCCTCAGTCTCCAGGACATTGTATGATAGACACTCACTCCTGGTTCCTTCTTCCAGTCAATAAAAGCCGATATCTCGCCTTACGTCTCAGTGTGAGTTATTGATGGTGCATCACACTCCTCGGCTCAGTTTTGCATCCTATCGATGTCCCGCTGTAACCTCTGACAGCCATCCACACTATCCACAACACCCCCAACCTTTGTATCATCAGTAAATTTAATAACCTATATAAATATTCACCGTCTCTCTCCTATTTTAGATACAGATCTTATATTTGCTACTTTTAGTTGAACGAAACTTTGCAAAAACTAGAGATTTTTGGAAAATTAAAATGCATAAATATTTATAATAACCACTTCTTTTAACTCCTTTGTATGAAATTTGTCAGGAGCTGGAGAGTTATCGGTTGACAGATCCAACAATTTGCTTAGTGCCTCTGGCCCGTAATTTTTAACTGATTTTCTCTCTTCCTTTGAAATCCCGATTCACAACTACTTCTGGGGTAGTATTTTTTATCTTCCATATTGATAACTGATGTAAAATACCCCTGTCAGCTTTATCTTGTACTCCTACCTTTTCTTCCTTCTAAATTATTTTAGTCACTGGTGGCTGCTTGGCATTCTATCTTCTGCCCTGTCAGCTGCTTTTGTGCAATGACATAGTTTTTCTGTAAATTTGATACTACGTTTAACTTTTTTCGATGAATACAAATAATGGGCCACTCCCTTTGAATGTTTCTTATTATAATGTAATGACAATATTCTATTTATTCTGAAATAATCCTTTAATATCTGCCACTGCATCTCATCTGACCAATCTTTGGTCAGTCACTTTGACTGCTGGTGATTCTACTTGCCCACACATACATAATCACATACATATATACTGCACTTCTCTTTCTCTCTCTCACACACACCTCTAAGTTGGAATGAGTGCAACAAAAATTTACAAAGAGCCTGAGTTATAGCAAAAAGTTGGGCAGGCTAGAATTTTTTCATTGGAGCATAGGAGACTAACAGGTGATCTTATAGAGGTGTATAAAATAATGAGTGGCATAGATCGATGGAAAGGGAATCAAAAACTAAAGGACATGGTTTTAATGTGAGAAAGGAAGATTTAAAAGAGACCTGCAGGGCAACGTCTTTATCCTAGAGGAAATTGTTGAGTTACAGAAGGTAAAGTAAGCATTGAAAAGACCTCTGAACACATATGTGGACAGGAGAGTTTTAGAGGGATATGGGCCAACTGCAGGGAAATGGGATTGACTTAGGTGGACATCTTGGACAACATGGAGAAGTTGACTGATCGGCCTGCTTTCAAGCTGTAGCATCCTCTGGCTCTCTCACACAATCCTTTCTCTTTCTCTCTCACACATAAATATCTATACCTAACTCTCAAATACAACTCTCTTACATGAACAGGTTTTAAGTGATGCAATTTTAAAGAAATGACACTTGATGGCAACATCGCCAAAACAATGTTAAACAAAATACCAATCTATCAATGAGAGTAGGATAAATAGGGAATATTTTTAAAGTGTAAATTTGCTTTCATGGTCCATGTAACATGATAACCTTAAAATATGAAAATGCTTCAATAAAAATTTAACCAGGGAGAGTGCAACTGAGATTCGCTTTCATACAAAGAAAGCATTGCATATTCAGGTTATGATTATATTAGATGCAACATCAATTATCAAAGCCAAATCAACATTATTGCCATGAATATGTTACTGTGCTTGGTATAAACATGCTGTAATTGAAACAGACAAGAACTAACTAATTTCTAGAAACCAAAATAAATAAATATTATTATCATGTCAAGGTAGTTTCTTTCCATTCCAGTTCATCAATCTTTAAAGAAAGTGCTGCAGTTCAGGAAAAGAGAAATCCTGTGTTTTGGTGGAGGTTTACAATGTCTAGTCAGTGTTTTTACCATTTTTTTTCAGTATTTCATTTGGCAGTTTTGATAATATATATTTAGATGAATTTCAAATCACTTATCACAATATTACATATTTTAAATTTAAAAGCAACTGGGAAAAATAAGCTGCTTTTAACATACTCCTTTATAATGTATAAATTTACTATCAACCATTTATTCAATATCCATCAGAGGGCGTGATTGCTTTGCACAGTATATCATTTTCTGTTAATAACAAATGTAGGTGTATCATTTATCCAGTAAAGGATCATACATGTCCTTCAGATAATTTATGTTTTTAACTATTACAATAATTATTTTGTGGTATGATAAAGGAAGTCATAAAGTCTTACCTGTATGTTAAGATTCAACCAAATACAGTTACTTTCCAGATGCCTACAACACAATTCTCAATGAGTGAAGGAAGGTACAATTAGTATAATGTAAAAAGAGGTAACCTTAGATACTCATTCTAAACTGCTAAAATTTCAACATGAATTTGGTGTTTGATTCTCCTTTGGTTCTTGTAGCTCTGGATATAAATACAGATACTGAACATGGGCTTCAATTCACTAACAGCTGCTAGCAGTCATTTTGTAAACTCATTGGTGGAACTTCACGTCATATCTGGCATCCAAAATGTCGCCTCCTTGGTTTCAATGCTGAGTGTGAAAAACCTAAGCTAGAGAGAAAACATCAAACTGAAAAACAAAATCTCAAACAGTACATAGAAATGAGGACATCTAAACGAGATTTAAATGATGCATCGAAAATAAAATAAAGATTGTGAAATACAGATGGAAGGAAAGAAAACAATGTGAGAGGAAAAAAGTAAAAAGAAACATTTTAATATCTCTGAACTATTTTCTATAGAAGACTCAAGACCCAACATGTGTAAAATTAATTGTTTAGGCCAGATATTGCCTGGCTGGATTAGAATGTTATAATTGCAGTTTACTTTTCAGCCCTTGTTGGAGGGAACCAGTGGTTATCATTCTGATTTGTGCCATTTAGTAAGCTCAGTGTTGAGCCTATTGTAAAGAGTGCAGAAATGAAGGTTATGCTGAATCTTCCTCAGAATTCTTGCTCGTCAATACATGCCAGAAGTTGCTTTTGGATTTTCTCCATTAAAATATTGAGCGCTGTTGGACTTTCCATGAGCTATCAGTATAGATAACTAAAAACATGATCCAAAGAGACAACTTAAATCTGTGCATTAAATGATTAAAGGGAAGTAGAACGATGGATTGATTTAGGGAGAAAAACCTACAGCTAGGGGCCTTGAGAGCTCAACAATGGAATGTTTAAATCAGAGATGTTCAAAGCCTAGAAATGAAGGACTCCTGAAGCACCTTTCCACCAGTTGATGTGTTCATAAGTCATTGGTTAAGTCATTTCACACCCAGTGTCCATTCACTTGTGCATTCCATGGCATAAGGGCATACCATAAATCAACCAGATGAGAGAGGACTATGAGACTAGGTAACAATGATGGAGTTAAGAGTGTGATTGGTGCAGTTGAGCAGATCAGTACCCATAGAAATGTCAAGTTGAAATGCATGCCAAAGGTTAACCAGTTGGTGGGTTGAAAGTGCAGTTATGTGGATTAGAAGTGTTCTCCGCTGATCAACATTGAAGAAAGTAGAGTTTGGAGAAGAGAAGCAACCTGAAATGTTGACTGTTTCTTTCAATGGATGCTGCCCGACCTGCTGAGTTCATCCAGCTTTTTTGTACGTCTTGTACAAAAAAGTGAATTAGCTTTCACTTAAAAAGTCAAGGATTCTTTAGTGCCATCCCAAAATGTCCAAGAGATCATTGCTGAACACTTTCGAGAATTAAAAAAATCAATCTTCTGCCTCCAAATAAGAAGATTACAGGTTAAATTGTACTCCAGATGTAATTACACAAATCCATGTCATCCTCCAGGGTGGAACTAAGGGAACCTTGCTGCATTGTTAGAGGCGCTGTCTTTTGGATAAGACATAAAACTTAACCTCACGTTGTGCCACCAGCATGTGTAAAAGACAGCAAAATACTGCTGATGCTGATGACCCAAAATAAAACAGAAGGTGCTGAAAATATTCAGCACACCAGACAGCATCTGTGGAGAGAGAAGGGAGTTAATGTCTCAGGTCACCTGATTTCATTTCAGACATTGCACCCCATTTCTGAAAGTCAGTTCCAATATTCAAAATTTCATTCGATTAAGAAAGTGCATGAAAATAGATATTTAGCCTCACTAACCAAAGATGATTTTTGTTTTCGAATGTGAATTTGGCACCTATCATTTCTATTAGCAAGTCCTGGGTACTGTTGAAACTCTTGAGCTTGGAACATCAAGTAAATGCAGCCCGAGTTCCTCATTGAAGGTGGTAGAGTCGTTTTGAGTGCTGAGAGGTAAATTAATTGCCACTAATGTGCAGCCACTCGTCCATTTAGAAGTGACATCATTTAGCTGGAAGGATTATTTGAATTTGAAGGTAACCACACTCAAATAAGGCCAAGGTGTCAGGTGCCCTCATGTGCAGGTATATAGGTTTTCACGAAAAACAGGAAAATTAATTTTACCAACCTTCAATCCCTGGTCAACTGATAAGTAAAAGTGTCCTACATTTTTTGTCTATGGGAACCAATATATTCAGCCTGAACTAATTCCTACATTATAATACTGTATGTGAGAAATATTTTTCAAAATACTTAATTATCTGTAAGGTACTTTGGGAAAACTTGAGTTTGTATTTTGTATTCTAATTTTTGTGAAAATCATATATAATTTATGTTTATCTTGTGAAGACTGTATCTCTGATGTTATGTGCTTATCATGCTACTACAAGATATGAATTGCACCTGTGCATACATGTATGAGTGCAATAAACTCGACATGACTCACCTTAACTTGAGTTCATTAAAGGTGTTATATGAATGCTTGTATTTCATTCTGTCCTGGATGACAAACAACGGTGGGCATAGAGCCCGACTCCCCCTTCATGAAATTGCGAAGCTATCTTCAGGCGTTGTGTTGCTGTCCTTTATTCATTGACAAATCCTCAGGAGGTCTCACTCTAAGTGAGGCATGAATGCCCATTTTAAATCCGAAGATGGCCAAAGCTTCTGCTGGAGTTTCTGGGGAAAAAATATCTTCCCAGCTGTATTTATCTTACAATCTGCTGAAAAAAATAGGAATTAATGAAGCCTCAGGTTTCATTAAAAACTGTCTCCTTGGTAACTATCAGGTAGGCAGTAATAGATCAGTGTACTACAATTTCAAATAGGCCATTGAAGCGTTAACATTGTCATCTTAACGGAGGTTTTTAGTCAAATTATATGTGATATAGTTACATGGAATTTGATGAACAGGAACAGATTGTGGGACCAAACAAGTCTATGCCAATGTTTATACTTGATAAAAATCAAATTGCTACAGCATTCATTGTTATCTATGGATCTGTGCTTTTTTGCACAATAGTTCTAACAAATATTTCTGCGTTACAATGGCATTTACAAAACATGCTAACTTTCAGGACAATTGGACTTTGGGGACAAATCCATACTAATCAGATGTTGCAATATAAACAATGCTATGTTTCAAACTCACAAATGAATCAACAGGTTTTGCTACAGGTGCAATCATTTACCATTGTAGATATAACTTTCGGTATTCCATTGCATGTATATTTTCTTCTTATAGCTCTTGGTACCTTGTTTCATTCCTGACCTAAGTTGTTATAGGGGCCATGTGTTCTGTGTGTGTTTATTATGTGTATTTATAGTAACTAGCCACATTGTGGGGGGCATTGATGGAGGTAAAAGCAAAGGGAATAAGTTACTTATTCTTGCTTTTTTCATGGCAGCTTGTAGTTTGGGACCAGCAGAAGTCATATCTTTGCTGACCACTTAATATTGCTCAATAATGCTTAATTAATTGAATGTTTGCTAATTGCTAATAAAGGATCGAAAAAAGGAATTCCTTGGAACAATCATTTCATTGGATCCAAGGGTGCATCATGCAAGAATAACAACTTGGTGGCAGTCGCAGGCTAGCGACAATTGTTTTGATATTTTGTCAGCAAAGATTACAACAGATACAGCAAATGACTATCAGCATTCGCCCCAGCCTGGAACGTCTTGTGGCAAGTATGAGTTTTTTTGTTGTTCGCTCTGTGTGGTTGGATTTGAAACACAGTTTTAAAGCGGTCAAACATTGCTATGTCCAACTTGGTGAACCTGAAAGCTGTAGTGGTGGTTGCCTGACATATTTGCCCCTTGGTTCTGCTTGAAAAACTGAAGAATTGAAATAACTGAATTACTTTCATTATTAAAACTGCCATTGTTTTGTCCATTTGCACACTTTGAATCTGAAAAGATTTCAGCTAGAAGCAGTGATCTTGAAGCTAAGGCAACATTTAAACAAGCATGCAATAATGAAAGTCAGTTCCCTGGGGCAAATGGAAATATTTACGAAGTCAAAGAACAAGCTTTGACTATGTATAAAGGTGATGAGTTGCCGGATGGCCTACGCGCTGAGGACAGTATGTGCAGCATATTCTGCTGCTAACAGATTGACCTGTGCATTTAATATCACGTTAGAATAGAGCTTATTTAGCTGAGTTATATGGAAGGCAACATATATTGATGGATAAGCCCATCTTGGAGGAAAAGATGGAACAGTTTTGAAAAAGCCAGGAACAATTTTACAGTTAGATGGAGGGGCTTAAGTTGCAATGTCGGCATGGAACGAAGAAAATCCAGCATGCCTTGATGTCAAGGCGGATAGATTTGAGGATCAAACATCTATGAGCCACGCGTTTGAACCCCAAGGGGTAGTTCATTCCCAGTCTGCAAGAAGGTACTCTGAACCTATGCTATATCTAATGGCACAAGGTGTTTCTGAGAAAATTTATTTACAGTATGAAGATGCTCGTATGTCAGTTGATAAAGATCCGAATGCCACACTGAAGGCCATCGGGACAGAAAAGGCTCAGGATTTACTACAGGTGCGTTTTGGTGATGAGCACAAAACTGCTGCGGCTTACATGGAAAAGGATCACTCTTGGCCACATATCAAATCAGAAGATGTGAAAGCTGTTCAAGACTAGTCTTTTTCTTAGCAGTTGTTGCAATGCCATGGAAGACGTGCAGGCCATACATAAGTCAAATATGCTGCTAATATGAAGATTATCATAAATAAATGGCACAATGAATTTTAAAAGAATGGAAATCAACAGTGTACCAACTGCAAGAAATGCACAACAATAAGGTTGCTTTCACTGACATTGTTGATTTTTTTGAAAGACAAGTGAAGATCGTTACACATCCAGTGTTGGGAAAGTATACAAAGCTACATCGTTGGCTGTAAGTACAGGTGTGAACAAAACTGGATTGCAAATTTGTTCTCAAATACGCTCGGCCAGCAGCTTTGTCACTGTTGGGACTACTGTGGAAAATGAAACTGAAACTGAGTCCAGAGCTGATGAAAAAGGTGCAGATTCAAAACAAGCAGTGAATGAAGTGAATACAACAGCAAGTGCTGCCCTGGTATCTAATGGTCACACAGGGAATGGTGACCAGGATTGTAAACTTCCTATAATTCCAGTTCAGGTGAAGTCTAAGAAGAGAAACAGGACAGTGGTTACTTATGCTTTCCTAGGTCAAAAAAAGTACTGCAGTGTTCTGCACAGAGAGCCTCATGAACAAGCGCAACCTGACAGGAACAAGAACATACATTCTCTTACACACCATTAGTCAAGAGAATGTTGTGAGTAGCTACATTATTTCAGGATTGGAAGTGGCTGGCTAGGATAGTGAAAACTGTTGAGAACTGCCTAACATCTATACACAGGAACGTATGTCTGTCTACAAAGGGAACATTACTCTTCAGAGGGATCTTTCAATGGTCTCACCTGAAGCATATTTATTTGCTGAAAATTGAGCTGCTGATAGGGGCGAACGTGCCTAATGCATTGGAACCATGGCAAGTGATTTGCATTGTTATTGATGCAATCAGAACAATGCTAGAAATGGAAAATTGGAAGGAGACTGTGATGGTCGAAGAGGCTACGCTTAGCCAGAGCTAACAGTTAATGGGACTTTAGTTTTGCACATGGATGAGCTTTGGCAGCAGTGAATCAAGACACATTTTTCCTGAATGCAGTCAAGAGGAATAACTTGGCTTGGCAGAAGAAGAGCACAATCCAGGATAGACTGCTTACCAAAAGAGAGCGTTCGTGTAAGTGTTGAGATTTCATGTCCCCTCTATCTTAGTAGCATGCAGTTGTAATTATTACAGATTAATAATTAGGGGTCTGAAATATAGGAGCCATGCATTCTATGCTGTGCATTTATTATGTGTATTATGGTAACTAGTCATGTTAGTGAGGGCGTGGTAAAAGTGTAGGGAATAAGTTCCATATTCCTACTTATTTCATGGCAGTTTGTACCTTGGTCAGCAGAGGTCACACTTAATATCGCTCAATAATGCTTCATTGTATGTTTGCTAATTGCTGATAAAGGATCAAAATAAGGAATTTGACTCTTCTCATTGGAGCTGAGGGGACATGATGCAAGGGTTATAACCCCATGGCAGTCACAGGCTAGTGTAATTGTCTTGATTTTGGACAAGGTTTTGCTGCTACAGCTGTGCTTATGCAGAGTTTATACACTCCCTCTATGACTTCATGCAATGTCTCCAATGGCTTCAGTTTCCTCCCATGCTCTACGGATCTGCTGACAGACTAATTGGCACAGGGAATTCATGAGCATGTGTGGGAGAGAATAAGTTGCAGAAGAAAAAGGAAATAAGAAATGGGACCAATGAGATTGATCTTCTGGGTTTCAATATAAAAGTAATGGGCTAAATGGGCTCCTTCCATTTCATTATAAGATAATAATAAACCTTTAGTTCCACTGTTTTATAATTTGAAGTTAATCTGTTGAAACACAGGCATCTTCTTAAGTAGTCCTCTGATACTGAGGATGACTTGCTTCTACTCTGATTCTGTGTTCTGAGCTGATAGATGAGATCAAAGTGAGGACAGGAAGGGTCACTGATGAGACAAAAATTGCTCAATGTTGATGAGTAGTTTATGAGGTAGCACATGTCATCTGTCTTTTTGCTGAGCTGCTAAGTGCTCCCAATGCATGAACTCAAGGTTCTCCAAGCTATCCCAAGTGCTCCTTCTCCACTTCAAGCAATCATGAGTAAGACATTCCTGAGAGTCAGAGGAAACATTGTACTTTGAACGCATCTTTAAATCTTTTCTTCTGTCTACCTACTATTTGCTTCCTACAATAGACCTCGATACAGTTGCATTAGGAATTTGGTGTTCAGCATAGCCTGCCCAATGGAGCCATCCTAATGTGACTAGGGATCAGTGGTTGGGATATTGGCCTGGGAAAGAACACTGACAATGGCTTACTTATTCTTCTCATGATTGGAAAATATTGCAGGCAGCATTAGTAATATTTTTCAATGCCTGCTCGGTGTAGTCCAGATTTCAGAAACACATAGGAGAACAAGGATCATAGTTGCTTGGTGGACCTTGAGTTTCTGCCAGGTCTGACTTCTTAATCTCTGAATGGCTTTTGTTTCAATCAACTGGGAAGCAAGATCGTGAAATGGTTGCACTGTTGCATCTGTGCTTCAGGGACCAAGGTTCAAACCTGATTTTGGGTTCCATCTGTGCAATTTTATTTATTTTTCACTGAGTGGGGTTCACCTTGTCGGTCTGTTTTCCTTCCATATACTTAAATCATGTTGTAGGTTAATTGCCTACTGTAAGTTACAACTTAGTGTAGTTTAATGCCAAAAAATTTTTAAGAGGAATTGATAGACATGTCTGAGAGAGAATAAGTTACAGGGTTACAAGGAAATAAGTAAATAAATTGCTCGCTTAGGAGCTAGCATAGATGCAAAGGACTAAATGGCCTCCTGTATCATTATAAGACCATAGTTTCTGACGGCATGGTGAATGTGATGACAGGTTTCATCAATAACATCTGTCTTTGCTGAGAAGTGGCTCCAGGAAATGAGACGTACTCTAGAGTCATGCTGAGAGCCTCCTTAGAGAGAGAGTAGTACTATACATTCAGGGAAAATTCATGGAGAACTTTGTGGGGTGAAGTGTAAATCACCTGTGTTTGGCCTTGTTTTAAAATAGTTTGGGCTTGGCACACCAGCTACCACACAGACTGCATCTATGGGGCAAGAACTTCATTTGTGACAGGAGATAAGGCTCTGCTGCATGGGAACTGATGTTCAATTACTGGACAGATGGGGATGGGAAAAGACAGACAGACACACACTCCATAGGCATGTGGGCTCAACCCAAGAAAGCCTACCCTCTACACCCCTCCTGAATTTTCAACCTCCTCATCCACCATCTCAGCTATGTGCAGGTCTGCAGATCCCAATCCCAGCTCCAGACCCAGCCCTATTGCTGTTCTAGGATACATATTTCCTCACATTCCTGTTACTTTGTGCAGTCACAAAACCAGTTCATATTCCTAACCCTGGTGCACACTTCATCTGGTTTACTGTGCACCAGACTCCAATTTCAGAATATATTTTTCGTTAGATCTCAATTTTTCTAAGTAATCTCTAAAACTACAATGCTTTGCAGAAATTTGTAAATGCAATTGCTCTACAAGTTAAGGCTAGTATACTTCTGTAACTTAAAATATATAGATATAGTTTGGCCGAAAGAAAAAAGCTTACAGCCAAAGAAAATAGCTTCTGGAACTCAGAGTACAAAACAATGAAATGATTCAGAATGTCAGTGGTTTTCCACTTCTCAAACAACATATTTATCTCTAATTCACAGTTATTCCACTTAACATTTCACCATTTTTGGATACAACCATCACTGGTAAATGGTAAACATGATCTAAAGTATACCTTTTTGTCTCAATTAAATAGTTCATTGATACCATGAAAGAGCAATCATCACTTTGAAACTTTACCTTGCATATAGCTGTAGAAATATAACGTGCCATGTGAGTACCAACCATCTTTGCTGGCAAATGTAATGTCTCCGATAAATAAAATTGAAGATCTCAGAGATAGGTTGCTGTATCAGAGGGACATTAGGACAATCACAAATGAGAGAAAATTTGCAGATGCTGGAAATCCAAGCAACACACACAAAATGCTGGAGGAGCTCAGCAGGCCAGGCAGCATCTATGGAAAAGAGTAAATGGTTGATATTTCAGGCCGAAGCCCGTCATCAGGACTAGAGAAAAAAGAT
Organism: Hypanus sabinus; assembly: GCF_030144855.1. Lineage (NCBI taxonomy): Eukaryota > Metazoa > Chordata > Chondrichthyes > Myliobatiformes > Dasyatidae > Hypanus > Hypanus sabinus. The sequence continues at coordinate 53,128,013 of NC_082708.1, forward strand.
GAGAAGTCAGGGTAAGGTGGCAGGGGGAAGGGAGGAAGAAATACAAGATCACAGGTATCTATGATCACTGTTTCATAGGTGAAACAGTGGGGTGGGGGTAAGGGTGAAGTAAAGAGCTGGCAAGTTGATTGGTGAAAGAGATACAAAGTTGAAGAAGGAAGAATATAATAGGAGAGGACAGAAGGCCACTGAAGAAAGAAGAGGGGGAGGAGCACCAGAGGGAAGAGATGTGTAGGTAAGGACATAAGGTGATAGGGAAAAGGGAATGGGGAATGGCAAGGGCAGGCATTATTGGATGTTCAAGAAATCAATGTTCATGCCATCAGGTTGGAGGCTATGCTGACAGAATACAAGGTGTTGCTCCTCCAACCTGATTGTGCCTCATCGCAACAGTAGAGGAGGTCATGGATTGATATGTCAGAATGGGATTGGGAAGTGGAATTAAAACGGGTGGCCACTGGGAGATCGTGTTTTTTCTGGTGGAGCACAGGTGCTCGGTGAAGCGATCTCCCAATCTACGTCAGGTCTCACCGATATACAGGAGGCCACACCAGATGCTGTAGATGACCTCAAGAGACACAGGTGAAGTGTCACCTCACCTGGAAGGAATGTTTGGAGCACTGGAATAGTAGTGAGGGAGGAGATGTAGGAGCGGATGTAGTACTTGTTCCGCTTGCAAGGATAAGTGCCAGGAGGGAGTTCAGTGGGGAGGGATAATTGGACAATAGAGTTACATAGGGAGTGATCCCTGCAGAAATCAGAAAGGACCACTTGGGTCTTTTGTTTCATAGAATCCTGATTAACCTGTTGTGTTCCGGATGCAGTGATTCAGATTTACAGGTTCACAATACACTGCCAAGATAGGACTGCTGAGTCTTTCAAAAATAGGGTAGTGGGACTGTGCTTCATGATCAACTCCTTGTGCTGTATGAATATGGCGGTGCTGTCCCAGTCCTGTTCACCGGACCTGGAATACCTTGTGATCAAGTGTCGTCCATTTTATCTGCCATGGGAAATTTCAGCAATTATTTTGGTAGTGGTGTCCATCCCACTACAAGCCAATGTCCAAGTAGGCTCTAGATGAACTGTATGAAACAGCACATCCTGATGCCTTTTCTATCATTTTGGGGGGAGTTTAACCAGGCCAGCTTGAAAAGATCTCTCAGTAATTAATACCAACAAATCTCTTATAGGACCAGAGGAATCAGTACACCGGACCACTGTTACACCCATTAAGAGTGCTTACCGTGCTATCCCATGCCCACACGTTGGTTAGTCTGATCACCTGTCTGTACTTCTACTCCCTGAGTATAGATAAAAACTGAAAACCACCCCACCAGTAGTGAGGACCAAGATGGTACAGGACTTGCAGGACTGCTCTGAATTGGTAGACTGGACTGTATTCAGGGGTTCATCTTCAAGTTTAATGAGTGTGCCACAGCTGTCACTGACTTCATTAAACTGGAATTGATGTGTGTGTGCCTATGAGAATTTGCTGTACATACCCAAATCAAAAGCAGTGGATGAACCAGGGGATTCGTAGCCTGCTGAGGGCTACATGTGTGGCATTCAAGTCTGGTGACCCGGGTCTGTAAAAGAAAACCAGGTACAACTTGTGGAGGGCTATCCCAAGAGAAAAGGAACAATTCTGAGTGGGGTTGGAGGTGGAATCGGATGCATGTCAATTCTGGCAGTGTTTACAGGCCATTACTTCCTATAAAGCAGAACCCAACATCTTGAATGGCAGTGATGCTTCACTCCCAGATGTGCCTCACTTTGAAAGGGAGAATGAAATTACATCTACAAGGATCTCTGCAGCGTTTAGTGACCCTGTGATGTCCGTCTCGCAGGCTGAGGTCAGGCTCTTTCGAGAGGGTGAACCCTCGCAAGCCAACGGGCCCGATGGAGTACCTGGTAAGGTTCTGAAAATCTTGCCAACAAACTGCCAGGAGTGTTCAAAGATATAAAAACAACATACACAAAATGCTGGTGGAACACAGCAGGCCAGGCAGCATCTATAAGGAGAAGCACGTTTCGGGCCGAGACCCTTCGTCAGGACTAACTGAAAGGAAAGCTACTAAGAGATTTGAAAGTAAGGAGGGGAGGGGGAAATACGAAATGATAGGAGAAGACCAGAGGGGGTGGGATGAAGCTAAGAGCTGGAAAGGTGATTGGGGAAAGTGATACAGAGCTGGAGAAGGGAAAGGATCATGGGACGGGAGGCCTCAGGAGAAAGAAAGGGGGAGGGGAGCACCAGAGGGAGATGGAGAACAGGCAGAGTGATGGGGAAAAAGAGAAAAAAACCAAACAACTAAATATGTCAGGGATGGGGTAAGAAGGGGAGGAGGGGCATTAACGGAAATCAGAGAAGTCAATGTTCATGCCATCAGGTTGGAGGCTACCCAGCCGATATATAAGGTGTTGTTCCTCCAACCTGAGTGTGGCTTCGTCTTGACAGTGGAGAAGGCCATGGATAGACATATCAGAATGGGACATGGAATTAAAATGTGTGGCCACTGGGAGATCCTGCTTTCTCTGGTGGACCGCCAGAGGTGATGAGGAGATTTTGTACGTCACCAAAAACACTCACAGATTTCTGCAGGTGTACAGTGGAGAGCATTCCAAGAGACTGCATCACCATCAGGTATGGGGAGAGGGCTACTGCACAGGGTTGAAGTAAGCTGTAGGGTTGTAAAATGAGTCAGCTCCATCAAAGGCACTAGCCTCTGTAGTACCCAGGACATTTTCAAGGAAAAAGGCAGCGCCCATCATTAAGGGCCCCCATCGCCCAGAATGTGTCCTCTTCTCATTACTACCATCAGGAAGGAGCTACAGAAACCTGAAGGCACACATTCAATGATTCAGGAACAGCAGACCTTCTGTTGGTTTATTTAGATTAAATAAGGTGAATGATGTTCAGGTTTCTATAATGAGTGTAGGCTGCATACCTTTTTTTAATACAACAATTAACATTTTGATACAACACATTTTCCTGAGACATAGAGCTAAATAACAATATTTCATTAATGTAATGCAGCTACCAAAATGTTGCTAAATTATCACTTTCAGTGATGCTGTTGTTCACAAATCTGTACATATGCTGGGACATATGTTCTGCTCTGTCAATACAGGCCTAAGAAATAAAAGGAAATTCCAAACAAAGTTAAAAGGGTTATTCAACTAATTGAAAACTCATTTTGCTACTTCACCATTTTGTAAAGGACCTTCAATAACACTGGACATAGCAGGCACCGAACATGTTGAATTATTTCCAGTCCATGTTTGGCATCAGTTAATAGTTAAGAATATTCTATGGGATGTCAGAGGTATGTGTTTCACACAGAGAGTGGTGGGTGTGTGGAATGCACTGTTGGCGATGGTAGTAGAGGTGGATACAATGGGGTATTTTAAAAGACTTAGATTGGTGCATGGAGCTTAAAAAAATAGAGGGCTATGTGGTAGGGAAATTCTAGGCAGTTTCTAGATTAGATTACGTGGTCATCACTGTGGGCCAAAAGGCCTGTAACGTGTTGTAGAATTTCTATGTTTCTATTGTAAAATTTACAACTAAAACTCTCTTGATGCATTATGTTTTCTAACAAATTATGCCAAATTTACTCCAGATTTTCTATGAGCATGGTGCTCTAAAATAAAATAAATCTAATTATGCTGTGTTGGCCATTATAGAATCTTGAAATTTACAGTGTAGAAAGCCATCATATCCACATCAGCTATTCGTGAGACATTTAGATGCTTCCCTTTCCCAGCTCATAGTTCAGACTTGCAGGTTACAGTACTTCGAAAGCACATTTTTAAACATGTATGCTCCACCCTTTCATGCAATAAATTTCAGAGCTCACAATAATGCAATTGGTTAACTGAGTATCAAGGCCATAAACGATTGGCATATTTCCTTAACTGTTTGTAAATTTACACCCCTTTTCCATAATCAAACATTTAATCACTTGGAACTATTTCCTGTACTCCATTCCTAACATTAAGAATGACCAGAAGTCCCCACTCTTCCCCAAAATTAACTTTGCAGCATCCAATTAATAACTGAGCATTTTCAAGACCTAGTTTCAAAGTGAGATTGCTGCAAGCACCAGATCCTAACAGCATATTTCAGTATCCTGTGGGATTTGACATCAACTGTTTTTGTGTCACCTGGATATTCAGATGTTTATAAATTCCACATCCTAAATGTCTTTGCAACAAATTAAAAATCATGGGATAACCACATTCTAACAATAATGAGCAACACATGTGCTAATCCTGATGTGATCATAGGCAAATGTGTAGGCCGAAATTCTCAAGAGTCACTTCACTTAAGGCCTGCAGTTTCTGCAAACTTCAGGACTAAACACTTTCCACACTGACATTATGAGAACAAAATGATTTAATTTCAATGGTCTAAATGTTACAATGAAATTTAATGACTTTGAGTGGACCAAATAAGTAACAGCTGTTATAATTTATTGGCTGATGTGAAATTTTGTTGTTTTGCCAAACTTTAAATTACTATGACTATTGAATGTGCCAAAGTTTTAAATCATCAAGGTCACTTATTGCTTAATTTAGTTATTCTTACCAAGCAGGTTTTGTTTCCACTCCCTCGATCTGTTTATTTGGAATTTGTCATGGTAATGTCATAAGGAAATATTTTTATCCAACCACATTGATAAAAATTCCAAAACCTTTACTGCCAAGTTTTTTTTAAACTAGAAAACTAATTCTTGGTGTTATTAGCTCTGAATACAATTCAACCCAAAATGTTGTTGCAGTTGAGTGTGGTAATGAATGATTTATAAACTAGTGAGAAAATTGAAAAACTCTTCAAGATCCTGGGAAATAAACAGATCATCAAGAATTCAAAAGTTAATAGTTCTTGCAATCTATATGCTTCATAGAGCAATCAAGGTAAAATATATCAAAAACTGATGAAAGCAAGAATTTATTAACAACAGCAGGAACGTCCCTGGCAATGAAGGGATATTACAATTCTAGTCAGCAAAATCAACTGAATGATATGCCAGTAAATTAATATTTTCATTAGTTCTATTTATTCAGCTGCCACATGACTAATTTTCAAATGTATTTTCTTAACATTTTGAAGTATTGTATTTGTAGAATCATTATTTTGTCATGGGAAGAAAATCCATTCAGCCAAAGATTATGTGCCAACTCTTAAAAAAAAATTTGGCAAGTCCTGACCAGTGTAAAAACATGTTTTCATTCACTGAGTCACCTTGGGTTTGGTTTTCTTATGAAATGCAGAGGAATACTTAAAGGATTTCTGTGGGTCACCTAGGAGGAAGTGGTGACCCACTTTTATCTGCATATCTGATGTCTATTGGTGGGATATTTACCATATAATCTGGTACAGATAAATTACTTCACCCAATAAATTAACTGTCTTTAAAATTATTTGGTTGAACAATGAGATCTGAGATTCATTAAAGTTAAACAAACCAAAAAACTTAATATTTTAAGCATTTAGCAATTTGTGACTATTTGAACAATATACACAAAAAAACTCCTACAGACACTTTTATGTTAATCGTTAAAAGACCAGCTGTCTGACATCTATTGCAGATTGCTCTTACTGGTAAAACATTATAAATGTACATTTTAAATTGTTAACATTCCATTAAATTGAGATGTTCTGTGTACATATGAAAAATAGTACTTTTTTGGTACAAAGATTGTATTGTTATTTTTTCTGTGAATGCCTTGCCTAGGGTCAACAATACTGCAGAGATGCTGGCATCAGTTATCATAATCATATTTCTAAATATATGACAGTTGATTATCTAATTTAATATATCCATAGTCAATTGTACATGTGGTGCACATAGATGTGAATGTGTGTTTGAGAGTTTTCTTTATCTTCACAACTTCATTTAGCTGAACATTACTGAAGAAAGAATACATCATTATCTGCAGGAAGTTGTTCCTGTGTTCCAAAAACAGTCGTTATTGAAAAGGTCAGGGAGGAAATGTGCCTAGCTAAGCTTTACAAATATGGACTTTTTTGGCAAGCTGAAATTTGAAGTGTTGCAGAATATAATTTGGTATGTTAGAGCAAGGGCGTGGGAAAAGAACACATGATTTAATAGGGAATTTTTGTGAGAATTTCTGTAATAAGCTAGCATATTTATTGACAATAAAATTTACTGAAATGGTAGAACTCTCCTTCAAATCAATACTTTCTGTAAAGAATATGGAAGGAATTTTTAAAACCAGATTTCAAGACCAACTTCAAAAATATTTAAGCTTATTTGATAAATTTCTAAACAGTTTTATTTTAATAGTGAAGCTTCACTATCAAATATTAAATATGTTATGGGCTGATCCCATTTCAAAAATTGTTTTTCTATGAGCAGAAATACACTGCTTCCCTATTTTCATAATAATGAAATTCTACACAAATATTCAGTTCACATTCATTAATAAAGAGCCTTTGAAAGTTAATTGCACTTCCATGCAATTAAATAATAACCTTACTGTTTATAGTCTATCTTCTTAAGTGCAGTGAGAGGTTTTACCTCCATCCTTTAAAGGAGCAAGTTTGAAACATTCATTAAATCCCTTTAAAATTTTCTACCAATTAATGATGTTTATATCCCTAGTTATTGATCTCTCTGCTTAGACACATGTCCAAGCCTCTCAATTTAATTTCTTTGTTCTGAGGAAACAAACCCTTCCTAGGCAGTCTCTCCTCATAATTAAAATCTGAAGATTCACACTCTGAAAAAAGAAATTCCTACTCATCTCAGTCTTCAAAATTAATACATCTTAATTTCACAACTCTTTAAAGCAGTAAGTTCATACTTCAACATAAAATCTAATAAATGACCTTCTTTAGAAGGGACAGAATAAGAAAAAAATGAATAATTAATTTTTTTGGAAAAATTATGAAGTTTCCAACTTAAAAGCTTGTATAAAATCCACTCAGAACAAGCTGGCTTGTTCAATGTGATCTTACACTGGACAGAGCTTAGTTCTGTTTAATGTTTGCATAAAACCACAGAAGCTGTAATCTTGGTCGCAGATATTGTTATGATATTCAGTAGTTGGTGAGAATGTTAACCAGACACAAAATGTAAACTGTCATGCTTGTTATGAACCCAACAACAGTGAAATGATAAAATTAATTTCTACACATTGTTCAAATGTCATTAGTTCAGTGATTTCTGAACATAAACAAGAACAGCTGTAATAATAATATTTAGAACACAGAACAGTAAAGCACAGTATGGGCTCTTTGGCCCACAATGTTGAGTGAATCTTTTAACCTCCTCACGATCAATCTAGCCCTCCCCTCCATTTTTCTTTCATCCAAGTGCCTGTACAAGAGTCTCTTAAATCTCTCTAATGTATCAGCTGTTGTGTATTTCATATTTCAATAATATTTGAGTAATCTTGTGTTTTTATACATTAGTTTGATTCTTATTCATTTAAGTAATTCATTGTGGGTTATATGTATATATAAATACATGAATTGCATATATCATTGTGCTATCACGTGATACGTGCACACCTTGCTTAAACACAAAGTTAGACTCGCATTCCTGGACTTCTGTGTTTCCCTTTGAACTAGTTTAATGTTTTGAAGTTACAAAACATAATATTGGTGATGAGGTATTTCAAAAACAAACCTGAGATGGCAATCGACCTGTTGAAGCGCAGCATGATATTTTAACTAAAAAACAGTGAGGAATGGTGAATGAAAAAAAACCCAGCCCAGAACATGCAGAGACAGTTGAGTTCAAAGAAAGGAAGACAATGTAAGTATTCACAGGTTCATAAAGAGTGGGCACCTGGTGATAATAATCATTTAATTGAAAAAAGGAGAAATGGCTAGCTAGATCAGAAAGATAGACATGTTTGGTTACACATCAGATAACTGGGTTTTATAGACTGAGCAAATCGAACAATATTTTTTGTAGCAAATGAAATAGCCAATGAAATATGATTACCAATTTTGCTGAGTGTATTAGTTTTAAAGGTACACAGTTTGCTTCAAAGTTTGACTGCTCTAACCAAACCAATTCCTATTGTCAATGCAATGCAGTAATTTTTAGAACGGAAGCCATTGTTGATTGTAAAACATTTCAGGTTTCATAAGGGGAATCAAAAGGAAGGGGAGTCCATTTCAGCTTACGTGGCTGATTTAAAGACATTGTCTGAGCATTGTCAGTTCTATAATTGTCTTAAAGATGCAGACAGATTGTTTAGTTTGTGGAATCTTACAAGAAAGCATACAAAAACAGCTCCTAACTGAAGTACAGCTCATATTTAAAAGGACAGTTGAAATCACTGTATCAATGGAAACACCAGAGACGCAATTGAGTTGTAGTCAGGAATGAAAGTGAGAATGAACAATATTACAATGTCCAAATAGGAGCATGCCTGGCTGAACAAATTGTGTTACTGCTGTGGCACAGGATCGCATACACCAGACCAATGCAGGATTAAAGGCAAAACTTGCAAAAAATGCAACGAAGTAGAACACAAACAAAGAAAAACAAAGAGCACATCAGGTGGACAAAAATGTGGACTGCACAAAGAAAAGAAAAAGATACAAAGTCAAGTTGCAATTTCAAAAAGAGCACTAATCTGCACACTGTTGATGAAAAACTTGATAATGATGAGAATGACACAAGATTGTATTGTATAGCCTTGAGAGTTACAATGTGAAAAATAACAATAGTCAACTTCACAAGATCACAAGACAAAGGAACAGAAGCAGGCCATTTGGCCCATCTAGTCCACTCCACCACTCCGCCATGAACTAAACTATTCTCCCGTCTAGTTCCATTTCCGGCTTTTTCCCATATCCCTTGATACCCTGACTAATTAGATACCTGTCAATCTCCTCCTTAAAAACCCTCAATGATTGGGCCTCCACAGCTGTATGGAATGAATTCCATAAATCCATGACCCTCTGGCTAAAAAAATTTCTCCTCATCTCTGTTTTAAATGGGTACCCTGTAATTCTAAGACTGTGATCTCTTATCCAGGACTCACCCACCAAGGGAAACAGCCTTTCCACATCTACTCTGTCCAACCCTTTCAACATTCAAAATGTTTCTATGAGATCCCCTCTCATTCTTCTATACTCTAATGAATACAATCCAAGAGTCAACAAACGCTCCTCATATGTTAGTCCTTGCATTCCAGGAATCATTCTCGTGAATCTTCTCTGAACTCTCTCCAACATCAGCACATCCTTTCTAAGATAGGGGGACCAAAACTGCACACAGTATTCCAAATGGGGTTTCACCAGTGCCCCATAGAGCCTCATCAACACCTCCTTACTCTTATAAACTATTCCTCGTGAAATGAATACCAACATGGCATTCGCTTTCCTTACTGCTGATCCAACCTGGTGGTTAACCTTTAGGGTATCCTGTACTCGGACCCCCAAGTCCCTTTGCACTTCTGATTTTTGAATTTTCTCCCCATCTAAATAATAATCTGTCCGATTGTTTCTTCTTCCAAAATGTACAACCATACATTTCTCAACATTGTAGCTAATCTGCCATTTCTTTGCCCACTCTCCTAAACTGACCAAGTCTCTCTGCAACCTTTCCATTTCTTCATCACTTCCTACTCTGCCACCTATCTTGGTGTCATCCGCAATCTTAGCCATAAAACCATTTAATCGATAATCTAAATCATCAATATACAGTGTAAAAAGAAGAGGCCCCAACACTGGCCCCTGCGGAACACCACTAGTAACCGGCAACCAACCAGAATAGGATCCCTGTATTCCCACTCCTTGCTTTCTGCCTATCAGCCAATGCTCCACCCATTCCAATATCCTTCCTGTAATTCCATGGGCCCTCATCTTATTAAGCAGTCTTTTTTGCAGCACCTTATCAAAGGCCTTTTGAAAACACAACATCCACAGCCTCTCCCTTGTCAATCTTATTCGAGATTACCTCAAAAAATTCCAGTAGGTTGGTGAGGCAGGATCTTCCCTTCATGAAACCATGCTGGCTTGGGCCTATTTTGTCATGCACCTCAAGGTAGTTCATAATCTCATCCTTGAGGATCGACTCCAATAATTTTCCAACTACCAATGTCAGACTAATAGGTCTGTAATTTTCTTTTTGCTGCCTCCCCCCTCTCTTAAACAACAGAATTACATTTGCAACCTTCCAATCCTCCGGAACTGTGCCAGAGTCTACTGATTCCTGGAAGATTATTTCCAATGCCTCCACAATCTCTAAAGCCACCTCTTTCAGAACCCATGGATGCACTTCATCCGGTCCGGGAGACTTATCTATCCTTAGTCCATTTAGCTTCTCAAGCACTTTCTCTCTAGTAATCTTGACTGTACCTAATTCTATTCCCTGAGACCTCTGGCTATCAGGTATGTCATTAATGTCTTCCACTGTGAAGACTGATGCAAAATACTCAATTAGTTCCTCTGCCATCTCTTTGCTACCCGTTATAATTTCTCCAGCATCCTTTTCAATAGGTCCTATATCTACCCGTGTCACTCTTCTACTCTTCATATATTAAAAAAAACTGTGTCCTTTTTTATGTTAATTGCCAATTTCCTTTCATAATTCATCTTTTCTTTCCTAATGACTTTCTTAGTTTCCTTCTGTAATTTTTAGAAATTCATCCAGTCCTCAGTTTTCCCACTAATTTTTGCTTCCTTGTACGCTGCCTCTTTTGCTTTTACTTTAGCCTTAACTTCTCGTTAGCCACAATTGTGTCATTTTACCTTTTATGATTTTTTTTTTCTTGGAATATATTTTTCCTGCACTTTCTTTATTTCTTGTAAGAATTTCATCCAATTCTGCTCTACTGTCGCTCCATTTAGCTTACTTTTCCAATCAATTTGGGCCAGTTCCTGTCTCACACCACTGTAATTTCCTTTGTTCCACTGAAATATTGATACACCTGATACCAGCTTCTCCTTTTCAAATTTGAAACTGAACTCGATCATAATATGATCACTACTTCCAAGGGGTTCCATTACCTCTAGCTCCCGAATCACCTCAGGCTCATTACACAGCGCCCAATCCAAAACAGCCGATCCCCTGGTGGGCTTATGGACAAGCTGCTCCAGAAAGCCATCTCGTAGGCATTCTACAAACTCCCTCTCCTGAGATCCAGTATCTTCCTGACTTTCCCAACCCACTTTCATATTAAAATCTCCCATAATTAACTTGACATTTTCCATCTGACATGCTTTTTCTATTTCCAGCTGTAACTTGTCGTCCACATCCCGGCTGCTGTTTGGAGGCCTGTATATAACTGCTATTAGTGTCTTTTTACCCTTGCCATTTCTTAACTCGACCCTTCGGGATTCTAATTCTTCTGATCCTATGTCCCTTCTTTCTAGTGATTTGATATAATTGCTTATCATCAGGGCCATGCCACCCCCTTTACCTACTTTCCCATCTTTCCTATACACGGTGTATCCTTGAACATTCAGCTCCCAATCACATCCATCCTTTAGCCATGACTCAGTGATGGCCACTATGTCATATCTTTTAACCTGTAGCTGTACAACAAGGTCATCCGCTTTATTTCTAATGCTGCGGGCATTTAAGTATAGTACACTTAGATCAGTATGTGCTACTGAATTTGCTATATCTCTATCGCACAGCAAATTATCCTGTCTGTTCACCTGCCTGTCCTTCTTGCCATCTTTGCTGCACAGTATCCTTGACTTATTTCCATTTTCCTCTTCCTCCAGAAGAGGAACTTACACTAGAAGTGAATGGCAAATTAATTAAAATGGAATTTGTTACTGATTCGGCTGTTTCAATCATTTCACAAAATGAGTTTGAACAGCATTTCAAAGATTCTGAACTGAAGCCTGCAGATATCCAACTAAGAACTTATAACTGAGAAAAGTTAACTCCTGTGGGAATGACATTCATAATGGTGAAATACAACAACCAATAAGACATATTAAACTTGTATGTATAAATGGGAGAACCAGTGTTATGGAGATGTGATTGGCTGAGACAACGGGAACTTAATTGGAGGTCTATACACAATTTGCATGCCATATCCTCTGCAATAAAGCCATCTGAAAGCCATTTATGATAGATATGGCAGTGGAATTCTCCTCCTGTAGGGTGTGGGAATTCATGGAGCCTGATAGTCTCCCTGATGACTACACCTGCGGGAAGTGCAGCCAACTTCAGCTCCTGACAGACTGTATTGAGGAGCTGGAGTTGGATGAACTAAGGATCATCTGGAAGACAGAACAATAGATAGATATGGAATTTTAAGCAGGTGGTTACACCCAGAGTGCAGAATTCAAGAGTAGATGGGTGAAGGGAGAAAGGAGTCAGTGCAGGTTCCCCGTGGCCATTCCCATTAGCAATAGGTTTGGATACTGCTGAGAGTATGACCTATCTGGGCAAGGCAGCAGTGGCCAGACCAAAAGCACTGTGGTCAGCTCTGAGCCTTGGAGGGGTAGGGTGAAGTCAGGCGGAACAATAGTCATTGGGAACTCGATAGTTAGGGGGACGGATAGGAAATTCTGCAGCAGCAAGAAGTGACACCAGGATAGTGTGTTGCCTCCCAGGTGCTAGGGTCCAGGACCTCACTAAGCAGTTGCAGAATATTCTTGGGGGAGGGTGAACAGCCGGAGATCGTGGTACATATTGGTACCAATGACATAGGCAGGAAAGGGGTAGAGGTCCTGCGCAGTAAGTTCAGGGAATTAGGAAGGAGGCTGAAGAGAAAGGACCTCCAAGGTGGTAATCTCCGTATTAGTTCTGGTGCAACGAGCTAGGGAAGGTCAGAACAGGAAAATAACGCAGAAGAATGAGTGGCTGAGGAGATGGTGCAGGGGGCAGGGTTTCAAGTTCTTGGATCATTGGATCCTTATCTGTGATGGGTGGGCAATTTGCACTTGAACTAGAGGGGAACCAATATCCTGGGAGGGAGGTTTACTAATGCTATTTGGGAGGGTTTAAACTAAATTTGCAGGGGGGTGGGAAACAAAGTGAAGAGGAAAAGGATGGGGAGGTTGGCACACAAGTAGAACAGCTTGTAAGTAGTTTGTGAGGAAGGATAAGGAGATGTTAGAGCAAAGATGCACTCAGCCTGATGGTTTGAGATGTGTCTATTTTAATGCAAGGAGTATCATAAACAAGGCAGATGAACTTAGAGCGTGGATCAATGTGGAACTATGATGTTGTGGCCATTACAGAGACTTGATGTCTCAGAGGCAGGAGTGGCTCCTGAGCGTGCCAGGCTTTAGTTGTTTCAAAAAAGATTCTGGAATGGTACGATAATAATAATAGGGTGATTTCAACTTTTCTAATATTGACTTGCATCTCAGAGCAAGGGATTTAGATGGGGTGGAGTTTGTTAGGTGTGTTCAGGAAAGTTTCCTGATGCAATATGTAGATAAGCCAACTAGAGGAGAGGTTGTACTTAATCTGGTATTGGGAAATGAACCTGGTCAGGTGTCAGATCTCACAGTGGGAGAGCATTTTAGAGGTAGTGATCACAACTCTATCTTCTTTACCATAACGCTGGAGAGGGATAGGAGCACACAATTTGGGAAAACATTTATTTGGGTTAGGGAGAAATATGATGCTATAAGGCAGGAACTTGGGAACATAAATTAGGAGCAGATATTCTCAGGAAAATGTATGACAGAAATGTGGCAAATGCTCAGGGAACATTTGCATGGTGCTTTGCATAGGTACGTTCCATTGAGGCAGGGAAAGGATGGTAGGTTAAAAGAACCATAGTGTACAAAGAATATAGAAAATCTAGTTAAAAAGAAAAGAAAAGCTTTCGATAGGCTGAAGAAACTAGGTACTGTCAGAACTCTAGAAAATTACAAGGGTACTAGGAAGAAGCTCAAGAATGAAATTAAGAGAGCTAGATGGAGCCATGAGAAGGCCTTGGCGAGCAGGATCAAGGAAAACCCCAAGGCATTCTGCAAGTACGTGATGTGCAAGAGGATGAGCTGTGAGCAAATAGGACCAATAAGGTGCGATAGTGGAAACGTGCATGAACCAGGTGAGTTATATCCCAGGCTACTGTAGGAAGCAAGGGAGGAGATTGCTGAGCCTTTGGTGATAAATGTTACATCCTCAATAGGGACAGGAGAAGTACCAGAGGATTGGAAGGTTGCAAATGTTGATACTTTGTTCACAAAAGGGAGTAGAGATGACCCAGGAAATTATAGACTAGCAAGTCTTACTTCAGTGGTGGGCAAGTTGTTGGAGAAGATCCTGAGAGGCAGGATTTATGAGTACTTGGAGAGACGTAATCTGATTAGGAATAGTCAGCATGGTTTTGTCAAGGGCAGGTCGTGACTTACCAGTCTAATTTTGAGGATGTAACAATGATGAAGGTAGAGCAGTGGATGTAGTGTATATGGATTTCAGTAAGGCATCTACAACCACCCTTTGCCTCTGTGGGCAAGCCAGTTCTGGATCAACAAAGCAAGGTCTCCTTGAATCCCATGCCTCATTACTTTCTGAATGAGCCTTGTATGGGAACCTTATAAAATGTATTCTGCATGGAGAGTAGTGACCAGTGGTATTCCACAGAGATATGTTCTAGGACCCCTCCTCTGTGATTTCTATAAATGACCTGGATGAGGAGGGAGAGTGGGCTAGGAAATTTGCTGATGATACAAAAGTTGGGGGTGTTGTGGACAGTCTGAAGAGTTGTCAGAGGTTACAGCGGGACATCGATAGGATGCAGAACTGGGCTGAGAAGTTCAACCCAGCTAAGTGTGAAGTGGTTAATTTCAGTAGGTCAAATTTGAGGTCAGAATATAATACTAATGATATGACTCTTAGTAGTGTCGAGGATCAGAGAGATCTTGGCATCCATGTCCTTGGGACATTCAGAGCTGCTGTGCAGATTGACAGCGTTGTTCAGAAGACGAATGGTGTGATGCCCTTCATCAACCGTGGGTTTAAGTTCAACAGCTGTGATGTAATGTTAAAGCTATATAAGACCTTAGTTAGACCCCATTTGGAGTACTGTGTTCAGTTCTGGTCACCTCACTACAGGAAGGATGTGGATACTATAGAGAGTGTGCAGAGGAAATTTACAAGGATGTTGCCTGGATTGGAGAGCATGCCTTATGAGAGTAGATTGCATGAACTTGGCCTTTTCTCCTTGGAACAAGAGAGGACGAGAGGTGACCTGATAGATGTGTAAAACAGGATGAGAGGCATTGATTATGTGGCTAGCTAGAGGCTTTTTCCCAGGGCTGAAATGGCTAACACAAAGAGGCATTGTTTTAAGGTGCTTGAAAGAACAGTAGGTACAAGGGGGATGTTAGAGGCAAGTTTTTCCACACAGTGGTGGGTGTGTGGAATGCACTGCCAGTGACAGTGGTAGAGGTGGATACAATAGGGTCTTTTAAGAGACTCTTAGATAGGGTACAGGGAGCATAGAAAAATAGAGGGCTATGTGGTAGGCAGTTTCTAGAGTAGGTTACATGGTCGGCACTGTTCCCCATACAGAGGGCAAACAGGTTTTTCTGATATGTTAAGCAGTCAGTTACTTGTGAAATGTGACTTGGTTTTAAGCTGGAAGAGAGTTCAAGGAGTTTCAGGAAAGTTGCAAGCACTCAGCTCTTAAAGAACAAGAATTTACTTTGCATGCATTCAGGTTATTGCTATGAACTTCAAGAGGGAAACAAAACACTGCCTAAAAAAGTAGATGCAAAGACCAAACCCCAGCTGGATGAATAGATGGCCAAAATAAAAAGTCAATGGAATTACAAAAACAGAGCGTTCATCAGATGAGGAAACAAAGAGCAGAGATCAGATTTTAAAGACAGCAATAGAAGGATTTGTAAAAGAATACTCCAATGAATTAAATGCACCTTCCCAAGATCAAGATGCACAAACTAGAAGAAAAGAAGAAAGGTGTTCAGAGCTGTCAGAGCTAGTTCCTGCAATCTCGGAAACAATTCCTACAACCACTGAGGAGGAGGCCCGAAAACCCAAGATTGTTTTCACAGCCCCAGGTCTCATCTGCCAAGCAGAGTGATTCCCCCTTGCAGCCGACAAGAGTAGCAAATCCTCCACAGCGATTTTATATATATATATACACACACACACATATACACATACATACAAACACACACACACATGCTTCAAGCACTTACTTCCAAGAGTAAAAACTCCTGCTTCTGACATCTCCTTCAAACTTTTCACCACTCACTTAAAAGGATATCCTTTAATAAAAAACAATGTTTCAATCATTTTTACACACAAGAATTTCTACAGATGCTGGAATTCCAGAGCCACACGTACACAAAATACTGGAGGAACTCAGCAGGTCAGGCAGCACCTATGGAAATGAACAATCAATGTTTCGCACTGAGACTGTTCTTCAGGACTTCATTTTTACATATTGTGTCAGTTTGTTTCCCTTCTAAAATTCTAGTTGATTTTGAAATATCAATTTTTTAAAAATTTTCTATTTCATGCTATATTTTCAATCTACTTATTAAGGGATCTCACCTCTTCATTTCCATTTGGTATATAAGTAATTATATGTCTATTTAAATTCTATTATGACCAATCTATAATAGAATGTAATCATGACAAAGATTTAAAATCTGATTGATACTAATATTAGAAAACCAAACTTTCAGACCAAAAATATTCTGCTTCTCAATCAATTCATCCATCTATGCAAAGTAAACTTCCTAGAATTTGGCAAGACACTGCCATAAATCCTACATCTTAACTGAGACCATGCGTATTAAAACGGATAATTTCAAATAATCACAAATCTTGACTTCAGGAAAGCGAAGACATCATTATAAATTGCATATGTTGGTAATGATCCTAGATTTATTTGGTTCATTTGCAATATTTGGTGAATCAGTTTAATTTACAGTTCTCAATTATATGTATTCATTACAATTAAAGCAAGTATTCTCTCAATTAACCATCAACATCCCAGACTAAAACAAAAGTAATTCTTTTCAAATACAGACACACAAGATTCTGTAATTGCTGGAAATCTTGAGCAAAAGACAAAGTGCTGAAGGAACTCAGTAGATCAGAAGGCAAGAGGGAAATGTCCCAAATAAGGGTGTTAACCCAAAATGTCAACTGTTGATTTCCCTCAACAGATGCTGCCTAACTACTGTTCCTTCAGCATTTTAGTGGGTGTTGCTCTTTTCAAACACAATCAAACTCCTATGGGAGTTTGTAATTTGCCCATATCAGCAATAGTCATCGCTTGTGTCTTGAATCCGGTAAGAGGGACATCAGACGATAGCCTTTATTATTATTTATCTATTCTTTCCTTGTACTTTACCAAATGCACAATTTCCTAACTACGTCAGAGCTCTATAGAAAAGAGTGACCATGATTTTCATGTGAATAGTCACCGAATCACAGAAAAGATTAGTAGCAGAGCCTGCCCTACTTGGACTCATCTTTCACAAGGGTGGATTTCTAAAAGAAATCATGATTAAGAATTCGGAACAGAGTACTGGCTGTTGTACAATTCTCTTACAAGCAGCATTAAGAAGAAACAGAATCAGCTCTGAGCCACATGCCCCCTTTAGCCTAATCTGCCATTCAAGTCTATTTTCCTACTCTTCATTGTTCAAAATTCTACTAACCTTGGCCTTGAAATATACCGAGTTACTGTATAACAACAGACCTCTGTGGTAGAACAATCCGAAGGTTCACAGCCACCTGAATTCATATATTAGTTGACCAATCAATTAACCATACACCACTCAAAATGAACATTTTCTTGTTCTACAATACAGAGGTAGGAAACAAATCTATGCATTATCAAAATAAAAAACAGTATTACTGTAAAGAATGCTGTTCCTCAAGGATATGACAATATGTTGTATAGAAATCTAAGCACATTTCTTCTGCTTTTGTTGAAGGAACAAATTAAAACATGGGTTTGAAGTCTGTTTCTTCAGAAAGCAACATCTTGGTGCCAGAACATTATCTAGACTAAAAAGGTTGTCCTCAGCTAATAAAAACCTTGAGTACATAATTTAAAGAAATCTGTGGAATATGTGTGGCAATGTAAGTCTTTATTACATTATAGTTCCATACCTCAAGATCAATTTGTTGAGCTTTTTGAGAATTTCTCCATTTCTAGCATCCAATATGTTGAGCTGTGGCTGGACACAACATAACTGGAATTACCCACACCGAGTATCAAGTAGAATTTCCTCACTGCTGGCTACTGCACAAGGTATGACTAGCGGCAGCATGTCTACACATGCCAGCAAACAGAAAGGAACATAGCCTCAAACTAGTCTGCAGTCTGTCCAGTTCTGGATAAATGATTTATTATTTTATTAAATGGTCCTACAGCAGTCTGTTCAAATATGCCTCTTGATACGTCCCATAGCTAATTTCAGGATATTCCTTAGCAATGTCATGACTAACGCAGAAAAGCAAAACAGGTGAACTTACTTTAAGGTCTTAATTTCAGATACTAAAATTTTAGTAAAATATCAAAGCAAATATGCAGACTGTTAAATTTGCAACATTAAATATTTAAAAAGATTAGATCTATTAAGCTTTCTTTACCTGCTACATACATATTGTAGTTTCCTGCAATACTACAGATTCTACAGTCATGTAGTTGCTAATACGTGAATTCAGGTTTTCATTTCTCTTTACCATTGAACATATCCCTTCATTGAAAGGGAATGCTGAACTATCGAGCTTTATTCTTTGGTCCTGTCCCAGGAAAAAATGATTTAAGTTACTGTGCTGCGATAAATGAGATTACTCTTATAACAATATAGGATGAAGTTTTGGTGTACCAGGAAGCACATGATAAATAAGCTGATATGCATGATAAAATCAGAAAGGTTTCCTTAGGACATCTTCCCTGACAAATCTATTGAAATACTTTGAAGAAGTAACAAGCAAGAAAGACAAAGGAGAATAGGTGGATGGTATTTAATTGGATTTTCAGAAGGCCTTTTACAAGGTGCTACACCTGAGGTTGCTAGAAAAGATAGGAACCCATGGTATTACAGGAAAGGTGCGAGCAATGATGGGCTGACTAGCAGGAGGCAAAGAGTGGGAATAAAGGGAACCTTTTCTGATTAGCTGCAGTGACTAGTGATGTTCTGCAGGGGTCAGGTTTGGCACTGCTTTTTTTACATTTTCTGTTAATGATCTGGATTGTGGGCTTTGTGACTAAGTTTGTGGATAACACAATGATAGTTGGAATGGCAGATAGCTTTGAGGAAGCAGGGAGTCTGCAGACTGAGTTGGATAGGTTGCGGAAATGGGCAAGTAAGTGGGAGATGGAATGCGATGTGGGGTCATGCACTTTGGTAGAAAGAACAAAGGTGTAGACTATTTTCTAAATGGGGAGACAGTTCAGAAATCAAAGGTGCAAGTGGACTTGGATGCCTTAGTGTAGGATTCCAGAAAGGTTAACTTACAGGTTGAGACAGTAGTAAGGAAAGCAAATAGAATGTTTGCATTTGCTTCAAGAGGACTATAATATAAAAGCAAGGATGTAATACTGAGACATTTTAAGGTGGTAGTCAGACCACACATGGAGTACAGGTGTCCTCTGCTTTACAAATGTTTGCTTTACACCACTTCACTTCTACAAAAGACCTACATTAGTAACTACATTGTAATTAGTTTTCACATTACAAGGAGGAATTTTGCTTTTACAAATTTTTTTCCATATAATGGTTCTTCGCTTTACACCATCTCAGCTTAAGAACGGTTTCATAGGAATACTCTACTTTTGTAAAGTTGGGGGGGGGCACCTTTATTGTGAGAAGTTTTGAGCTAGTGTCTAGGGAAGAATGTGCTGGCATTGGAGAGAATCGAGTGAGTTTATGAGAATGGTGTCAATGATGAAAAGGTTAAATGTATGATGGCTCTGGGCCAGCACTTGGTGAAATTTAGAAGGAAATGAGGAGATCTCATTGAAACATACCAAATATTGAAAGGCCTATATGGAGTAGACATCGAGAGGATGTTTCTATTAGTTTCAGAATAAAAGGACATTCCTTTTGAACAGAGATGAGGAGGAATTTGTTTAGCTGGAGGGTGGTGAATCTGTATAAGTCATTGCTACAGATGGCTGGTCATTGGGTATATTTAAAGCAGTAGTTGAGAGGTTCTTGTTGGATAAGGATATCCAAGGAGAAAAGGCAGAAGAATATGGTTCAGAGAGAAAAATAAATCAGCCATGATTGAATGGTGGAGCAGACTTGATTGGCTGAATGGCCTAATTTGCTTCTGTGTCTTATAACAAAGAGCAGTAGAGCAAATAGTGATCGTAAACACAAAATACTCTGCAGATGCTGGGGTCAAAGCAATACACACAACACTCTGGAGGAACTCAGCAATTCTCCAACTTCTGGTAATTCCCTCCCCCTTCCATCCCCCATCCTGGTTTCACTCTGCCTCCTCCTCCAGCTGCCTATCACCTCCCTCATGGTTCCGCCTTCTTCTACTGCCCAAAGTGCTTTCCCCTTACATTCCTTCTCCACCTCTCCTGCCTATCCCCTCCCTGCTCCCTCTCCCCCACCCCTTGACCTTTCCCCTTACTGGTTTTTCACCTGGCACCTACCAGCCTTCTCCTTCCCACCCTCCCCCCACCTTCTTTATAGGGCCCCTTCCCCCTCCCTCTTTAAGTCCTGACTAAGGGTCTCGGCCCGAAAAGTTGACTGTTCATTTCCATGGTTGCTGCCCAACCTACTGAGTTCCTCCAGTGTGTTGAGCAGATAGTGATGCTGTCTCATAGATGCAGGGACTCAGATTTGGTCCAGGCTTCAAGTGCATCCTATGTGAAGTTTGCACTTACTCCCTGTGACTACAAGTTTCTTCTTTATGCTCTAGTCACTTACCACATCTCAAAAGGGTTAACAGGTAAATTAACCCTGCAGTTGATGAGGCAAAAGAATCAAAAGGGAAATGACAGGCACGTGAGAGAGAGAATAAATTTCTGGAAACAAAAAAAAAGACAAGAATTGCTCTGCTAACATTGAAAGATTTGAATGGCCTCCTGTGTCTGGTAAATAATATAAAAGACACTTCCAACCCAGGGTGGATTTATATTTGTCTATCAGAGGCAACTGTGTGTATGACATAATCCTCAAATGCAACATTTTATGTCAATCATGGTTTACACAGAATTTTATTTATTTCATTATTTAGTAATAAAATAGCAACACATTAGTAAACAAAGCATATTTTACCTCGAGATGATTCACATGTGCAGTTATGTTTACAAATAGCAAGTATTATTTTGTTTTGAATACAAAAGCAAACAAAATGCATTCAAGTTCTCCATCCTTTTCCAAACACAAAACTCGTATGGCACCCACTGAAGTATAAAAGAAATGTGGTACTGTTATAATACAGTCCAGCTACATCACTGCTTTCCAAGTATTAGATTATCACTTATTCTGTTATATAAATTATTCAAATGTCAAGTCTTTCCTTTTTTAAAACAAAGATACATCTTTTATAAATCTAAATTATAAGTTTTGCATATGGAATGTAGTAGTTCACTATTCTGCTGGTCTTCCTAATTTGTTTGATCCAATACTAACCACACATCAGTAACATGATAGCTATGAAGATGACAATAAAAAGTAAAACAAAATCCCACAGCAGCTTGCTTATTACAGATACTAGCCTCAGTATGGCTAGTCATACCCTGATTCCATTGCCAGCCAGCCTTCCTTCTCTTTCACTCAAAAACTGATGGGTCCTGCTGCCAGTCCTGATCTGACTATCATTCTATACCAGAAAATACCAGACAACAAATTGGCTTCATCTTGGCTTTCTTAAGTGAATGTATTTATCATTAGTGATCATTAATATGTTTCTTTCCCCACGATAGTCAAGCTTAAAATTTCTGATCAATTATAGTAAATACAAATGTAGATTATAGTTCAATCTGTTCTTCCCAGGCAATGTCCTTAACATTACCTGCCATGTTATAATACAATAGTATTGATCTGTAATTTTTTCAGATCAACCATGTTATGTGTCTCAGAATAAAATTACAGAAAACAGTGTTTAATTTTACAGTGTGAACCCAGCCTCAGTGGTATTCACTAGAGATCATCTCAAGCTCATCAGCCTATTCTGTTGGAAATTTATATGTAGGCAATAAGGATAAAATAAGTTGAATATAACTAAGTCAACAATAGTTTAGAACTTATGTCAACATTGTCACCTTATTTTATGAACAAATATGACTATTCCAAGGGCTACTAAAGCATTGAAAATATTTTTAAGTTTCAGACATTCAAAAAATATTTAATTGTATTTTCTTAATCAGAGAGCTTTTTTCAGTGCTACATACAACTCACCAGAAGTGTTATGTGGGGATAAGTTCAACTATATCATTTAGTTCAATGACTACACAGTATGTCTAACATTTATAATTAGTTTGACACTGTTCTTAAGGCTAAAGGATCTGTCAGGGATCTAAATAATAACTTGTAAGCAAAGCTTCTGTTCTGACATTTTCTAACCTTATCTATAATTTATAAATATTTCCACTTCACTATAGTCAGCCAAAGTTCCTATTGCATGAGAGGTTATTGATTTCTCAATGCAGACCAGGTTGATAAAAGTCAGTATCAAATTAAAGACTTGCAATAAGTTCAAAGAAATTAAATTAAACATTAACAATTAGGGATACACAGCTTTCAATAAGTAGTTTACAAGATAAATTTGAGAACATTCAATTATTTCTTTCAATAACACTACCTGTCCACACTTCTTCTGATTCAAGTAAGCCTGAAATTAATGCACCATTTAATCTCATCAGCATTAGTTTTGAAAATTCATGGCTGGTTATTTTCAAGGCAGCATGAACAGGGCCAGCTGAGCCATATTCAGATGATTAACAAAGACCTTCAACTTATTCCCCCCAGCAGCACTAAAGGGTAGCTCAAGTTCAACAAAATATTGGCAACATTCCTTGCGAGCTACAAAAAATAAGGATTTCTCAGGATTTCAGCAGCATAATCTTTAATTTCACCAAGAAATATAAATTTTTAACTTAGTGTCTCAAACTGGTTGCAACACACGACATTTTAAACTATAATTTAAAAGAGCAAAACGCCTACCTTTAATATTGTCCTAATCTTGGAGAGAGTTTCTCCATATATTTTTATCTTATCCTAAATGGCTGAAAAAATCCTATAAAACCCAAAATCAATTAGAGGCTTTAAATTTACAAATCCTATAGATTAAAATTTAGTGTCACTTTACCTTAAAAGGACCATTCCCTACATAGAGTTACACATTATTTTATCATAAACAACTTATCACCATTAGTACATTTAAAGCAGCAAATCCAGTTATAAGTATGTTTGTAGCAGGTGCCCTTTAAGGTTAGAAATTTTGCAGCAATCAAGGAGTACCTTATATACCAAATTATGGCATTTCTAAAATGAATTTCTACATTTTCTTTAAACCACTCAAATTATTTCAATGTGCTTCACAAATACTTTCAACTGAACAACCTATAAACCAATGATGCAATCCATCACAATGTTTACCATACAATATCAACTCCACTCTTTTACTATGACATCTGCATTGGTCTCATTGATCTATAAAAATATTACATATACAAATTTAATTCCATTCCATCATAACGATCTCATTTTTTTGACATGGCAATTATGTTTCTAAATACTGTATAATGATTGAAAACAACAATTTCTGACAGACACAGATCTCAATTCAACGAAACAAGTGCAATTACTCCTGTTATTTGCAACATGCAACTCATTTATAAATGATAACTACAATTCATTCAAAGGCATCAAAGAAATGCACACCAATCTTTTTTACCCAAGGCAAAAATTTGAATTGACTTGATTAATAATCATGTTAATTGAAGTGTAACATACTTAAAAGGAAATTGTGTCTAATGTTAATCTGATTCTTCCTAGAATTCTTTTTTGCTTCTAATGTCTTTATCCAAAAATAGTTGACTTAGGTCTAAGTTTCAATGCACTTTTAGGATCTCTTTGATCACCTTGTCCTCCAAGTGAAGACGAAGACTGAATAATCTGTGTTTTAAACCTTATTCTATTGAACTTTATCTTATTAGCTGAAGTTTTCCGGTTGACTACTTTTGAAGGGGCGCCATCATAATAAACCTCTTCATCAGGAGCACTGGTCAATTTGTATGTCAAATTGGCGGGAAGAACTTTCGATATTCTCCAACGCCCATTTGAATTCTGTAATGAGCTTTCTGGGTCAGTGCTCCTAGCTGCACCAATGAGATTCCTCAACTCTTCAGAAATGTTTTGGCCCAGGTACTGCCACGCTTTTTTCCCACTGTAGTCCCTAATATCTACATCAGCATCATATGCACCAGACAGCAGTTTCACTACTTCTGTATGTCCATGAATGGCAGCCAAATGCAAAGGAGTGTAGCCACCACTAGATCGAGTATTAATATTGAGCGGAATGTCATGTTTTCTTGCATAATTGACAAGCATTGCCAACAATTCAGGTTTACCGTGTTTTGCTGCCCAGTGAATGCACGTAAATCCAGTGACAAAATCTTTCCACGTGATTAGGCTAGGATCAGCTGCCAGTAATGTCTCGATACTATCCCACTTCCCTTCCGAAGCATGCAACATCCACTCATGTTCCAAGGGATCAAGTGCTACTGACCCACCATCTTCCTCGTCCAGTTTTGAGGATGTCAAAGAGGAGGAGTCTGTATCGCTTCTACCAAATCCAAAATCTCCCTGGTTAATATTTGGGAAAACAGCAGAGTTGCTGTAAACAACACTATGCCTTAGTTGGGGTGAACCGCTGATCATTAATTCTCTAAAATTTTTCCTGCTTGATCTGGGTGTACTTAAGCTTTCACTATTAACACCAGACACATCGTTCGAGTTCTCGCATGTGTTTCCTTCATCACAGACGCTGCTCGACCGATTTACCGCCAGACTGCGCTGTAAACGCTTTCGCGAAGACCTTCTGGTATTAACATCAGGGCTCGTCTTGACTTGAGTGGGGGGAAAGTTGCCGTGAAATGTGGATAATCTTACATTGTCATTCTTCGGTTTTATGCAGTGTGCGCTAAAATCCATCTTCTCTGTTTCCTTAGATGTCGGTAACTGTTTTGCGGGGCATTCAGACAACGTCCAAATTTCTGTACTCTTTCCATCACTGTCAGGTTTTGAGATGTTCAGTAAATTACAGGTATCGACGAGAAGATCTGCACCATCTTTAACATTTGGAACAGCTTGGCTGAAATCTAAGCTTGCGTCCAAATTAGCACTTGCTTGAAAGGATTCGGTCACCAATTTTGTTACATGTTTATGTTCCGCTTGAACGTGACTCCCCCCTTTTATGTCGATATTTGACACGGTTGAATTGCTATTCGAATAAATCCCAGGTTTGGAAGTGTCATTTGTATGGGCGTGCCATGTTATTCGCCCATCTTGTTGAATGCTACACTGCTCCACAGCTACACTCTGATTACTTTCGCTGCATTCTTTAGCGCACGAGTTATCCAAACTGCTGCATTCAGCCTCTGGGGTTAAGACCGACTCGGAAGCTTCCATCAAACTCTCATCACCGGAGCCTTGTTTCGGGGACTGTGCGGATGATTCGAAGCTGATTTCTGCACATTGCTTGTCACCATCTTCCATTGCACTGCCATCCTCTTTCTTTCCGTGACCCCAACCACCAGCAGACGCTTCAGACCAGTCCAATTTACCCCGGTACTTCTTTTTCAGACGTATGTACTTCACTCCTCCTTCTTGGACCACCAGCCCCACTTTGTTCACAAACTCTTTGAACAGTCCCCGAGCATTTTCCCTCGAGTTGGGGTCGTCCAAAAAAGCTCTGAAATATTCCAAGAGCTCCGTACTCTCTACCTTCCCTCCTTTCTCGTTAAGAAATTGCCACACAGCTTTCAAACTAAATTGCGTTGCCATTACAGACGCTTTTTAAAAGATTTTAGCAGCCGTTTCTTGAAGAGACTTGGCGTTGAAAGTAAAGGACATCATTATACCCGCCTTTTTTTTCTTTCCAGCCTATTTCCAGAATGAGTGCACACACAGTCGTCGATGTATTACCCTGTACCAGCTTGTCAGACACCTCCTCCCCTCCCCTCCTAGCAACCGATCACTTCCGGTCCCCTGCCAGCCGCCTGTCAATCAGGGATCAACCACCGAAACGTAGGGAGGGATGATGGCCAGAAAATAAGTGAATCGACGGGAAGTTTAGAGTAACCAGGTAGCTGTCACACCGGACTCTGCTTGGTGTGTGTGTGTAATCAATACAAATGGTGTTGCTTCTACTTTGAATGCTTTTGTTTGTTCCAGCGATGCGTGCTTTTCTTCCTCTGCTCTCCCCTGCCGGGTGAGCGAGATCTTGCCTCGCGCCCGGATCGCTGGCTCGCGCGTTCCAATCTCCACCCGTCACGGCTCGCGTTCGGGCTCGAGTTTAGTTTTCTTCTGCAATGGCTTCGGCTGAAATCGCCCGGCAGATGGTGAGCGACTCTCTTTCTTTCTTCACACCCTGCCTCTTTATTCGTTTCAATTGGCCTGGCCCCCGAGTGTCGTGCAATGTAATTCTACCAGGGCCAATAACTGGGTGTTGCCACTCGCTCGGGGGGGAGTTGAGTTGTAAATATTTGGACGTGCCGGTTCGAGTTTATTGTTACTTGTTGTGGGAGTTGATAATGATTTGATTGTTAGTTATGGAGAGTGCGAGATGGCAGCCGGAGGGACAGAGTTTTAAGAGTTTCAGTGACTCCGTGTAACGCATTTTTCTGTCTGAGAGAAGAATTCCAGGCAAGGGTGTAACTGGAAGTCTTTTTCCATTGCGGAGCAAACGAAACAAAAACTCACTCGACCTCGAATTTGAGCATTTGTGATGTTTCACGCAACTTCAGCCGAAATTTTCTTGGAGCATACTTGAAATGTTTGGGTTGGGGGAGCGAGATTAACTCACTCGTTAATTAAGTGGTATGCCGACTTCCTGATAAAGCCTGTAACGCCTGGGTGAGGCGGTGGTGATACTCTATGGAATGTGGGTTCCACTGGGCGGGGACTGGCCTTGGCTCGCTGTCCCATTCCGGACATAATATACTGTTATGAGCTGTGGATGCAGGCTCCCGACTTTTGGTCGATCTCTTATGTGACAAATATTTAGAATTGCATTTAATGCAGCCCAGTTTATTTTCCAAATAAAAACTTTTCTTAAGTTTGTCGATGCGGTTATTGCTCCAGTAGGTGCAATATTCCACAGGACATTTTATCAGTTTTAAAATCACAACTTGCTTAGGGATTGAGTTTATTGCCCGGTTTTAAAAGTGGAGATTTGCTCGCGTTTAAACTTTTTTCCAAGCGATTACGATTTGAGTAAACAGTGTTTATTGATATCTCATGAAATTTATTTTCCACATCTGTTGTGGTCCCTTCCCTTCTAAGATAGCAAGAGCGGAGTTACCCTGGTCCTTCCCAGTGTTTGTATTCAGCGAAATTTTTCTGTCTCCATGGTTCTGCCACCCTTTACAGCATTTTATAGAAATTTCTCCTTTATTGCCTACATGATCCATTCTCCATCTTTGCTTGTCACTTCATATCATATGGTGCTTTCCCCTACAGCCGCAGGAGGAGAAATGACTGTTCTTTTACCTCTTCTCACCATCCAGGGACCCAAACATTATTACCAGGTGAGGTAGTGATTCACTAGCACATCTTCCTGTCTAGTATACTGCATTCAGTATTCACAATGTCACCCCTTTTGCATTGAAAGAAAATCAAGCTCAGATTGGGTGATTGCTTTGAGGAACTCCTTCAGGACTGATGATAGTGCCACTTTGACTCACCATCTGACTCTGATGTCATGCAAGTTTAAGGAACAACATCTCATCTTCCTTCTGAGCATTGACAAACTCTAAGAGAAGCTTTTATGTTTGCAAAATGAGTTGCACTGAAAGTCCTGAGACCACTGATTACACAGCTAAAGTGCCTTTATCTGTTCCCACCTGCCTCATTGCTTCACTCTACCTGAGAAATGGTCTTTGTTCCACCCAGTGCCTCCTCCTCCTTTGCTTCCATGTAACATATTCTTTTTCTTCTTGGGTCTCATGAAGTTTTCCTTAACTGAAATGTTTCTCTTTCTGCTGATGCTGCTTGATCTATTTCATAGTTTTCAAGTAATTTTCATTTGTTTTTGTATTTACATCATTTGGCTCATTTTTTTTCTTATCCTACATGAACCTTATCATAAATAATGTTATGCAGATGAAGAAGCTTAATGTACTGGTTAACTGCTGCCATTATAACATTTCAATTTGGTCTTTCATTCCCTTTGTTCTATACATTCTCATCTTATCTTCTTCTGAAATCTAACTTGGGTATGCTTCTCAGTTCTGATGAAGAGTTGCAGACCCAAAACATTGACAGTTTGTCTTTCCACTTCCAGCATTTTACATTAACTTCTGATTTCCAGCATCTGCTTTTATTTTTTTTGTTTACATCAACTTTTCGGGGCAAGATCATGATAAACCTCAGGGATTTTAACATGAAAGTGGATTGGGAAAACCAGGTCAATACTGGACCTCAAGAGAAAGAATTTATAGAATGTCTAAGGGATGGCTTTTTAGAACAGCTTGTTTTTGAGCCTGCTATGGAATCAGCTATGCTGGATTGGGTGTTGTGCAATGATCCGAAGGTTATAAGAGAGCACAAGGTTGAGGAACCCTTGCGAAACAGTGATCACAATATGATTGAGTTCACTTTGAAATTTGGGAAGGAGAAACTAAAATCCAATGTGTCAGTATTTCAGTGGAATAAAGGACATTACAATGACCTGAGAGGGGAACTGGCCAAAGTTGACTGGAAAGGGACACTAGCGGGAAAGATAACAGAGCAGCAATAGCTGGATTTTCTGCAAAAAAAAATGAGGGAAGTGCAAGACAGATATATTCCAAATAAGAAGAAATTTTTGAATGGAAGGACACTACCATGGCTGACAAGTGAAGTCAGAGCCAAAGTAAAAGCAAAAGAGAGGGCATACAAAGAAGCCAAAGCTAGTGGGAAGATAGAGGATTGGGAGGCTTTTAAAAACTTGCAGAAGGAAGCTAAGGAAGTCATTAGGAAGGAAAAGATGAATTATGAAAGGAAGCTGGTGACTAATATCAAAGAAGATTACTAAAAGCTTTTTTAAGTATATAAAAGGTAAAAGAGAGTTGCAGGTAGATATAGGACCAATATAAAATGACACTGGAGATATTGTAATGAGAGATGAAGAAATAGCAGAGGATCTGAATGCATATTTTGCATCAGACTTCACAGTGGAAGACACCTACAGGATACTTAACATTCAAGAGTGTCAGGGAAGTGAAGTATGTGCAGTGAAAATTATGACTGAGCAGGTGCCGAGGAAGCTTAATGGTCTGAGGGTGGATAAATCTCCTGAACCTGATGGAGTTTACTCTCGGGTTCTTAAAGAAGTAGCTGGAGAGATTGCGGAGTCATTAATAATAATCTTTCAAGAATCGATGACTGGAAAATTGCAAATGTTACTCCGCTATTTAAGAAGGGTGGGAGGCAGCAGAAAGGAAACTATAGGCTTGTTAGCCTGACATCAGTGGTTGGGAAGTTGTTGGAATCGATTGTTAGGGATGAGATTACAGAGTATCTGGAGGCACACGATAAGGTAGGCCAAAGCCAACATGGTTTCCTGAAAGGAAAACCCTGACTGACAAACCTACTGCAATTCGTTGAGGAAATTACAAGCAGGGTAGACAGAGGAGATGCAGTAGATGTGGTGTACTTGGATTTTCAGAAGGAATTTGACAAGGTGCTGCACATGAGGCTGCTTAGTAAGATAAGAACCCATGGGAATTACAAGGAAGTTACTAGCATGGGTGGAGCATTGACTGATCGGCAGAAAACAAAGAGTGGGAATAAAGGGAGCCTATTCTGGATTGCTGCTGGTTACTAGTGGAGTTCCACAGTGGTCAGTGTTGGGACCACTGCTTTTTACGGTGTATGCCAACTACTTGGACTATGGGGTAAATGGATTTGTGGCTAAAACTGCCGATGATACAAAAATAGGTGGAGGAGTGGGTAGTATTGAGGAAACAGAGATCCTGCAGAGAGACTTAAGATAGTTAGGGGAATAGACAAAGAAGTGGCAAATGAAATACAATGTTGAAAAATATATGGTCATGCACTTTGGTGGAAGAAATAAATGGGCAGACTATTATTTAGATGGTGAGAGGATTCAAAATGCAAAGGTACAAAGGGACTTGGGAGTCCTTGTGCCGGATACCCTAAAGCTTAACCTCCAGGTTGAGTCGGTGGTGAAGAAGGCTAATGCAGTGTTGGCATTCATTTCTAGAGGTATAGAATATAAGAGCAGGGATGTGATGCTGAGGCTCTATAAGGCATTTGTGAAATGGCACTTGGAGTATTGTGTTCAGTTTTGGGCTCCTTATTTTAGAAAGGATGTACTGACATTGGAGAGGGTTCAGAGAAGATTCATGAGAATGATTCTAGGAATGAAAGGGTTGCTATAAGAGGAACGTCTGGCAGCTCTTGGGTTGTATTCCCTTGAGTTCAGGAGAATGAGGGGTCATCTCATAGAAACATTCCGATTGTCAAAAGATTTGAACAGATTAGATATGGCAAAGTTATTTCCCATAGCAGGAGAGTCTAGGACAAGAGGGCTTGACCTCAGAATTGAAGGACGTCCTTTTAGAACAGAGATGCGGAATAATTACTTTAGTCAGAGGGTAGTAAATCTGTGGAATTTGTTGCCGTGAGTGGCTGTGGAAGCCAAGTCATTGGGTGTATTTAAGACAGAGATAGATTTGCCAGGGTATCAAAGGGTGTGGGGTGAAGGCAGGGGAGTGGGAATGACTGGAAGAATTGGATCTGCCCATGATTAAATGGCGGAGCAGACTCGATGGGCTGAATTGCCTGCTTCTGCTCCTATATCTTATGGCCTTTTGCATAAAGTTGACTTTTTTGTTGTAGTCTGTTAATCAAAGTTTCTTTATTTTGATTGTTAAAAGTAACAGTGATTACTTTGTTACATTATGATTGTAATCAAGGCAGCCAATAATCCATTGAAGAAATTTTTAAAAACTGTAAATTCTCAGCAGTTCAATTATTATCACAGCAAAGAGATACAGTCAGGGTTATAACCCATAGTTTTTCTTTGGAAACTGTTTTTAGTTGTGGAAATGGTTAGAGAGAACAGTAGCAATCTTTCTCCTTGGATTGACAAGAGAGATTGAATAACATACATGGAGACAGTGCTGGCTGAGAGAAGCTGGTGAACCATCCCTTTTAAGACATCAGAAGAGAGGATGCCACTCTGGTTTAAAAGTTCATCAAAGGAAACGTGGCTTTCATCTCCCAATACTGTACTGCTTGCTGGTAAATGTACAGTGTCTGGTAAGTAAAATTAGCTTTGAGAGCTAAGTGCTGAAGCATAGAGACATTGAAAGCTATTGTGCTTTTTGTTTTACGGAATCTTGGTTAATCCCTCCATCCCTGACACAGCGATATTGCTTGATGGGTTTACTATACCAAGATAAGTCTGCTGAGTCTTTCAAAGGCAGAGGAGGTGCAGTGTGCTTTACGATTGGCTCTTTGTGGAGTACAAACATAGAGGTTGTAACCCAGTCCTGTTCACTAGATCTGGAACACCTCACGATTAAGTGCTGTCTTTTTTATCTGCTGTAGGAGATTTCAACGATCATCTTGGTGGTGGTGTACATTCCACCTCAGGGCAGTGTAAAATAGGTTCTAGACAAACTGAGCAATGTAATCAACAGGCATGAAACAGCACATACTAGTACCTTCCCCATCGTTTTGAGGCATTTTAACCAGGCCAGTTTGAAAAAGTTTCTAAATAATTATTACCAACAAATCACGTAATACCAGAGGACCCAACACACTGGACCACCGTTACACCACCATCAAGAACGCAAATCGTGCTGTCCCACATCTACATTTGGAAAGTTTGATCACCTGGCTGTACTTCAGAATTAATGTAAGAAGAGCAGGGTTGAGTTTTTATGGCATGCACCAGATTGAATTACCTGTTAACTGTAACTCGCCAGGCTTGTGTGAAGAAAGGGCCAATAGAAACTCATCTAGTCAGAGGTAAGTAGAAGGGATAATTTATAGAAAAGATAATTTGTAAGAATTACTGTTGCAGAGTATTTAATGGGATAGACACATCTGTTTAATCATGAAAGTTGTCTGAATGGTGGTGGATGAGAGAGGTATAAGATACAGGTGAAGCAACATTGAAAGTGAAAGTACTAAAGACTATGGAGATGATATGATGATTATGGGAATAGCATTCCTAACACTATGTCTTCTGTCCCTCCGGAAGCAAATGAGTAGCTCTGACAGCTGTAATTAAAAGAAAACCTTGAGCAGTGTAGAAAAACAGCTGGATATTGGCGTCCATGCCCATGGATGGCTCAAATTTGGTGCGCAAGTAAGAGGGCTGTTAAGGCATTTGGTATGTTGGCCTTCAGTAGTTGAGGGATTGAATATGAGAGCCATGAGATAATGTTCTAGCTCTATAAAACTCTGGTTAGAGTATTATGTTCTGTTCTGGTCACCTCAGAGGAAGGATGTGGATGCTTTAGAGGATCAGAGAAGATTTACCAGGGTGCTGCCTGGTCTAAAGGGTCTAAAGGTCTATTAGGAGGATAGATTGACTGAGCTAGGACTTTTCTCTTTGGCACAGAGGATGAAAGGTGACTTAATAGGGGTGCACACGATGATAGGCGTAAATCAAGTGGATGGCTGGAACGGTGGCAGTGGCATAATTTTAAGGTGATTGTAGGAAAGCATAGGCGGGATGTCAGTTAAGTTTTTTTTACAGAGTGGTGGGTGCATGGAATGCCCTGCCTGGGGTGGTATTAGGGGCATTCATGTGCCTATCTTAGATTGGCACATGAATGATGGGAAATTAGGAGGGAAGGGTTAGATTGATCTTGGGGTAGATTAAAAGGTTGGCCCAACAGTGGGCTGAAGGGCCTGGTCTGTGCTGTAATGTTCTGTGTCTTTAAAGCCAAAAGCTGGGTTGCAGGTCTTTAAGTACTGTCTTTAACATGG
This sequence comes from Hypanus sabinus, assembly GCF_030144855.1. Lineage (NCBI taxonomy): Eukaryota > Metazoa > Chordata > Chondrichthyes > Myliobatiformes > Dasyatidae > Hypanus > Hypanus sabinus. The sequence continues at coordinate 53,161,119 of NC_082708.1, forward strand.
GATGCATAAGGGTTTTTCCATCTTTGTAAACCCTGATTGTTTTTAAAACTGGAAGTGTTTGTTATTTAAATAAAACTGTTTTCTTTATTATTGACTAATAATTCTATGAGAAGAAAATATAATAGATTCTGGTTAATTGGTCCATTGGTTAATTGGGGCAACCATTTATTTGGGACAACTCTAAACAAAAACTAAACAGGGAACAGCTGGGATTCCCTTCATTTTTTTGGGACACAGTGCTGCTTAATTGGGACAGGAAACTGTTGCTAAACAGTTTCTAGTTAGCTTCAGTCATGTGCACTTGCACGGCCATTAGCCACCACACCGTGCTTAGAGCATCAGTTGCATTTGTGTTCACAAAGCATTGATTTTTGTCACTGATAGTTGGCAAATAATAATCAGTAAGACAATTCAGTACTGTTTTGCTCACTGCGATTTCAAGCACTCAGGCTTGGAGATGCTAGAAATAGCCAGGATTGTAAATGAAACATTGAAATACCAAGAGGTCAACAGTCATCTGGAACATAAGAATGAAAATGAAGATTTGGAGTATGCAGTCTTCTAAAGCGTTGCAGGAAGGCAGTCCATTAACTGCATTAGATGTTCATTTATAGTCAATCAAAAGAACACGGCGGCGTAATCTTGATGAATTCCTCTGTCGATAACTACTAGGAACCAATTTGCAGTTTTATAGTACTGTAGTGGTATTGGTAGGGTTCTAATTTGTTCTGTATTTCATTTAAAAACACATTGTTATTCAGTTAAAAGGTAGTTAATCTTTTTTTTTATATATACCTTTTAACTATCTCAATGAAAGTTTAGCTAATAGTGCCACAATGTACTGGTCATGATGTGTAACAATTGACTGGATAACACACACACAGACACACAGACACACAGACACAGACACACACAGACACACACACACACAGACACACACACACACACACACAGACACACACACACACACACACACACACGTAGCATTTTTGGAAGAGAATGAACAATCAACATTTATTTTATAAGTTTAAATAATCAACAAATGATAAACAAACACGGTAGGCTTATTCAGAAAGTTAGAAGGCATGGGATCCGGTGAAGTTTGGCTAGGTGGATTCAGAATTGGCTTGCTTGCAGAAAGCAGAGGGTCGTGGTGGAGGGAGTACATTCAGATTGGAGGGTTGTGACTAGTGGTTTCCCACAAGGAGCGCTCCTGGGACCCCTACTTTTCGTGATTTTTATTAACAACCTGGATGTGGGGGTAGAAAGGTGGGTTGGCAAGTTTGCAGATGACACAAAGGTTGGTGGTGGTGTGGATAGCATTGAGGATCGTTGAAGATTGCAGAGAGACATTGGTAGGATGCAGGAGTGGGCTGAGAAGTGGCAGATGGAGTTCAACCTGGAGAAGTGTGAGGTGATACACTCTGGAAGGACAAACTCCAATGCAGTGTACAAAGTAAATGGCAGGATACTTAGTGGTGTGGAGGAGCAGAGGGATCTGGGGGTACATGTCCACAGATCCCTGAAAGTTGCCTCACAGGTAGATAGGGTAGTTAAGAAAGTTTATGGGGTGTTAGCTTTCATAAGTTGAGGGATAGAGTTTAAGAGTCGCGAGGTAATGATGTAGCTCTATAAAACTCTGGTTAGGCCACACTTGGCAGTACTGTGTCTAGTTCTGGTCGCCTCACTATAGGAAGGATGTGGAAGCATTGGAAAGGGTACAGAGGAATTTACCAGGATGCTGCCTGGTTTAGAGATTAAGGGAGCTAGGGCTTTACTCTTTGGAGAGAAGGAGGATTAGAGGAGACGTGACAGAGGTATACAAGATATTAAGAGGAATAGATAGAGTGGACAGCCAGCACCTCTTCCCCAGGGCACCACTGCTCAATACAAGAGGACATGGCTTTAAGGTAAGGGGAGGGAAGTTCAGAGGGGAAATATTAGAGGAAGGTTTTTTACTCAGAGAGTGGTTGGTGTGTGGAATGCACTGCCTGAGTCAGTGGTGGAGGCAGATACACTAGTGAAATTTATGAGACTACTAGACAGGTATATGGAGGAATTTAAGGTGGGGGGGTTATATGTGAGGCAGGATTTAAGGGTCGGCACGACATTGTGGGCCAAAGGGCCTGCACTGGGCTGTATTATTCTGTGTTCTATGTTTTGGACTGAGGCCTTTCATCAAGAATGGGAACAAAGATGAAAAGTCAGAGCAAGGTGGTGGGAGGGGGGAAGGAGTTCAAGGCAGAGGGTGATAGGTGAAACCAGGGGAGTGGTGAAGTAAAGAGTTGGGAAGTTGATTGGTGAAGGAGATAAAGGGCTGGAGAAGAGGGAATCTGATAGGAGAATGTAGAAGACCATGGAAGAAGGGGGAAGGGGGAGGAGCACAGAGGGAGGTGATGGGCAGGTAGGGAGATGAGGTGAAGGGGGGTGGACAGTTACCAGACTTGCAAGAAATCAGTGTTTGTGCCAACAGGTTGGAGGCTACCCAGATGGAATAAAAGATGTTGCTCCTCCAACCTGAGTGTGGCCTCATTGCAGCAAAGGAGGAGACCAAGGACAGACATGCTGGAATGGGAAGTAGAATTGGTGGGTGGCCACCGGGAGATCGGCATCTGCACATTTTCTCCCTTGACTTTTTTCTCCAACCTCTGGTAATTTCTGTCCCCTCCCCCTTCTCTCCTAGTCCCCATTCTGGCTACCCTCTTCTCACCTGCCTATCACCTCTCTCTGGTGTCCTTTCTCCTTCCCTGTCTCCCTCCAACTCTCCTTTCCTATCATGTTCCTTCTTTAGCCCTTTACCGCTTACACCCTCCCAGTTTCTTACTTCATCCTCCCGCTCCCACCTACCTTTCCCTCACCTGGCTTCACCTTCCAGTTTGTACTCCTTTCCCTTTCCCCACCACCTTATTTTGGCTGCTTCTTACTTCCTTTCCAGACCTGCTGAGGGGTCTCGGTCAGAGACATCGTCTCTTAATTTCTATTTCACCTGACTATTGTGCCATTTTGAAGGCAATGCTGCAGCCTGAGGGTATAACCATTCACTGAAAAAGCAGGACATGTGAGTCTTTTAAAGGTAGAGGACGTGGAAAATGCTATTTGATTAACATCGTGGTGCACAGACGTAACGGTTATGTCTCAATCCTGCTCACCTGACCTGGAAGAGCTATTGGTTAAATGTTATTAATTTTATCTGCTGAGGAAATTTTCCACTGTCATCCTGGTAGCAATGTACATGCCATCTCTGGCCAACGTCAGGCAGGCACTGGAAGAACTGAGCACCGTGACCATCAGTCACGAAACAACTCTCAGTGATGCCTTCACTATCATTGTGGGGGATTTAAACCATGCCAGTTTGAAGAGGTCTCTGACCAATGTATCACCTGTGCAACCAGAGGAGCCAACACACTTGACACCACTATACCACCTTCAAGAATGCTTATCATGCCATCCTATGCTCACACTTTGGGAAGTCTGATCACCTGGCTGTACTTCTGAAATACGGGCAGAGACTAAAGACCGCAGCACCACTGATGAGGACCAAGAAGGTATGGTCAAGGGAGGTGGAGGAATATTTACAGGACTGCTTTGAGTTGGTGGACATTCAGGTGAATAGTCAGAGATTCACCTTTGAATCTGAATGGATACGCCTACAGTTGTCGCTAACGTCATCGAGATCTGTATGGATGAGCGTTTGAGAACACACTGGACGTGCCCAAATAAAAGCCATGGATGAACCAAGAGGTTCAAAATTTCAAAGGTTAATTTATTATCAAAAGCATGTACCCATATACAACTCTGAAATTTGTCTTCTCCAGATAGCCACGAAACAGAAAGAACATGAAGATTGTTCTGAGGGGACCATCAAACCCACTCCTGCTGCTCAAAAAAGAACCATTCTGATCATCAACCCCCCCCCAAAAAAAAACCTCTTCCTCTGAACAACCCCTCCCCTGCACAAAAAACACTAACCCTGTGCCAGCCAACTAGCAGGAGTAATCAAGGACATTTTCAACCTCTCACTGCTACAGGCAGAAGTTCCCACTTGCTTTAAAAAGGCAACAATTACACCAGTGCCAAAGAAAAATAATGTGGGCTGCCTTAATGGCTATTGCCCGGTAGCACTCACATCGACAGTGATGAAATGCTTTGAGAGGTTGGTTATGACTAGACTGAACTCCTGCCTCAGCAAGGACCTGGACCCATTGCAATTTGCCTATTGCCACAATAGGTCAATGGCAGATGCAATCTCAATGGCTCTCCACATGGCTTTAGACCACCTGGACAACACAAACACCTACATCAGAATGCTGTTCATCAACTATAGCTCAGCATTTAATACTATCATTCCCACAATCCTAATTGAGAAGTTGCAGAACGTGTACCTCCCTCTGTAACTGGATCCCCAACTTCCTAACCGGAAGACCACAGTTTGTGCAGATTGGTGATAACATATTGTAGCGGTGTACTACACGCAGCGCTAAAATAACGACACTGAGTCGGTAAACTGCAGTTAAAGAAGATTTTATTCGAACTTCGCGGCCTTGCTTTAAAGCCTCCCTGATCCCGCCCTTCCCGGGCGCGGATGCTGTAAGGAGGCATGTATTCACAGTCCCGCGCGAGCTTTTCCCTTTGTTGGTGAAGCAGACTTGGCGCCCTTTTGGGACTGGCCTTTATGCCAGCGCGCTGGCTATTTGTGAGCCGGTTTGAGTGCGCTAGGAAGTGGGTCGCCACATAAACCCTCCCCCCCCCCCCCAGAACCGACGATACACCCCCCCCAATGTCCACAATCTGGGCCGGACCCTGTTTGGGAGGTCGGCCCCTGCGCCACGGTGCGGGAACGCGACCAGTTGCACCACGTCCGCATGGGCCGGTTTGAGTCGGTCCACCGTGAAAACCTCCTCTCTCCCACCAACGTTCAGCACGAAAGTGGATCCGTTGTTCCTGAGCACCGTAAACGGCCCCTCGTAGGGCCACTGCAGCGGTGGCCGAAGCCCGCCCCTTCGTACAAACACAAACTTACAGTTCTGCAGGTCTTTGGGTACGCAGGTTGGGTTCTGCCCATGCTGCGAAGTGGGTATGGGGGCCAGGTTGCCGAGCCTCTCACATAGTCTGCCCAGGACTGCTGCGGGTTCTTCCTCGTGCCCCCTTGGGGCTGGTATAAACTCTCCTGGGACGACCAGGGGTGTACCGTACACCAACTCGGCCGACAAGGTGTGCAGATCGTCTTTGGGCGCTGTGCGGATGCCGAGTAGGACCCAGGGAAGCTCATCCACCCAGTTAGCTCCTCGCAGACGGGCCATGAGAGCCGACTTTAGGTGACGGTGGAAACGCTCCACCAGGCCGTTCGACTGTGGGTGGTAGGCAGTTGTGTGGTGCAGCTGTGTCCCCAAAAGGCTGGCCATAGCTGACCACAGGCTGGAGGTGGTAATGTGGGCCGGTACACCAAAGCGAGATATCCAGGTGGTGATCAGGGCCCGGGCGCAAGATTCGGAGGTGGTGTCGGTGAGTGTGATCGCCTCTGGCCATCTGGTGAACCGGTCCACGATAGAGAGGAGGTGCCGTGATCCGCGCGACACTGGCAGGGGGCCCATGATATCCACAAGAATGTGGTCGAAACGCCGATGGGTGGGGTGGAACTGCGGCGGCAGAGCTTTGGTGTGCCGCTGCACCTTGGCCGTCTGGCAGTGCATGCATGTTTTGGCCCATTCACTGACCTGCTTGCGGAGACCGTGCCAAACGAACCTGCTGGAGACCATCCAGACAGTTGTCCTGATGGAGGGGTGCGCTAAGTTATGAATGGAGTCGAAAACATGGCGCCACCAGTTTGCCAGGACAATGGGACGGGGTTGGCTGGTGGTGACGTCACAGAGTAGGGTCCTCTCACCTGGGCCTACGGGGAGGTCCTGGAGCTGCAAACCGGAGACTGCGGTTCTGTAACTAGGGATCACCTCGTCTGCCTGCTGCGCCTGTGCCAGCGCCTCAAAGTCTACCCCTTGGGAAAGGGCATGAACGTTAGGGCGAGAGAGCGCATCCGCCACGACATTGTCCTTACCCGAGATGTGCCAGACATCCGTCATGTATTCAGAGATGTAAGACAGATGGCGCTGCTAGCGGGATGACCAGGGGTCGGACACCTTTATGAACGTAAAGGTAAGTGGCTTGTGGTCTGTGAATGCAGTGAAGGGCCTGCCTTCCATGAAGTACCTGAAATGCCGGATTGCCAGGTATAGCGCCAACAGTTCTTGGTCGAAAGCACTGTATTTGAGCTCGGGTGGTCGCAGGTGTTTGCTGAAAAACGCCAGGGGTTGCCAGCGACCCGCGATGAGTTGCTCCAGTACCCCACCGACTGCCGTGTTGGATGCGTCCACTGTGAGGGCGGTAGGGACATCCATTCTGGGGTGTACTAGCATCGCGGCGTTTGCCAAGGCTTCTTTCGTTTTAATGAAAGCGGCGGCGGACTCCTCGTCCCAAGTAATGTCCTTGCCCGGACCCAACAGCGGGGTGAACAGGGGGCACATGATCCGGGCAGCTGAAGGGAGGAAGCGGTGGTAGAAATTGACCATACCTACGAATTCCTGAAGGCCTTTGATCGTGGTGGGTCGGGGGAAGTGGCGGACCGCATCTACCTTAGCGGGCAGAGGGGTTGCCCCGTCTTTAGTAATTCTGTGGCCCAGGAAGTCAATGGTATCGAGTCCGAACTGGCATTTGGCAGGGTTGATTGTAAGACCGTACTCACTCAGTCGGGCGTAGAGTTGACGGAGGTGGGACAGATGCTCCTGACGACTGCTGCTTGCTATGAGAATGTCGTCTAAATAGATGAATGCGAAGTCCAGGTCGCGTCCCACCGCGTCCATTAACCGCTGGAACGTCTGTGCGGCATTCTTCAGGCCGAACGGCATGCAGAGGAACTCGAAAAGGCTGAATGGGGTGATGAGTGCCGTTTTGGGGACGTTGTCCGGATGCATCGGGATTTGATGGTATCCCCGGACGAGGTCTACCTTGGAGAAGATCCGTGCGCCGTGCAGGTTTGCTGCAAAATCCTGAATGTGCAGCACAGGGTAGCGGTCCAGTGTTGTAGCCTCGTTCAGCCTGCGGTAGTCGCCGCATGGTCTCCAGCCCCCTGTCACTTTGGGCACCATGTGCGGGGGGAGGCCCATGGGCTGTCAGACCTCCATATGATCCCCAATTCCTCCATCCTCTTGAACTCCTCCTTCGCCAGTCGGAGCTTGTCCGGGGGAAGCCTTCGTGCATGGGAGTGGAGGGGTGGTCCCTGGTTGGGATGTGGTGCTGTACACCGTGTCAGAACATGGCTGCTGTGAACTGCGGTGCCAGAACCAATGGGAAATCCGCCAGGACCCTGGTGAAGTCGTTGTCGGACAGCGTGATGGAGTCGAGGTGAGGGACTGGCAACTGCGCTACACCCAGGGAGAATGTCTGAAAGGTCTCGGCGTGGACCAGTCTCTTCCTGGGCAGGTCGACCAGTAGGCTATGAGCCCGCAAAAAATCCGCACCCAGAAACGGTTGGGCTACGGCGGCCAGTGTGAAGTCCCACGTGAACCGGCTGGAGCCGAACTGTAGCTGCACCGTACGGGTGCCGTAGGTCCTTACTGTGCTGCCATTCACGGCCCTCAGGGGGGACCCGGTGCCCTGTTGCGGGTGTTGTAATTCATCGGAGGTAAGATGCTGATCTCAGCACCGGTTTCGACCAAAAAACGGCATCCCGACTGCTTGTCCCACACATACAGGAGGCTATCCCGATGGCCAGCCACCGTAACCATCAGTGGTGGCTGGCCCTGACGTTTCCCGGGAATTTGCAGGGCGGGCTACAGCGGCCGGTTTCTGCGCCCCACCGCTGGTGGTAGAAACACCATTGTTCGTTGGGCTCCCCACCCCTGCCTCTGGGTTTAGCGGGCTCTGTGGCCGGGCCTGGTCTGGTTTGCTGCTGGGAGTGTGGCTTGGTGATCTGTGCGACAGACGCCCCGCTCACCTTCTTGGCATTCCACAGCAAGTCCGCCCGGGCTGCCACCTCCCGGGGGTCGCTGAAATCCACATCGGACAGCAGCAGGCGTATGTCCTCGGGCAGCTGCTCCAGGAATGCCTGCTCAAACATGAGGCAGGGCTTGTGTCCGCCGGCTAGAGACAACATCTCATTCATTAAAGCCGATGGAGGCTGTCTCCCAAGCCATCCAGGTGCAGTAAACGGGCAGCCCGCTCGCGCAATGAGAGTCCGAAAGTCCTTATGAGCAGGGCTTTGAATTTCGTGTACTTGCCGTCCACTGGGGGAGACTGTACAAACTCCTCAACCTGGGCTGCTGTGTCCTGGTCGAGGGAGCTCACCACGTAGTAGTAACGTGTGTCCTCTGAGGTTATCTGCCGAACATGGAATTGGGCTTCTGCTTGCTGGAACCATAGGTGAGGTTGCAGCATCCAGAAGCTTGGCAGTTTTAACGAAACTGCATGAACAGGTGCGGTATCGTTCATCTTCAGCCCAAATATCGTTTGGACCATTGGGGTCACCAATTGTAGCGGTGTGCTACACGCAGCGCTGAAATAATGACATGGAGTCGGTAAACTGCAGTTAAAGAAGATTTTATTCAAACTTCACGGCCTTGCTTTAAAGCCTCCCTGATCCCACCCTCCCCGGGCGCGGATGCTGTAGGAGGCACGTATTCACAGTCCCGCTCGAGCTTTTCCCTTTGTTGGTGAAGCAGATCTGGCGCCCTTTTAGGACTGGCCTTTATGCTGGCGCGCTGGCTATTTGTGAGCTGATTCGAGTGCGCTAGGAAGTGGGTTGCCACAATATCCTCTTTGCTGACGATCAACACTGGCGCACCTCAGGGGTGTGTGCTTAACCTACTGCTCTAATCGCTGTGTACACATGACTGTGTGGCTAGGCATAGCTCAAACACCATCTACAAATTTGCGGATGATACAATCATTGTTGGTAGAATTGCAGGTGGTGACGAGAGGGCGTACAGGAGTGAGATATGCCAACTAATGGAATGATGCTGCAGCAACAACCTGGCACTCAATGTCATTAAGACGAAAGAGTTGATTGTGGACTTCAGGAAGGGTAAGACAAAGGAACGCATACCAATCCTCAGAGGGATCAGAAGTAGAGAGAGTGAGCAGCTTCAAGTTCCTGGGTGTCAAGATCTCTGAGGATCTAACCTGGTCCCAGCATATTGGCATAGTCATAAAGAAGGCAAGACTACATCAATATGTTGGTGTATATGTTAGGAGTTTGAAGCGATTTGGCATGTCAACAAATGCGCTAAAAAACTTCTATAGTTGCACCATGGAGAGCATTCTGACAAGCTGCATTACTGTCTGCTATGGACCGAAAGAAGCTGTAGAAGATAGTAAATCTAGTCAGCTTCATCTTGGGTACTAGTCTACAAAGTATACAGGACACCCTCAGGACTAATCAACAAATTCCAAAACCTGGGCCTCTTCTTCCCTTTTGAATTGGATCCTTGACTTTCTCATCAGTCAGTTGAAATCGGAAATATCTTCTTGCTGACAGTCAACACTGATGCATCACACACAAAATGCTGGAGGAACTCAGCAGGCCTGACAGCATCTATGGAAAAGAGTACAGTCTTGCTAGAAAGTCTAAGCCCGGAACGTCAATTGTATTCTTTTCAGTATCTGCAGATTTTATCCTGTTTGACACTGGTTTATTGCAAGGATGCCCAATGCTATATTCTTTCTGAACCTGTGAGTCTGGCAAGGTACCCCTCAAGCACACTCTTTGAATTTGCCAGTGACAGAATTATTGTTGCCAGAATTTCAGATGGTGAAGACAAGATAAGAGCAGAACTAGGCCATTTGGCCCATCAAGTCTGCTCCGCCATTTTATCATGGCTGATCCATTTCCCTCTCAGCCCTAATCTACCGCCTTTTTCACGTCTAGACCAATCAAGAATCTATCAATCTCTACTTTAAGTATATCCAATGACTTGACCTTCACAGCTACCTGTGGCAACAGATTCCACAAATTCACCACTCTCTGGCTAAAGAAATTCCTCATTTGTTCTAAATGGATGTCCTTCTATTCTAAGGCTGAGTCCTCTGGTCTTGGACTCCCCCAAACACCCTCTCCAAATCTATCCTATAAAGGCCTTTCACCTTTCAATAAGCTTCAATGAATTGACTTTATTTCTTACATCCTTCACATATGTGAGGAGTAAAAATCTTTGTTACAGTTTTGTAATTTGTTACAATTTTGAATGTGCAAATTATAAGATATACAACAGAACAGTCAATATAGCTTAAAAATACAATTACGTCAGCGTATTGCCTTTCTCTCTTCATTCTTTCTGGAATCCAGTGAGTATAGGCCCAGAACCATCAAGTGCTCCTGTCTCTACACTTCCTAGTGGTCGTGGGCAGAACAGTTACCTATCAAGCAATGATGCATCCCATCCACATAAGATGAGTAGAGCTTCAACATTAAAACTACATAGTTTAAAGTAAGTTTATTATGAAAGTAGATGTATGCCACCATATACAATGCTGTGAGATTCATTTTCTTGTCAGCATTCACAATAAATAAACACAAGAAACATAATAGCATCAATGAAAAACCACCCTAACCAATGTGCAAAAGACACCAAACTGCAAATACAGAAAGAAAAATAAATATTAATAATAAATAACCAATAAATATGGAGATCTCTGAGTGTAAAGGTGGTGAAGCTATAAATTCTTAACCTGCTAAGAAACAAGAGTACAGAAAGTGTGTTATACAATGTTACATACCTGGAGTATGGTTTTATTCAGTTCCTGTCAGATCAGTGATGCCACATGTGTCTTTATTGCAGTATACTGTCAAATGAAGTCATGAATCCATAAAGTTTGCAGGAACACTTTCAAAAAAGACACCCTGAAAGGCCACTTTAGGTATTACTCAGTTCCAGAAGATGAAAGAAGCATTTGAAAAGCGTTGCACACTCAAGTTAATTGTCAAGTAGGCTAAAAATGACCTTGATAGTAGTCTCAATGGTTCTTATAACATTTCCAAAATGATAGCAAAGTGTGGAAAACATCATACAGTTGGTGAAAGATTGATAATGCCAGCTGTATCAGAAGTGCACACTGCTGTTCTCAAATTGTTATAAAATTTTAACATTTTTAAATGTTATCAGTATTTTAAAATCAATTTCTCTGAGTAATAACTCTGTAGCTCATTGTATTGACAAAATGAGTGAAGATATTGAGTATCAACTATGCACAGAGCTGCAAAAAAAATAATTTGGGATACAACTGGATGAGTCAACTGTTTGGGTCAACGAAGCCATTGCTAATGGCATATGTATGGTTTATCAAAAGTGGAAAAGCATATGAAGAAATTCTCTTTTGTAAAATGTTAAAAACAAATATCAACAGATCTCAAAATATATATTAGGGTTAAGTATTTCAATTAGGTACTTGATTTTGTTGTGCAACAGATGGAGCACTGTACATGACAGGTCGCTATGCTGGGTTAGTGGCATGTATGAAAAAAGAAATTCCAAGTCTGCTTGCAATCCACTGTGTAATTTATTGTCAATACCTTGCAGCCAAAAACCTCAGCCAGTGACTATTTTTTCAAGCAGGACTCCTGGTGAGAATTTCTGTTTTATCCAGGCAAAAGGTGCATTGTGTACGTCTATCGGAAAATTGGAAATGTATAAGCAAAACACTGGCAGAAGAATGTTCTCATGATTTCCCTGTATGGAAAGTATGGCACTCTCTTTCATAAAAAGTGATTTGCAGTTACTAAAGAAGGATTTTCAGAATCGATTCAGGGATTTGAATGATCTGGAAATTCCATACTGGGTAATTAACTCATTTCTTTGCAAGGTGGAAGAACAGGAAGGGAGCTTGCAAGAATAAATTATTGAAATTCAGACTGATGAAGAAATAGAAATGCTTTTCAAAAATGTGGCTACACTGTTATGAAGTTTCCTGGTCTTCGGAGAAGAGCCAAACTGCTCTTCGTTGCATTTCCATCCTCCTACCTTGTTGAAAGCGGTTTCAGTGCGGTGAACCAGGTATTTCAACTCTTGCTAAAAACCGTCAAGCTCAAGGATCATCAAACATCAAGCTAGGTGTAAAAACAAATAAAAATTTAAAGGAGAATAATTTTTCTCATGTTAGCATATAGTAGATGTTTTTATACAATGCGGGGCACTGGAAAGTGTGTTGTGCCTAAGACAGGCGTTGGCAAGTATGAAGGTGATTTAGGGAGGCATTGAACTAAAAAAGATTGGGAAAAGCTGTTCTAATTCATAGTATGCTCTAATGGGGCTGGTGAATCCAAAGACATCAATAGGACACTGGCCTAAAAATACTACTCTTCTGTTTGATTGTAATTATTCATTGGTTGGTAAGTATACCTGGAAGATTTTGTATCTAACTACTTTGTTGATCAGGACCCTGGAACTTTCTGGAATACTGGAAATTTCTGTTCTGACTGAAATATGACATTGATAGTAAATAAGTGGATATATATGACTGATTTCACATCAATCTTCTTTGCACCCTCAGGTTTGGGAATGACTGCTTTAGTTGACAGGAGATATAATGTGCTGAAAGTCTTTCTGTGTTGTTGACTTGTGAATAATAATTAACTTGTCCAATAAATACCAGACTCACAAAATGCTGGAGGAACACTCAGCAAGCCAGGTAGCATCTATGGAAAAAAGTATAGTCAGTGTTTCAGGCCGAGACCCTTCACCGGTACTGCTAAAGGGTCTCAGCCCAAATCATCGATTGTACTCTTTTTCATTGATGTTGCCTGGCCTGCTGAGTTCCTCCAGCATTTTGTATGTGTTGCTTGGATTTCCAGAATCTGCGTATGTTCTCTTGTGAATACCTATTAGATTAGAGATTTTAAATGGAACATTCACCAATCTTTGAGCAAATTTAGTGATGGTAGTGGGTCCTCCTAAATTATCTTGCTCCCACGCTCTTTGAATAATAAATGTTTGTAAAACTATTTCTAAATATTATTATTCTTAAATTGAACTGTTTACCCTTGTAATTGAGAACGACATAGACATAACTTACTGCTTGGGTTGTTTGAGGCAGTTGGGCAGAAGAATTTGCTGTCCTTTAGGATTTGGGGATGGGAATTACAATCATAAATCAGCTACAGACAGTTTGCATGGGACTGAATCATGATTTTTTAAACAATCTTTTTGATACTGAAGGTAATGTTTTGGGAAGTTTAATCTGTTTCCAATTATAAATAGTATACTTCATCATTGTAAATGTCAGTAAAACACATAGAAGCTGAGAACATTTTAATTGACTTTCTGTAAAACTTCTCACTTTTGCAGAGTGAAAGCGTCCGTCCACTTTCCTTATCAGGCCATGTGGGATTTGATAGTTTACCAGATCAGCTAGTCAACAAATCTACCTCTCAGGGTTTTTGTTTTAATATTCTTTGTGTTGGTAAGTACTTGATCATTTTGTATTCCAGTTCAATTTGGTTGAAGGGTGATCAATAATGTTGATTGGGTATCTGCAGAATTCCTTTTCTTGAAAGTAGGCAAAAAATGGGGGAGGCAGTTCATGAAGAAATCACTTTTTGATCTGAGAGATAATAGAACTTTGGGATTTGTTGCCTGAAATGCCATCATAGCAGAGTCAACAAAGTTTTCATCAAGAGCTTCTTTGAACATGGTGCAAGGTGGGCAATAGGCATCTATTAGTCTCATGAGACCATGGATTTGCGCCTTGAAAGGTTTCCAGGGTGCAGGCCTGGGCAGTGTTGTATGGGAGACTGGCAGCTGCCTAAGCTGCAAGCCTTCCCCTCTCCACGCCACCGATATTGTCCTCGTGTCAACCTGTAACTGTTACCTGCTCAGTTGAGGAAAAACACCAGAGACACGAAATTACCTCTGAAGCAGCTTTTATTCAGAGAGGAGTTCGCAGCCCTTACCTTACGCCTTCAGGCGTAAGGTAGCCAACTCCCAATTTGTCGGTTTACAAAGGTCATACTTATACCCAAAAGCAGGGTACTACATTCGCAAATATGGTTACTGATTCGAATTCATCATTTGATTGGCTATTGCATAGCTAAGCATACGAAATACTCAGATTTAGCAAAGGTTAAAGCGTAATACTTAGAATTAATACTGATGCACTTCAAAACACTTGAAATAGGTATCCTCAAAATATTTTGCCAAGCATATTGTCTTGTGGTTGCAGGTTCCCTTTTCCTTGTGGTCTCCACGTCTGGCCTGGCACCTTATTTTAGCTAGCTCTCCTTATACTTCCCCAAGGACGTACCTCTCTTGTCCTGTCTACATGTTTTGCTATACTTACCCCTTGCCCACCCCATCTACACATACCCCTTACCCTTTTCACATTCTCACTAGGACCCAAGCAGCTTGGCACCGGTGTCATGGCAGAGCAATGTGTTGTTAAGTGCCTTGCTCAAGGACACAAACACACTGCCTCAGCTGAGGCTCGAACCCATGATCTTCAGATCTCTAGACCGTTGCCTTTATCCACTAGGCCACGTGCCAACACATGACTTATTGGACAATTTGATCTTATATTCTGATCAGTTCTGATCTCATTAAAAACTGTAACCGGGTCAAGGAATTATTTTCCTCTATCTTCTCCATTATTTTTCTGTGCCTGCAGTCAGTATGTCCCTTTATCTAACTAATTCTTTTTCCCTTCCTTCTCACATCTCCGCTGAATAATCGCTGTTTCCTTTTCCCCATCTTTCTCTCCTTTCTTCACACCCCCTCAAGCACTTTTATGGTCACTGGAATTAAGATAAAACATTGATTCTAAGTAGAAAGGCTAGAAGACACAAAAGATACTAGTAAGTTGATTTTAAGTCACATGTACCAAGATACAGTGGAAAACTTTGTTTTGCATGCAATCCATTGAGATCACTTCATTACAATGGTATATTGAGGTAGTAAAAGGGAAAACAATAAACATTTCCCGTCCTTTAAAAGCACTAGAGATATTATAACTGAACTTTATTGTGCTCTTCTATTAACTTTGTGATTCATTAAGACATCCTTTTTCCGTCTGAATACCAACATTTTCAATCTGTCACATTTAAGTAATAGCCTATGTTTCAACTGATTTTTAGCAAAGTGGAGGACTTTGCATTTTCAGCATTATACACCATCTGCCAATATCTGTGACCACTTGTTTATACTGTTTATATCACTCTGGAGAGACTTTGTTTTCTTTACAATTCATTTTGGCTTCCCGTCATCTACATCATTGCTATGGATTGTGAACAGCCAGGTTTCAGCGCTTGTTACAGCCTCAAAATAACATAGGTGCCTTTGCACTTTTTTTCTGGTAGACGTTCCTTAATCCATATCAAACACTCCTAATTTTATTCAGTTTTCTTTTGTATCACACCCTTTTGAAGCCCTTTTGAAAATCAAAATGCACCATACAATTCATAATTTTTTTTCCCACAAGTCACAATCTCAAGGTGTTCCTGATAGTTTTGTAAGACATGGTTTCCTTCTCATGAATCCTTGTGTTTGCTTAAGGATTTTCTAAAGTTATTACAACCGACAGGCACTAGATTTCTTTTTGTATGCTATATTAATATCTCTTCACAAATTCTGCTTTATTTTTCAAGGTGGATATCTAGTGTTAGAGATTTGGATGAAGTTTTATTAACTGCGTTTGCTCATTCTTATGTGCTGTGTCATACAACATAGGTGATCATGGTCTTTCCGTGACCATGATTGCTCCTGGCAAACTTTTCTACAGAAGTGCTTTGCAACTGCCTTCTGAGCAGTGTCTTTATATGATGGGTGACCCCCCAATACACTTCACAGATTGTCTGCCTGGCATCAGTGGTTGCATAACCAGGACTTGTGACCTGCACCAGCTGCTCATACGACCAGCCACCACCTCCTCCCATGGCTTCATGTGACTCTGATCAGTTGGTGGGGTTGGGGGGGGGGGGGGGCTTAGTAGGTGATACACCTTGCCCAAGTGTGACCGGCAGGCTAGCAGAGGGAAGGAGCGCCTTACACCTCCTTTGGTAGAGCTGTAGCTCCATTCCACCATTATTAACTGCAGAGAAGGTAAAATATAGTTGGAGACACAAGACTGCTGGATCGTGCAGCTAAAAAAGAACTTAGTGAATCAAGCAACATTTGAGTTGACATTCTGCATCAGGACAGAGACAATTACTTGCATGGGCAGGATCTCTGAAGATGAACCTTTGAATGGGAATATTAGTGCCGCTTGAGAAAAATATGTTACAATGTTAATTTATATCGTACCAGAAAGATAAAATACATGGTTGATATGATTAGTCAGAGCAGCAGCTGAGTGATTAAAGAGAAACTTGAGGTATTCCAGTCAGGTCTTGTAATTGATTAAATCTTTTGTATGCTATATATGTTTACATTGTGCTTCTTGGATTTCAAGATGCATAAATGGGAGTTGTGTTGGGCCATAAGTTTGAAATTCTGTGTCTATATGTGATGAATCAAATAAGTCAATTGCCAATTTAGCTCTATGTAATTACAAACTTTTCATGAAGAGGAGAATAGCTTTTTAAATTTTATTACCTTAGCATTAATTGAGTTATCTTATGGAATTAATTGTACCGTGGTGAAAGCCGAATCTCAGTAGATTTTTCTGTAATTTTATTTTCCCTTTTCTGAAACAAGTGCCAGACTTGTTTCATTTATTTGAAATTTGTTCTCTCAGGTTTATACTTTAATCTATATCAACATTTCTAAAAGCTTGTTAAATATTGCAGATTACACAATGTCATCTCTTTAATTCTTCTTTCAAAAGTAGGAAATGGGTATTATTTCAATTAGAAGTCTGTTTGTGTTACTAATGAGTTCTTGTTCTGTATTTCTATGAAGTCCTTCAAAGAAAAAGATATACCTTTGTGACTTGCTATTAACAATATATTCTAAAATACCTAATTATACTGTATTATTACAGGTATTATAACTTCGTTTTGTAATTTCAGGAGAAACTGGCATTGGAAAGTCAACCCTTATGGATACTTTGTTCAACACTAGCTTTGAGAATAGCCAGTCAACACATTATGAAAGCCAAGTAAAATTGAAGGCCCAGACTTACGAACTACAGGAGAGCTCTGCTCGTTTAAAACTAACCATTGTAAATTCAGTGGGCTTTGGAGACCAAATAAACAAAGAAGATAGGTAAGTGATTACAGAGGTGCTGCCGCGTCACTACTTGGGCTTCAGTTATTCACTGTATAACAGTACATAATGGATTCAGGTTAATTGGGCCACCGGTTAATCGGGGCAGCTGTTTATTCGGGACAACTCCTAAAGAACAAAAACTAATCAAGAAAGTAGCTAAGATTCCCTTCATTTACTTGGGACACTGGGCTCCTTAATTGGGACAGGAGACTCGCCAAACAGTTTCTAACTAGCGTCAGTCACTTGTGCTTGTGTGGCCATAAATCTCAGCACCATGCTTTGAGCAAACAGTTTTTAAAAAGTTGTATGTGTTTGTGTTCAAAAGGCTGTGATTTTTGTCACTGATAGTTGGTGAGAAATAAGCAATAAGACAATCAACTGTTTGCTCACTGCAGTTTAGAGATGCAGGCTTAGAGATGCTACTAACAGCTGGGAGTGAAATTTAAATGATTTTACAACTTCGTTAGAAATTATGAAGATTTTGAAGGTTTTAACAATCATTTTGAATGTTACAATGAAAATGAAGATTTGGAGAATGTAATCATCGATAGAATTGTATGAGAGCTGTCTGGACTAGGTGTCTGCACTGATTTTGGTCATCTACGGTCAAAGGAACGTGACGTGGATGAATTTGTCCATTGATAAGGATTAGGAATTATTACACAGTTTTATAGTACTGCAGTAATATTGGTAGTCTCTAATTTGTTCTGAATTTTATTTAAATACATAATTTGTTAAGTTTTGTCTTTTATTACTTTTTTTTTACTATTTCAATTAAAAACTTCGGCCAATTGGGGCTGTTGCTTAATTGAGTCAAAATGTACTGGTCTGTGTGTCCCAGTGAACTGGAATCCACTGCATCTCAGTGATATGGATGAAGAAAACTCAAATGTAACATTTACAAGTTGTGAGGTTGATACATAGTCTCCATTCTGATTTAACAGCATACAATGCTGGAGGAACTCAAAGTCAGGCAGCATCTACGGAAGGGAATAAGCAGTTGATGTTATGGACCAAGACGCTTCATCAGAATTGGAAAGAAAGGGGCCAGAATAAGGAGGTGGAGGGAGGAAGAAGTAGTAAAGCTGGCAAGTGATAGGTGAAACTAGATGTAGGTGGGTGGGGGATGATGTAAGAAGCTGGAAAGGGGATCGAAAGAAGAGGCAAAGAGCAGCAAAAGAAGTGGAATAAAGGGGGGGGGGGAGGAGGGGCAGGTGAGAAGAGAAGGAATGACAGGGTAACCAGACCAGGGATTGGAAAAAGAGGGACAAATTACTGAATGTGAAAGAAGCAACACAACCTTGACCCTAATCTCATTGCACCTCTGTTCTTCTATGACCATTCAGATAATAATATCTTTGACTTCAGAAAGAAAGTAGATTATACACTTATCTATACATCTGCTATTTGTATGCCCATTCATCCAACTTGCCTAAATCACAATGATAGAAGAGATTCTGCAGATGCTGGAAATCTTGAGCAACACAAAATGCTGGAGGAGCTCAGCAAGTCAGACAGGGTTGATGGTATATAAAATAAATTGTATTGAGTGTAATGAATAGATTATCTGTGTTCATCTCAAGTGCTCATGCTCTGCATCTTGAAGTATGTTTTAACAGAAGGTAGTTCCTTCACTGAACTTGGTTTCATTCTGCATGGGAACAAGTATAGAGCAGGCTTGTATAGCAAAAATTTATATATTCTATAAGCCCAGTTATCTTTACTAATGTTGCAACTATTTAATTGGGGGAGAAACATTTCCACATGCCACAAAAACTGCAATATATTCTAAATTAAATCCTAGAATCCTGCCACCTACTTGAAATTCTCCCATTCAGTTTCCACAAATCCTGCAAATTAATTATCTTAAGTACATTCATTTGCCTTTTATGGAACCTTAATTTTCCCCGATTAGAACTTTTGTAAAAATCATGCCCTCTTGTGGCATTGGGAAAAATGGCTCTTTTGTATTTTCTTTATGTCAATTAATTTGTAGCTATTGTTTAGACTGATACTAGTAAATCATTTGTTTTTGTTATTTGCATTTAGAAAATCAACTGGTCCCTTCTGGTAATTGTATTGCCCTAGCACCTTCAAAGGTTTATTATTGGGCCCCTCTATTCTTGTTTCCTTTCAAAATATTATGTAAAATCTTCATGTTGGACCTCTAAAACCTATTTTATCAAATCATGTTGTTCACATTAAATTCTGTCTGTCATGTCTGGTCTGTTCTAATGTGCATTACACTAAGAAAAATTTTGCCAACATGTTAATCACTTACAAACCCCATACAAAAATCTCATATTTTTCCTTACACCAGAGTCAATTGTTTACAAGTTACCAGCATCCCTCTAATCACACATTTACTTTTTCTGATTGTATTTGGTGTAGCACTTTATGAAATGCTGCCTTCATCCCCTCTTCTATGTTAAATTCAGTCAGATGACCAAATTTGTCTACCACAAGAATAAGGGGTGCTTGTCCCTTATTAAGCATCACTTGTGTTATTTGACCATAACAATGGTTTCCAATAATATTTTAGGAAGACTTGGGGAGATTTCTGCTGCCTCCACCCAAGTATGATGCATTCTGGGTCATCTGTGCAGTGTGAACCTAGTTCGTACTGTTTTTCTGCTTTCTTCTTTCCATTATCAATCCTTGACCACATGAATTTGAATATATTATAATTGTTTAACAATTTTTGCCCTTCCATTCTCAGATGTTATTGCTGTTGAATGTTCCAGAAATGTTGATGAGGCAGAAAACACCATCTTCAATATTCATTTTGTCTGTAGCTCCCAATTCTTAATTCCTCACACATAAGCATATGTTTGGCTGCTAGTGCCTTGCTTTATTTCCTTTTTCCTTTCTCCTCAAAACAATGTGAACATTTTTATTAATACAGTTTACATTATTCAAATACAAGAAGCTGTTTATCCAGGTGGCCAGGCAGCAGCTGTGTTATGTTACAGGTGAAAGATGCTTAAGTAGGATTGGTTTTTATTAAGTTTTTAATTGAGTCTTTCAGGAAATTGATTTAGATAAAACTTTTAAGTGCAAATAAAAATGACAGCTTTTATGATCTTTGTTGTGTAGACTATAGCTGATGACTACTTATTGATACTTAACTAAATTTTTATGCAGCTTAAAAAGTGTCAAGGATACTACAAGTTAAAGTGTAGGTTTTCGTTACTGGAAAATCATTCTTAAATGTTAGCTTAATACTGAAGATCACTGATATCTACTGAGTACTGTGGGATCTGAGATGGCTGATAATTGTGTGTGTGGAATCAGCAGATTCTGCCACAGGTGGAGTAGGAGTAACATAAAGAGATGGGCAAGTGGGTAGCTTGGGAGATGGTGTATTCCTTCCAGCATTTCAGCATGACTCTGCATGCTCTAAATCCATAAATTTAAGTACTTTAGTACCAACGTGAGTGCTATTGCTTCACTTTGAGTAGACCAGGTATTCCCAGGAGTTGATGAGGGAAAATAGAACTTTGGCATCTGTTTGATGTACTGAATAGTTAACTATATTTCTGTTTTTGTGAAGATTTTATTTAACTGCCAATATTACTATTTGAACATCGATCTAATATGCATGTTTAATGAGCATGTAGTAGCAATGGATAATTTATAATCTCTATTCATATCTTGTTTTTCATATGTTTACTTTTGAATTTTCATTAGCTATAAACCTATCATTGACTAC
The DNA here is from genome assembly GCF_030144855.1 of Hypanus sabinus. Taxonomy (NCBI): domain Eukaryota; kingdom Metazoa; phylum Chordata; class Chondrichthyes; order Myliobatiformes; family Dasyatidae; genus Hypanus; species Hypanus sabinus. The sequence continues at coordinate 53,182,011 of NC_082708.1, forward strand.
ATTGATGCACAGTTTGAAGCTTATTTGCAAGAAGAGTTGAAGATTAAACGTTCATTACACAATTATCATGATACCCGAATCCATGCATGTCTCTACTTCATTTCTCCCACTGGCCATTCCCTTAAGTCATTAGATTTGGTGACAATGAAAAAACTGGATAGCAAGGTAGGTCAAATTTATTTTTTAAGAATAACATTGAAAATAATTTAGATGTATTGCTATTTTCATTTTCTTGTTTCCTCATGAGTTTTGATGCAGTAGAGCTTTGATAATCTGTTATCCTTTCTGTTCGTAAATCATGCTGAAAGGGCATGTGCTATGTATTTTGGTGAGTTCCATGTTCCCTTCAGATACTCCAGGGCCCTGTTTCCTGTACTCTCTTTGAGCTTACTGGGTTCACAGCTAAATTTATATATATAGTGCAACATTTTATTTAAATGTATGTTGGGGTATTATGGGAATGACATCTAAAGTCTGCCAGCCCAGCCCCACCAAAATTCTGAGTGCATGACTATTCATGTGAAGCCCATTCCAATAGACAATGGCACCTTCTCCTGTACTGGTGCCAGTGTTACATAATTTGGAACACAATTTTGCCCCTCAGCAGAACCTCCTCAGACCAATCTTTATTGTTTTTGGGAAGACATCCACTCTATCTATTTTGTAATCTGCTTACAAGTAGAGAGCCATTGTGGAGATCAGGAATGTCCTTGCAAATTGCAACACAGAAATTTCCTATCCAACATTAATAAACCAGAAAAGTTAATTGAAAATGGATGTTTCTTGCAAGGATGATTGATTAAAAACTTTAATCCGACAGATATAACTGGAGCAAGGGGACTGAATTGAAATGCCCCATGGTGACTGCATTGTGCATTCAGTATACTAATCTGCTCAAGTTGCTTATTATAATGATTAGTTTGTAGCCAACAGTAATTTCCTTGTTTGTGGGTTTGAGTTTTGAGTGACTAATAACTATTAAAACAACTCCATGTAGTTAAAGACAGCTTCTGCCATCTTTTAAGTGGAACCTGTAATACTAGTCCAGCAGTTACAGGCAAGTATTCTGGAACTGAAGCAGGCTTGGAAGTGGCTATACAGAACAGGAGGTAATTGCAGAAATTTCATTAACTGCAGATGTAGTTAAGAATGATAAATACATCTTTTAAATGTTATAATCTTCCCTTCAGTTATTTCCTTCCCTCCAATGATTGCTGTCAGCATGGAAGAGTTGGGCTGAATGACTTGTTTCCATGCTGTATTTTCTTCAGCTTTGAGGAGACAGAAGTCCTTCATTTGACATACTACACTCAGACCTCCGCCTTAATCTGGTTTCAGAAATCATTAACTCTTTTGTTTTAATTTAGCACCAAATCTTTGTACAGCGATAAGATAAACTAACAGAAGGTAGTTAATAATAATTAGTAATCCTTCAAAAACAAACACTTATAAATTGCAGTAGGGCATCCAGACTGGATCTTTAAAAACTGTTCAGATTTGTGGAGTACCTGAGATCATTAGCTGCTTGCTCCAATTTATCTACAATACTGGCATTAAATCATTATTGCCTGATGATTGAAATCCATATTATGCTGAGTCTAGCTACTTGGAGCAGTTATGAGGAAACATTTTTTCCCATATGATGGCCTGTCCTACACATCTGAGTACACATACATGAAATGATTCCACAGTGGCCAAATAGCAAATGCTATTGCTTGTTTTATCAAAGTTGAAAGTAAGTCTACTGAAGTAAGTATATGTTATCATATATTACCTTGAGATACATTGTCTTAAAGTTCAAAGTAAATTTATTATCGAAGTACATATATGCCATCATATACAACCCTGAAATTCATTTGATTGTGGTCTTACTCAATGAACCCATAATAGAATTAATGAAAGACCACACCAATTTGGCTGTTCAACTAGTGTACAAAAGACAATAAACTGTGCAAATACAAAAAGAAAGAAAAAATAATAATTAATAGACAAGTAAGCAATAAATATCGAGAACATGAGATGATGAGTCCTTGAAAATGAGTTCATAGGTTGCGGAAATATTTCAATGATGGGGCAAGTGAAGTTGAGTGTAGTTATCCCTTTTGGTCCAAGAGCCTGATTGAGAGGTAATAACTGTTCCTGAACTCAATGGTGTGAGTCCTGAGCTTCCTGTACCATCTTCCTGATCGCAGCAGTGAGAAAACAGCATAACCTGGGTGGGGAGGGCTTTACCTGTGATGGACTGGGCCGTATCCATTACTTTTTGTAGGATTTTCTGCTCAAGGGCATTGGTGTTTCCATACCAGTCTGTGATGCAGCCAGTTCCCTACTACACATCTATAGGAGTTTGTTACAGATTTAGTTGTCATGCTGAGTCATTCCAGACTATTAAGGAAGTAAAGGTACTGCAGTGGTTTCTTCATAATCGCACTTGCGTGCTTGGCCCAGGGCAGATCCTCGAAACGATAACACAGTGGGAATTAAAGTTGCTGACCCTGATCCAACAATGAAAACTGGTTCATGGACCTCTGGTTTCCTCCTCTTGAAATCAATAATCAGCTGCTTGGTTTTGCTGACATTGAGTAAGAGGTTGTTGTTCTGGCACCACTCGACCGGATTTTCACTGTCCGCTCCTATATGCTAATTCAACAGCACCTTTAAGACCAAGGTAACATGCCTGAATGACTGGCATCCTATTTGCACTCACCTTAATAATAAGCAAATGCTTTGAGAGGCTAATCAAGGATTACTTCTACAGCTTGCTACCACCCAAACTGCACCCCCTTACATTTTGTCTTCCGACACAACACAGACGACGCAGTAGCTACTGCTCTACACACCGTCCTTGCACATCTGGAGAAGAAGGATGCTTATGTGAGAATGCTGTTCTTGGACTACAGTTCAGCATTCGGTAGCATAGTTTCATCCAGCCTTGACAAGAAACTCAGAGATCACCTTGTGTAGCTTGATCCTGGATCCTGTCAGATTGCCAGCAGGTTGTAAGAATGGGCTCCCTCACCTCCAACCCTCTGAGTCGCAATACAGGAGCCCCTCAGGGCTGAGTCGTGAGTCCCCTCCTTTACTCCCTTTATGCCCATGACTGTATCGCTGCCCACAGCTCCAGTCTGCTAAATAAATTTGTTTACATTGATTTGCCTTGTCCAAAAAATAATGAGCTGGTCTATAGGGAAAAACTCATCTCTCTGACACAGTGGTATCAAGAAAACAACCTCTCCCTTGATGTCGCAAAAACAAAAGAGCTGGTTGTGGATTACAGGAGGAATGGAGACAGGCTAACCTCTATTGACATCAATAGATCTGGGATTAAGAGGGTGAACAGCTTTAAGTTCCTCAGCATCTACATCACTGAGGACCTCATGTGGTCTGTACACACCAGCTGTGTGGTGAAAAAGGCACAACAGTGCCTCTTTCACCTCAGATGGTTGAGGAAGTTTGGTATAAGCCCTCAAATCCTAAGCACTTTCTACAGGGGCACAACTGAGAGCATCCATACTGGCTGCATCACTGCCTGGTACGGGAACTGTACCTCCCTTAATCACAAGACTCTGCAGAGAGTGGTGCGGACAGCCTAGCGCATCTGTAGTTGTGAACTTCCCATGATTCAGGACATTTTCAAGGAAAGGTGTGTAAAAAGGATCATTGGAGACTCAAGTCATCCCAACCACAATCTATTACAACTGCTACCATCCAGGAAGCGGAACCACAGCATATAAAAAATATATAAAAATCAGGTCAGCTTCTTCCACCAGGCCATCAGATTGATTTGTGCGTACTCTACATTACATTGACTTCCAATTATTATATAAATTACAATGATTACACATGGCACGTTTAGATGGAGACGTAACAAAGATTTTTCTCCATGTATGTGATGCATGTAAGAAATAAAGTCAGTTCAATTCTTCTGATTCAGCCTATGACAGCGGTGTCATTGGCAAACTTGAATTTGGCAATGGAGCTGTGCTTAGCCGCACAGTCATAAGTGTCAAGCAAACAGAGCAGGGGACTAAGCACACAGCCTTGTGGTGCACCCATGCTGATGGAGATTGTAGAGGAAATCTGGTTGCCAATCTGAACTGACTGGGGTCTACAAGTGAAGAAATAGAGGAGCCAATTGCACAAGGAGGTATTGAGGCCAAGAGTTTTGAGGGGATGATGGTATTGAATGCCAAGTTGTAGTGGATAAAGACCATCCTTTTGTATGCGGATGTTCCAGTGTTCAGTGAAGATCCAATGAGATGGCATCTGCTGTGGACCAGTTGCTCAGGTAGGCAAATTGCAGTGGATCTAAGTCACTTCTCAGGCATGAGTTGATATATTTCTTCACCAATTTCAAAACAATTCATCACAGTGGATGCAGGTGCTACTGGACAATCGTCATTGAGGCGAGTTACTGCATTCTTGTTGGGCATGAAGAAATACATTATTGCAGGCATTTGCAGGAAAAAGGAAATGTAATAAGATTTTACAATAAAACCTGGGCAAAGACTGGCAGCACCAATGTGCAAAAGAAGACTGACTGTGAAAATAAAAATAATACAGAGAAACTGCATTTTAAAGAGTATGTAGGTAGTAAAAGCAGACCTCTGTATCTCCCGCCTGATGGTAGGAACAAGAGAGGGCATGGCCAGGATGATGGGGATCTTTGATAGATGCAGCTTGTCTTGTGTCAGCGTTCACTGTAAAAGGACTCAGTGTTCGGGAGGGCTTTGCCTGTGACGTACTAGGCTGTGCCCAACACTTTCTATAGCTTCCCCCCCCCCCCATTTTATTTCTATTGTTTTTAAGTGGCATCTTGAAATATTCTTACTTGGATGCTGAAAAAGAGCATGAAAAAGAGTGAAAAAGACACTACACATGATCCTGAGGCAATATTGTAACTAGTAAGCTTTGCTGTTTTGTGTATATTAGTAAAGTATTAAAAAGTTCCAATGAAAATGAAGTTGCTCCTGTTACTCCAGCCTTTTACTTGAAATGTTATCTTTCACTATTTTTTTAAAAGACGACTGTACTAAGTTTTAGCTTTACCCCTGAATTCCATTCTTTGTCCTGATGATTAAAACTACTAGATACATTGAATGAAAATGCACAGAAGTTAAATTGTTAAGGTACAAATGGAAGTGGAATACAATAGGATCTTGGTATGAAAGTACCAGTGAATTGAAAATTATTTGGAAGTTGCAGCTACAATAATAAATGGGCCTAGAGTTGCTTAAGTTTGCCAGTACTAATTTCAGACCAGTGTTTGAAATGTGTACTTACTTGGATTTATAGAGTATGAATAGCTCCACATCAGAGAAGTTTAGCTAAAAGAAATTCACCTTTATAGGATTTACAGATCATTACCAATTTTGTGATACAGAATAAAACATTTACAGAATTTATGTGCGTTGGGAGTGAAGTAAATAAATACAGAATTGATTTCAATTCATGCTTCTTGCGCACACACACGCAATAGCAATGTGTTTGGAGTTGGAACAATGTTATACACTATCCGTTATCTAACTGGCAAAATAGAAATAAATAATGTATGCTTGTTCTGGTGTTCCTAAAGTTTCAAAAATGCTGTTTGCATGGGAGCACACTAGCTATTTCATAATTTGCATTGACACAATTGATCTGCTTGAATCAAACATAGTAACTGAACTATTGAACAGTACAGCACAGGGATAGGCCATTCATCCCATAATATTCTGCCAAATCAGCTAAATTTAAACCTTCTGGAATGTGAACAAACTGTTATACATCAGTAATGCTATCTTCTTCAGATTGATTATTTTGTTCATTTAATACACATTTTGAATATTAGTTATGATTTCATGAAATTTGTTACATATGCATATTTCCCAGAATACTAATTAGTTTAATGTTAGTTGCTTTAATTTATTTAAGGTTACTAAAGATATGTTAGCAAAAATGTTGAAGTTTATTTATTTTTAATTTGCTTGGTTACAATGATTTTTTTAATCTGTCCAATTAATGATAAAACCTGTGGATATAATTTTCATTTCTTTAGAACAAACATTTAAAGTAAAAAGGTTAATTTGCTGAACACTAAGCTCTCAGCATGTGTTTTCAAGCTCTTAGTTATAGTACACATTGCGAAAGTAGATTTGCATGATTAGATTGATTGTATAACCGGTTGGTAGTGGATACATTAGCTTCACGTACACCTTGAGGTAAATGGAATTTTTTTTCTTTAGGAATCATGCTTCCCTGTTGTAATTTTCCATTAAAAATATAGAAGCATGTTTACTCCATTCAGCCCAAGTGTCATCTTCACTATTCAGTATGATCATTACTGATCTATTTCAGTTTTCCCTTAATTTCCTTAATATTCACAAGCCTGCTGATTTTTGGCTGGAGTACACTAGGTAATTGAGCCTCCAGAGTACACCATAGAGAATTTTAGATATTTACTTATATTTGTTTGAAGAAGTTTTTCATTGTAGTCCTCCTTCACCAACCACTTTGTGACAGTTACTTCTGATTCTAGATCTCCTTACTTGGGGAGATATCTTGCCTTTAACAACTTTTGTTAAGCTCCGTAAGTATTGTAACAAAATCATTTTGGGCTTGTCTACTACACCTCCTCATGACAAATTTCTTGGACCAGGAGTCAAACTAGTGCAGTTTCAAGATGTTGCCATCAATATTCTGGGTATAAGCAATCCAAATGGCTTGTATGTCGTATGTTACCCATTAGTATATAAGTACACTAGGTTCCTTTTGTCTACCAAAAACATCATCTCCCAGTCTTTCAGCATTAAAAAGGATACTTTTGCATTCTTATTTTTTTTTTGCTGGTAAAATGGATGAACTTTTATTTTTTCCATATTTTATTTCATCTACCGTGACCTACTCACTTAGCTGTTTTAAAGTCCCTGTAGTCTTTGCATCCTCCTCTCAGCACACATTTCCACCTTTGTATCATCAACATATTAGAATAAGTTATACTAGATCTTCTCATCCATACCACTGATATAGATTGTGTTTTTTGAATCAACTTACAGAATCTCCTGAAACGACCTTTTGACCAGTTTTCACTAGGTTTTTTTGCCATTCAACTAATCAATTTATGCAAGTACGTTACCTCCAACACCATGCACTCTAATCTTGCTTAATTATCAAATATCAAATGTCTTATGAAAGTTCAAAATTGCTACTTCAGCTGGTTTGCAATCATTTATTCTATTTGTTACAAACAAAAACTCATTGCAGGTTTGTTGGGATATGATTTCTCTTTCATAAATCCACATCCTGTTGTTATTTTCTAAATGCTCCGCAACTACAATAGTAATAGATTCCAGTATTTTGACTGTTAATGACAGGCTAGTTTTTACCTCCACAGCTAACACAAAGTGTTGTAATAAAATCACAAGTGGAATTTTGTCTGCAACAGAATTGAATTCCGTTTAACCTTGTTAAATTTCTATTTAACAATGCCTCAAATGAAAGCAGCATTATGTATCTGAGGTTTTGTGAAAGCCTTTTATTCTGTGGTGTTCAATAGAAAATAATATTGTAAGTATAATTCATCCTTTTAGAACTTTATAGAATATCTGTTGATGATAGCCAGTGTTTCTTTTTGTTCATATAGGTGAACATCATTCCAGTGATTGCAAAGGCTGATACCATTGCTAAAAATGAACTTCATAAATTTAAAATCAAAATAATGGGAGAACTGGTTAGTAATGGTGTACAGATCTATCAATTTCCAATTGATGATGAAACAGTAGCAAAAATCAATTCAACCATGAATGTAAGTAATTGTAGCAAAACTGTATCATAGTTTACTTCAACCCAGATTAATAAACTCATCAATGGGGAAAAATAGAAAAGTGTTCTAAAAGTAGAATTTCAAACAGAAAATTATTTATTTAACTGGGAATTGAAATATAGCTGCATGCTTTCAGCATTACTGCTTGACTAAAAATTTCTCTTGAAAAGAATAGATCTGTTAAAGTACAGCTTTAATGTTTATTTACTTTGTATGTTTCTTTTAAACCCTTTTTCCAAAACAAAATGTATATAAGCAGGTGAGCCACCTGAATTTAAGATTTATTTTCTCTGCAAACAAATACCCATGCTATATTTGTTGACCTATTTATGTTTCTTTTAATTCTTTCAAACTTAGGGCCACCTACCTTTTGCTGTAATTGGAAGTACAGAGGAAGTGAAAGTTGGTAATAAAATGGTTAAAGCTCGTCAATATCCCTGGGGAGTTGTACAAGGTGAGAAAAGAAAGTAGACCTTTTTTATAGTTTTAGATGAGGATGTTTCCATTGACATGAGAGTCTGGGATCCAAGAGCACAGAGGGTATTTCCGTTAGTGGAAGAGTCTGGGATCCAAGAGCACAGAGGGTATTTCCGTTAGTGGAAGAGTCTGGGATCCAAGAGCACAGCCACAGAATAAAGGGGCATCCTTTAGAAAATGAGGAATTTCTCCAGTGGGTTGTAAATCTGTGGAATTCATTGTAACAAAGGGTTGTGAAGACAAGTCCTTGGGTGTTTTTAAGGTAGAGATTGATAGGTTTTTGTTTGGTAAAGTGGTTAAGGATTACAGTGAGAAGGTGGGAGTATGTGACGGTTGGGGAAGGGGTTATCAGCCCTGATAAAATGATAGAACAGTCTCAAATGATATTAGAGAGGGTAAATTTACCTGTCTTTTTAGGTGTTCAGCTCAGAAGATACTTCTTCATCTTTCTTTGTTGTGCAGAAAAAATTTCAATATCATTTTAATTGCTGTGTTTCTTGGAGCCCTGCATTTTGTAAGTCAAGTAGGGGTATGACATAGACATGCGTAAATGGTAGGACAGCGAGGCATATTTTTGAAAAGAAAGACCCCAGGGCCCAAATCTGTAATTCTCTGGGAGTGGGAACACAGATAAGCTGGTGAAGAAAACACATGGTTTGCTTTCATAGGCCAGGACATGGAATGTAAGTTTTGTACTATAGTTTTATAAAATACTTGGGCAGAATATTTACCGAAGTGTTGCCTAGATAGGAAGACTTTGGTTATGGGAAGAGAATAAATAGGCAGGGTCTGTTTTCTGTGGTGTAAAAGAGGCTGAAGGATGACTATGAGAGGCAAATAGTCAAAATCTTTTTTCCAGCTAGGTAATACAAGAGGGTAAATGAGGCAAAAGGTTTAAGAGGGAAGGCATCATAATTTTTAGAAAGGACTTTTCTGATTTTTTTATTAAAAATGGTTAATATCTAGAATATAATGCTAGAGGAGATGGTGGAATCAGATGTCACAACTGTATTTAAGAGGCATTTAGATTTTTAAATGGGAAAGTCAGCGAAGAAACATGAAACTAATATGGACAAATGGGATTAATATAGCTGGGCAATAATGAATAGCCTGAATGTGGTGTTTGTATAGCCTGTTTCTGTGCTCTGTAACTCTATTCCCAGAAGTTTTGCTGTGCTGCTCTATTTGTCCTAAGAATAAAAGTTATTGTGAAAATATCACTCACTCATTTCTAGGTGCTCTACAGTCCGGGCAATTCACAATTCAACGGCCTGGTCTCCTGAAGTGCAGTTCTAATAATTGATTATATGATGATGCAAGCAATAGCATAATTGATTTAAAAAAAAAACTGACCATGGGCACAGTAAAAATAGTCCAAAGATGTTAAAAGACCATAAGTTCAAAAGAAACCACCACACAGTTTCCACAAGTCCTCAGGGTCCCAATTGACTCGTCATCCCACGCAGGCGGTAGAAGGGAGTACCCCCGCTATGGACTTCCACGGCACCGCCCAACTCAGCCTCGCAGACCCAGCACACAATGAAAGCGACCTGACCGTGTCGTGGTTTCTCGTGCCCCACAAACGACCAGGAGACGCAGAAGATTCTTCAAGAAGTATTAAACTTTAATTTGCAAATCAAAGCTGAGACAGTCATTGAGCTAGTCACTGATTGCCCACCGATCCTTGTCCATAGCATTTTTTATAGCAATCTCCTGGTTTAGTTGCATTAGCATATCCAATCGGTCTACAGTTGCGTATCACAAGTACATCCGCCACTATTGTTTCTACCCATTGACTTAATCCTGTTCTAATCTACATCTCTTAGCTACCTCTCATTACACACCATTGTCTTCTACATTCTTAAGATTTCATTCTACTAAATTGGATACCTGCATAGCAAGTAGCAAGTTCAAAGCTGACTACATAGTTTTGGTTACACAGCACACAATGCATCTTTTATACTCCAATAACCGCAGCAGACTCCCAAGTCCGTCGAACCTCCGAGCCTTCGACCATCCCCTCCGGCACAGCTTCTCCGAGCACTATCCTCTGCCGAGTGTATTAAGATGCCCCCGCCAATGGCCATGGGCAATGCGACCCCGAGGACTGGGGGCCTGTTCTTCCCAGCTGAGACCCGGACCTCTCAGCAGCAGCAGCAGCAACCAAGAAGGTCTTCCTGGAGATTTCCAGATGTTCCTTCGTGCTCATCCGATTATGTTTGCGCATGGCACCCGGCTTCACAAATAACAGATAATCAGCTCCGGAGTGGCCGCTGCAAGCTGCGTCGCGCCGCCATCTTGAAATTTTGTTATTTTTGTCATTGTAAGTCTATAATTAATTTAATAAATATAAAAATAATTGATCATTCTTTGAATTCTAATGACCTTAATCATTCTGAAGAATTGATACTAATCTTTATTGTGCCAATAGATTTTTTAAAATAATTAAGACATTTCGTTATGTTCCTAACTTGCCTATGTATTATTTCTAAGAATTTTTTCCAACATCTAATTGACAGTTCAAATTTTTTTCAGTTGAAAATGAGAACCACAGCGACTTTGTGAAGCTGCGAGAGATGCTTGTTTGTGTGAACATGGAAGACTTAAGAGAGCAGACCCACACCAGGCATTATGAACTCTATCGTCGCTGCAAATTAGAAGAGATGGGATTCAAAGACACAGATCCAAATAATAAGCCAGTCAGGTATAAATAGAATTGAAAATGTAGCACTCAGTAAGTTAATACAATATTGTGATCACTGTGTACTCTTTGTCAAATGTTCTACAGCTTCCATTGCAGTTATTTATCAGAGTTATTTAATTGATTTTTTGGGTACTTAAACATTACTAAAGCATCTTTGGCCTTAGCTATTCTACTTGCATTTCAAAGATCTCAGGAGTCACTCAAGGATCAGTTTTTGGCTCCCTTATCCACTTTCAATCCATCACTTATGACCATAAGATTGGCATTCACAAGTGCACCGGTAGCTCACAACCTTTGATGTGTTATTAACCTATTGAACTGTGGTTTGCTTCAGCGAAACGTTGAAAATACAAATTTACAATCCTGTGCAAATTGTGCATCCTTGCAGCTACTGTTTTCTGTTGGCTGTGTAATTATCTGTCTGAACTCTAAGTGCAATTTCTGACTCTGGGTCCTCTGTCACAAAACCTTACAATTCCATATATGAGATTTATTTGCCTTTATATATCAGTCATAGTCATAGATCTAGAAGGAAATAGCCCCTTGTCTCCATAGAGCACATTAGCTATCCAATTGCACTTTCACATCAACTTTCCCCAGATTCTATCACTCACCTATACACAAAAGGGCAATTTGTGGTGGCCAGTTAACTTTTTGATCAGTAATAGGAGAATGAACAAACTCACAAAGTCTGCACTTCAGGCCATGATTGAAAGTATTGAGTGCAGAAGTTGGATGGCTGTGTTGAAGTTGTATAAGACATTGGTGAGGATAAATTTGGAGTATTGTGTGCAGTTTTGGTCACCTACCTCCAGGAAGGATATCAATAAGATTGAAAGAGTACAAAAAATTTACAAGGATGTTGCTGGGACTTGAGGACCCATGTTCTAGCAAAAGGTTAATCTTAATAGGCATCCGTTAGTCTCGTGAGGCCATGGATTTGCGCCTTGGAAGGTTTCCAGGGCGCTGGCCTGGGCAGGGTTGTATGGGAGATCGGCAGTTCCCCAAGCTGAAAGCCTTCCCCTCTCCACGCCACCGATGTTGTCCAGGGGAAGGGCACTAGGACCCAAGCAGCTTGGCACCAGTGTCATTAAGTGCCTTGCTCAAGGACACAAACATGCTGCCTCATCTGAGGCTCAAACCAGTGACCTTCAGATTACTAGTCTGTTGCCTTATCCACTAGGCCACATGCCAACACTCAAAAAAGGGTTGAATAAGTTAGGACTTTATTCCATGGAGTGTAGGAGAATAAGGGGAGATTTGATAAAGGTATACAAAACTGAGAAATGTAGAGAGGGTAAATGCAAAAAAAGGCAAGTCTAGAACTTGAGGTCATGGGTTAAGGGTGAAAGGTGAAATTGTCAACTGGGAAAGGGGAACATCTTTACTCAAAGGGTGGTGTGAGCTTGGAGTGAACTACCAGTGGAAGTGATGGATGAAGATTCTATTGCAAAATTCAAGAGAAATTTGGATAAATTCATGGATGGAAGGGGTACGGATGGCTGTGGTCAAGGTACAAGGCAGAAATCACAACTCGCTAGATGGGCCAAAGTGCCTGCTCCTGTACTATAGTGCACTCTGACAATGAACCTGATCATTCCCACTGACAATCTTAATCATATCTTTAAGATCTTCTGGCACTGTTATTACTAATATTTTCTTGGTTGACTGCCTAATTTTGCACCCACAAATTTCCGCTCATTTAATATTCTTCACACATCTAACTATTACAAATCTTGCCAATGCACCACTTGCTATCTTTATTGAAGTATTTTGCATCCTAATTTAAAATTGAAGTATTCTGGATTTACTCAGGACAGCCAAGATCTGTGGACCAACAAACAAAGTTGTTTAGGATGGTGGTGAATATTGATAGCTCAGATGGAGGCATTTTGGTATGTTCACCAAGCTTGGCAATTAGTTTTCAGACATTTCATCAGTTGAGATGACATCCTCAGTACGCAGTTGTTGGTGCTTCTCTCTGGGAGTGGTCGCATTATATTAACCCCCATTTGCTTGCCTTGGTCCTAACTGGTTACCCCTTCAGTTGACCTTTGAATTTTATTAGCTCACACCTCTTCAGCTCTCAAGCTCTGCACATGATATGTAGATGATACCTTGGTCACACTCAAATGAAATGAAATAGAGGGTACCTTTAACCAAATCAACAACATATTCAGCCACATCAAGTTTACAATGGAAAGAGAAAGTAACAACCGGCCTGCATTCCTAGATGTACTTGTGACAAGATGGACAGACAGTACATTAGAGACATCTGTCTGCTGCAAGGGTACACACATGGATCAAGTATTGAACAACCACAGCAACCACCCAGCCTACCACAGAAAATGCATCTGCACCTCATTTAAGAGCACAGATACTCTGCAGCACCACCGAACTTCAGGCCTGGGAACAGAGGCACTTATTCAAAGTACTCCAGAACAACGGATACCCACGGAATTTCATCAGGAGATGCTTAGTGAGGAGAGAGCGTTGCGCAGACCTTACTCAATGCACATTGAAATGTGTGACCTTGTCCTACATCAAAAATATCAAAGAAATGACAGCTCAACCGCTCGAACCTCACGGTATCACAATCATTCACAACCAACGGCGACTTTAAAGAAGCTTATCTGAAGGGGCAAGGTACCAGTAAAGACCAACTGACAAAAACAATGTGGTGTGCAGAATCACCTCTGGAGACTGCAACAAGAACTACATTGGCCAGAAAGGACATAAACTCTCAACTTGTTTACAGGAACACACTGGCAGTACAGACACATGACCCATTGTCGCTGATCTCAGTAAATGAAGACTGAGAAGGACACCACTTTAACTGGGACACAGCAGAGGTTCTGTTGCAGGCAAACGTGAAGCAGGCACAGGAATTTTTACAAGCATGGTTCTCTTCTAATAACTTTGTAAATAAACATATTGAAATAGACGCCATCTACAAACCCCTAAGAGCCAAAGGAACACTAGTTGATAGAATTCAAAGGTCAATTGAAAAGGTAGACAATCAGGGCCAAGACAAGCGTACGAGGGCCTACATAAATTAGGACTGGTGTGGAGAGTAGACATCTATGGAGCAAAAAAGACATTAAGAGCCAGGAAATGTGTCTCAATAACGGACCCTAAGTATTTAATAAACATTAAAAAGACCTGAACCCTTGAGTACAATATTATATACATCTGTTGTCTGAAGAAACACTAATTACTGCTTTTCTTGCTAATTTTCCACCCACACCATTATTGACTTTCATGTATGTTCCAAAGAAGGCTATCAAAATTTATAAAATAGTTTTGGATTCCCCTTTCATGGTAGCTACAGATCTGACTTTTCCTTTGTGTCAATTATTGTCTCTCACTGTAGGTTCACACATGAAGTCTCTTTTATGCCTGCTGTTTGGTTTCTCCTACTCATCCAGGGAGTTCTAGTTGCATTGTCCTTTTTCTTCCTCCATTTCACTGTGATTGATTAAAGAAATAATCTTGTCCTAAAATAAGTTCCATTGTTAAGTGCTATTGAAAGCCCATGGGGGACGGACAATTGAAACTTAAATTTGGGGAATGCTCAATGTGTGTGTAACCAAAACATTAATCAGCATTGATTCTATTTCTATTCATTGAATTATATCAGTATGCTTGTGTTAAGGCTATATCTTTGTATCAAATAATAATTTCAAGTAATTGATACTTCTAGCCTTCAAGAAACATATGAAGCAAAGAGAAACGAGTTTCTTGGTGAGCTACATAAGAAAGAGGAAGAGATGAGGCAAATGTTTGTGATGAGAGTTAAAGAAAAAGAATCTCAGCTAAAAGAGGCAGAGAGAGAGGTACTGAAAGATTTGATTACTTTAATATTTAAAGCTTGCACAAAACTTGATTTCTACTTTGTATGCAAAGAGTTTGAAATCAGAAAATAACCGTGTTCAATGTATACTGGCAATGGATAATTAACAGAATCTTTTGTTGAAAGGTGCATGATAAGCATTGTATGAAGTTGTGGCAGATTTTATTCAGTAAATACCATTCTCTACTTCATGGGATAGATATTGTTGAAAATAGATTAGTTTATCTGCACTATTATATAACTTTGTACAAAGTTAATTATTATTTTAATTTCTGATGTATGTAACATCTTCCTATACAGTTAAGATCAACAATCTGAGTTATGGCAACAAATTCAACACCCAATTGCACACTGATTATAATACCCTGCCTCATTGTTTGAATTTAAAAGCTTTGAAACTTTTCTTAAATTGTATTTTAATGTCATTAGTGTAAATTTGTGTTTCTTAACATAAGATCTTTGTAATGAGTGGGTTTGCTTCCACATAAATTGCAGATTATTTGCTTGAATTAGCTAAATGAAATGTGCAGCAATGCAGCAAAAAGCAATTGCATTACAGTAGGAGAAAGTATCAGTTGCTGCCCTAATTTACAGTGAGAGGATATTGCAAGAAGAAATGCCAACATGTCAGTTTTCATGTGGTGGTAATTATCTATCCTGGGTAATTTCCCTCGGGGAAAGAAGACAAGTGGGGACTGTCAAGACTTGTCTGCAGACCAGGAAATTGAGTTATTAGTAACTTAGCAAGAGCCAATAAAAAGTAGCATGACGTAAGCGGAGCAGCCGTTGTTGGAGTGGGCCAGGGTGAGAGTGGTAGGCTTTGTCTGAACAGGTGAAGGCTGAGAGTGTTGAGTCTTTTGAAATCATTTAGTTCATTTTAGAACTTAAGCTTAAGAAGTCAAAATTATTACAAGTGTAAGGTGATAGTTAAAGCAGTGAAATGTTCTTCCACTAAGATGGGGAATTGCAGGGTATTTAAAGGTCTCTGTCATGACTACATCTTCAGCTCCTGATTGACAAGGTCAAGAAACTAGAGCTGGATGTACTCAGGACCTTCTAGGAGGCTGAAAACTTTATAGATGAGACTTTTACTGTGGTGGTAATACCCTGAGTGCAGACTTAGGATAGTAGGTGGGTGGCCTTCAGGAGAAGGAAGGTGAATAAACAGTCAGTGCAGGGCTCCACTGTGGTCATTCCTCTCAGCAACATATACTCCTTTGGAAACTGCTGGAGTATGACCTATCAGAGCACAGAGACATTGATAGGATGCAGAAGTGGGCTGAGAAGTGGCAGATGGAGTTCAACCCGGAGAAGTGTGAGGTGGCACACTTTGGAAGGACAAACTCCAAGGCAGAGTACAAAGTAAATGGCAGGATACTTGGTAGTGTGGAGGAGCAGAGGGATCTGGGGGTACATGTCCACAGATCCCTGAAAGTTGCCTCACAGGTAGATAGGGTAGTTAAGAAAGCTTATCGGGTGTTAGCTTTCATAAGTCAAGGGATAGAGATTAAGAGACGCGATGTAATTATGCAGCTCTATAAAACTCTGGTTAGACCATACTTGGAATACTGTGTCCAGTTCTGGTCACCTCACTATTGGAAGGATGTGGAAGCATTGGAAAGGGTAAAGAGGAGATTTACCAGGATGCTGCCTGGTTTAGAGAACGTGCATTATGATCAGAGATTAAGGGAGCTAGGGCTTTACTTTTTAGAGAGGAGGAGGATGAGAGGAGACATGATAGAGGTGTACATGATATTAAGAGGAATAGATAGAGTGGACAGCCAGCGCCTCTTCCCCAGGGCACCACTGCTCAATACAAGAGGACATGGCTTTAAGGTAAAGGGAGGAAAATTCAAGAGGGATATTAGAGGAAGGTTTTTTACTTAGAGAGTGGTTGGTGCGTGGAATGCACTGCCTGAGTCAGTGGTGGAGGCAGATACACTAGTGAAGTTTAAGAGACTACTGGACAGGTATTTTAAGGTGGGGGGGGGAGTTATATGGGAGTCAGGGTTTGAGGATCGGCACAACATTGTGGGCCGAAGGGCCTGTACTGTGCTGTACTATACTATGTATGTTCTACAACACCCAGTGACATTGTGACTGGCTCTGAGGCTCAGCAGGGAAGGTTAAAATCAGACGGAGAGATAGTTATAGGTGAGTCCTAGTTAGGGAGTCGGACAGGAGGTTCTGTGGCCACAAAAGAGACGCCAGGGTGGCACGTTGCCTCCCAGGTGATAGGGTTCAGGATGTCTCAGAGTGGCTGCAGAATATTCTCAAAAGAGGAAGCTGAGCAGCCAGAGGTTGTGGTGCACATTGGCATCAATGATGTGGGTAGAAAGGGGGAAGAGGTCCTGTGCAGTGAGTATTGGGAGTTAGGGAAGAGGCTAAAGAGTGGGACCTCCAAGGTAGTAATCTCTTGTTTACTCCTGGTGCCACTGTCCACTCAGGGCAGGTATAGAATGATAGTACTGATGAATGAGTGGCTGAGGAACTGGTGCAAGGAGCAGTGTTTCAGGTTCTTGGATAATTGGAACCTTTCCCAGGGCAATGGTGACCTATGGAAGAGGGATGGATGGCACTAAACTGGAAGGGAACCAATTTCCTGGCTGTGTGGTTTGCTACTTGGGAGGGTTCAGAGTAATCTGGTACGGGAGTGGAAACCAGAGCACGGGGTCAGAAAGTGGAGGGATAGTGAGGAAGGTAGATATCAGAGCCAGAGAAAACGGCAGGAGCAAAGTAATAGATATATTGGGAAGGATAGTTTGAAGTGTGTGTACTTTAATGCTAGGAATATGATGGAGAAAGGTTATGAACTTGGAGCACATGGAATTATGATGCTGTGGCCAAAACAGGCTTGGCTGAGAGAGGGCCAGGAATAATGTCCCTGGGTTTCAATGCCTTAGACACGATGGGGAGAGAGAGAGAGAGAGAGAGAGAGATAAAAGAGGTGGGAATTTGCACTACTAATCAGGGACAATATAACTCAGAGGGGATATATTGGAGGGCTTATCCACTGAATCTATATGAGCAGAACTCAACTAGGAAGGGTGCAATCGCTCTGGGAATTTTTTTACAGACCCCCCCCCCCCCCCCCATTAGCCTACAGGCAGATTAAGGAGAGGTATAAAAACAACAGGGGTTTGTCATGGGGGACTTCTACTTCCCTAATATAAACTGGGATCTTTTGAGTGCAAGAGGATTAGATGGGGCACAATTTGCTAGGTGCATCCAGGAGGGTTTCTTAAATCACTGTAAATAGTCCTACAAGAGAAGCTGGTGTTGTGTACTGAGCTTGGCCAGGTGACTGACCTTTCAGTGAGTGAACAGTGACCACAATTCAAGTTTTAAGATAGTTGTAGTTACGGATAAGTATGGACTTTGGAGCAGGGATAAGTTACTAGAGTTTTAGGCAGGAACTGGGAGAGTTAATTGAGAATAGCGGTTTTTGGGCTTATCCACATCTGACATATGGAGGATATTTAAAGATCAACTACACAGAGTACAGGACAGGTATGTGACAGAAGAAAGGACAAAGTTCAAAATAAATTTATTATCAAAGTACGTGTACATTATCATATACAACCCTGAGATTCATATTCTTGCAGGTATGCTCGATAAATCTATAATAGAATTCTAACCATAATAGAATCAATGAAAGACTGCACCAACTTGGGCATTCAACCAGTGTGCAAAAGACAACAAACTGCAAATAATAAAGAAAGAAATAGTACTAAATAAGCAATAAATATTGAAAATGAGATGAAGAATCCTTGAAAGTGAGCCCATAGGTTGTGGGGACATTTCAGTAATATGGCAAGTGAAGTTGGAGTGATGTTATCCCCTTTTGTTCATGAGCCTGATGGTTGAGGGGTAATAACTATTCCTGAACCTGGTTGAGAGTCCTGAGGCTCCAGTACCACCTTCCTGATGGAAGAGAGCATGTTCTGGGTTGAGGGTGTTCCTAATGATTGATGCTGCTTTCCTGCAACAGCACTTCATGTAGAAGTGCTCATTGGTGAAGAGGGCTTACACCATAAGATCATAAGATTTAGGACCAGAAGTAGGCCATTTGGCTGATTGAGTCTCTCCAGCATTCGAACATGGGCTGATCCACATCATCCAATCATCCCCACTCCCCTGCTTTCACCCCATGCCCTTTGATGCCCTGGCTAATCAAGAACCTGTCTATCTCTGTCTTAAATACACCCAATGACTTGGCCTCCACAGCCGCTTGTGGCAACAAATTCCACAGATTTACCACCCTCTGACTAAAGTAAGTCGTGCTCTCTTGTCCTAGAATCCCCTGCCATGGGAAATAACTTTGCCATATCTAATCTGTTCAGGCCTTTTAACATTTGGAATGTCTCTATGGGATTCCCCCTCATTCTCCTGAACTCCAGGGAATACAGCCCAAGAGCTGCCAGACGTTCCTCATACGGTAATCCTCTCATTCCTGGAATCATTCTTGTGAATCTTCTCTGAAGCCTCTCCAATGTCAGTACATGCTTTCTAAAATAAGGAGCCCAAATCTACGCACAATACTCTACGCACAATACTCCAAGTGTGGTCTCCCAAATACCTTATAGAGCCTCAACATCATATCCCAGCTCTTATATTCTATAGGTCTAGAAATGAATGCCAACATTGCATTCGCCTTCTTCACAACTGACTCAACCTACAGGTTAACCTTTAGGGTATCTTGCACAAACACTCCCAAGTCTCTTTGTATCTCTGCATTTTGAATGCTCTCCCCATCTAAATAATAGCCCGTTTATTTCTTCCACCAAAATGCATGACCATACACTTTTCAACATTGTATTTCATTTGCCACTTCTTTGCCCATTCCCCTAAACTATCTAAGTCTCTCTGCAGGCTCTCTGTTTCCTCAGCACTACCTGTTCCTCCACCTATACAAAGCCACAAATCCCTTAATGCCGTAATCCAAATCATTGACATACATTGTAAAACCGACCCCTGTGGAACTCCACTGGTAACCCACAGCCAGCCAGAATAGGATCCCTTATTCCCACTCTCTTGTTTTTTGCCAACCAGCCAATGCTCCACCCACACTAGTAATTTCCCAGTAATTCCATGGGCTCTTATCTTGCTAAGCAGCCCCATGTGTGGCTCCTTGTCAAAGGCCTTCTGAAAATTCAAGTACACCACATCTACTGCATCTCCTTTGTCTACCCTGCTTGTAATTTCTGCAAAGAATTGCAGTAGGTTTGTTGGGCAGGATCTTTCTTTCAGGAAACTATGCTGGCTTTGGCCTACCTTGTCATGTGCCTCCAGGTACACCATAATCTCATCCCTAACAATTGATTCCAATAACTTCCCAACCACTGATGTCAGGCTAACAGGTCTGTAGTTACCTTTTTGCTGCCTCTCACCCTTCTTAAATAGCGGCGTAGCATTTGCAATTTTCCAGTCAACCAGTACAATGGCAGAATCTGTTGATTCTTGAAATATCATCATTAACCCTTCCACAATCTCTCCAGCTACTTCCTTCAGAACCCGAGGGTGCATTCCATCAGGTCCAGGAGATTTATCCAACCTCAAACCATTAAGCTTCCTGGACACCTTCTCAATTGTGATTTTCACTGCACAAACCTTCCTTCCTTGACATTCTTGAATGTCCGGTATACTGCAAACGTCTTCCTTCCACTGTGAAGACTGATGCAAAATACACATTCAGTTCCTCTGCCATCTTTGCATCTTTAATTACAATAACTCCAGCATCCAGTATTGATCCTATACATACTCTCGACTCTTTTTTCCACTTTAAATACTTAAAAAAGCTTTTAGTATCTTCTTTGATAGTAGTCGCCAGCTTCCTCTCATAATTCACCTTTTCCTTCCGAATGACCTTTACCCATGATGGACTGGCCTGTATCCACTACATTTTGTAGGATCCAGCCTGTTAATATACTCTCCTCTACACATCTTTAGAAGTTCATCAAAGTTTTAGATGTCATGAGTAATCTTCACAAACTCCTAAGGAAGCAGAGGTGCTCTTGTGTATATTTCGTAACTGCACTTATGTACTGGCCCCAGAACAGGTCCTCCAAAATAATGACACAAAGGAATTATAAGTTGTTGATCCTCTCCACCTTTGATCTTCCAATGAGGATTGGCTCATGGACCTCTGGCTACCTCCTGAGGTTAATAATCATCTCCTTGGTCTTGCTGTATGGGTGGGTGGGTGGTTGGGAGGGAAGTAGGGATGGGAACAGGTTTGTTTTGCTGTTGTTATCATTTTGTTTTTGCTGCTAGTTGATGTTATGGCACCACTCAGCCAGATTTTTAATTTTGCCAGATTGGCAAAGTAAGAGAACCTTGGATGTTGAGGGAAGTGATGAATTTAGTCAAGAAGTAAAAGGAAAAGTATGTAAAGCTTAGGAAGCTAGAATCATACAGAGCCTTTGAGGATTATAAAGAAGCCAGAAAAAAACTAAGGAAGAGACGAACAGATTTTTAAAAGAATTAAAGTCTATGGCAATTGTTATATACTATAAGATGTAGAAATAAAATTAGCCCAATCAGTTTATTTAGTCTGCTCCCCATTTAATCATGGCTGATTTCATTTTTCTTCCCTCTCAACCCCATACTGCCACCTTTGCCTTGTAAACCTTAACCCCCTTAAGAATCAAGAATTTATCAATCTCTACCTTAAGTACACCCAATGACAGAGAGGAGCTGACACTGAGACAGTTCAGCCATGATGATGTTGAATATTGGACCATTTGTAGGCCAAATGGTCTACGCTTACTGTTTTCTTGAGTTAAATATCTGGTCACCAGACATTAGTGGTTGTAAATTAATTGCATCTGTGAGCAAAGAAGATTAGAGTGTTCATGCAAATAGTTAATGTTTATGAAATTAAAAACAATGATAATGCTAGGTTTAAATAAAGAAAATGCAAGTCCAGAAGTAGAGGTCCAAAGGTCAAACCCAGCCAAGTTTGACCTTTGGCCGCAAGTTTGACCGGAAGGCAAAGCCAAAGGTTGAAGATCGGAGGTAGAACACCTGAAGGAGTCCATAAGGGCCAGTGTCACCAAGGGTGGAGGTTTGGCCTGGTCTGAAATTCCAAGGCCCAGAATTCAAACCCATGATTAGCATCTTGAGGTGGAGGCCAGATGTCTGTGAGTCTGAGTACCTGTCTGGGTATAAGGGCAGGAATCGGCCTGTTCTAGGACTTATATGGATGGGTGGTTGGGAGTGAAGTAGGGATGGGAAACAGGTTTGTTTTGCTGTTGTTATCATTTTGTTTTTGCTGCTTGTGTTGTTCAGTGGAACATTGCAGACATGCTATGTTATCGTCAGAATGTGTGGCAACTCATCCTGAGGCGTGTGGGTTGTTTAAGCAAACAACACATTTCACTGTGTTTTGATGTACACATAATTAGTCTGAATCTGATGTAAACCAAAATTTCTCTATAATATGCAGCACAGTTAATGTGTTTTCCTTGCTGTGGTGTTGAATTCCCTATTTCTAGCCTGTGGTATTTAATATCTGTAAAACCATTATTTAGCCCTGAGTATTAAAAATATAGTTGGCTTTTGCTGTTAACTTTTAACTTTATAAGTGAAATCTGATCAAGATATCTTTAGCTGTAGCATCTCAGAAACTGAGCCCTGATTTTTTTTTTAATTGTGATCCGACTGTCAATCTAAATTTTATATATACACACAGTATGTGTTCGTAATATATGTACACTATATTAGAAATCCAGTCTTTAATTTTTTTAATTGGGGTAGTGTGAAGTAATCTCATAAACTAGGGGTGGGCAGATTGGTCACGAGGCGGTGGAAATCATTATGCCATAGGATAGCTGGAAAGTCTGGCACTGTACCAAGCTTCTTGTAAGCAATATGGTCTAATACTTTATAATTGGTTTTGCTGCCATCTTGTGGAGAGTGAGCTGACTGCTTTCTTTAAACTTCTGACAGTTACAAGATAAATTTGAGCATTTGAAGAAAATGCACCAGGACGAAAGAAAGAAATTGGATGAGAAAAAAAGCCTTCTGGATGAGGAGATGAGTATATTTAGTAAGAGGAAGGCTGCAGCTGAATTCCTTCAAGGCCAGGCATTCCAGACCACACCACAAATGAATCTGAAGAAAGATAAAGACCGCAAAAAGTAGGTATAGACGTCATATCAACCAACAGTTTTATTTTATTAACCACAGCATTTGTATCAAAAATGGAAAAGCTTTCAAGTTCATGAAAAGTACTTCCAATTTCACTTGACTATTCTGTGGAGCATTCTTTCCAACAGAGTAGGAAAAATGAGTGACCTGTGTGAAAGGTTTTCAGCCAAGTTCAATTGGTAGGGATGGAGGGGACTTCTTCAGACTTGAAGGAAACAGAGAACTTGTTGAAGAACAAAGAATATTTTTTTATATAAAAACCAAATTCAGATATTCTGGAATATTATGTTTTCCTTTCTACTTGTTTCTGAGTGTTTACAGCATTTTATGTTTCCAGCATCTGTTTTGTTTTGTCATGTGATGTTCAAAGCTTATTTACAGTCTTCAACTTTCTTCTCCCTTCCCTCAATACAAAGCACCTTCTGTGCCCTAACATGTCTCCTCAGCTTTTGTTAGTTAAGGATTGGAACATTTGAGCAGGGACAGGTGCTGAGGTAGAAGATGAATGTTCTAGAGTCAAGAGCAGGGATTGCAGTGACAGAAGAGGAGGGCACAGCTTAACACTCTAATTGATCGCGTTGAACTACATCGGCATCTGGGTGCTGTAGTGGAGCTAGCTGTTAGCTGTTACTGTTAATTTGATCCTGGCCTTTGGGTAAATGTGTCTGTGTACACATTCTCCCTATGACCATTTGGGTTTTCCCAGGTTCTCTGGTTTCCACACGAATCCCAAAAGTCCACTGCATTGGTAGCTGTCAGGGGATTGCAGAGTTGATAGACATGTGAAAGGCAAAATAAGATGTATGAAAATAAATAAGGGAATGAGACTGATTGTAATGCTCTGACAGACCATAGACTTGATGACCTAAATGACCTGTAGGGATATGAAATAGTAAATATATTAATTTGTGATCTTACTACTTCTGGCATTAGCAGTAGAAAAATTTGGTAGTTCATATCTTTGTGGAATTTTAAATTGCATGGGATCAAAAAGTCAATGTTGAATTATATGTCAATAACTGTTTCTTGCATTGATGTTTTTCAGTTATTAATTTTTGATGCTGCAGCTTTCTTTATACGGTAAGCAAGAAGTACCATTTTGCTTCATTTGCATTTTGCAGACATTTAAGAAAAACTAATGTGTTGAATGGTAGATACAAGTTAAAAATGCTCTTTCTTATAATCTCAATTTGCAGTCTATACTGATAATCTGCAAGCATGAATATTTGCAAATTTATCTTGTTTCCTTGTTTCCAAATGTCTATAAATCATCATATTTCCTGAATATTCTGATATAATTCCCTTTAGTTTTTGAGCTACTTATGGAGTAAAAAAATGTAGTAGTAGTCATGTTGTGCTTTATTACAATGTCACAAATAATTTTTTTGTGCTGCAAAACACAGAAGAGCATTAACCTGGAAATCTTAGGAAGGGGGACAAAATAATTTGGATATTCCAAAGTGTTTACATTTAATTTTTGTAAGTCAACATTTAGAAACAGGAGACTTTTTCTGTGCCAGTAATGAAATTTAAAATAAAGCCACTTTTTCTGATGTTAATAAAAGGATTAATTTTGGCTCAAACATTTAAAATTTTCTTGCATTATTTCTTTCCAAATAATACTTGCTACCTTTTGTATGGGGATCTCTTAAAAACACAACTTGAACCAGCTATTTTCACCAGAAGATTTTCCTTTGTTGTCTTTAAGCTCACCCAAAATCATGGGGTTTACCCAAAGGATGCTATGTCTCTTTTTATAGAAATTATGCAATGAAAGAACCACTTTGAAATTAATTCTCTTTTCCTCTCCATGGCCCCTCTACCAAAAGTTGTTTGTCAGTGTTTTGAAGAAATAACACAGAAATAATTAACCATTGTTGTGTGCATGTTCAAAATTATTTAGAGATACAGCATGGAACAAGCCCTTTTGGCCCAACAAGCCACGCAACCCACTTATTTAACCCTAGCCAAAACACAGAACAATTAACCTTTTACCTGGTATGTCTTTGGACTGTGGGAGGAAACCCACATATTCCACAGAGCGGACGTACAGACTCCTTATAGCGGATGCAAGAATTGAACTCTGAACTCTGTACTGCACTGAACTGTAATAGTGTTGTAATAACCACTACAACTACCGTGGCAAAATCTATATTTATCTGCACTGTATTTTTAAAAGTCTGAAAGGTTACCTTAAGTATTGACCCAGATATTGGAACAAGAACTTTGCCTTAAATGTCGTCAACAGCTCCAACAGTGTTTTGCCATCTACTTCTATCATTTATAGCAACTGTATGTGTCTGTAGATATTCTTAACATTGCGCAAAACTTCACTCCACCCCCACCCCCACCCCCAGCCCCGGCTATACATTTTTAAAATTTAGCTGAGTATTTGTATTAGGACTTGTTTATGTTAAAATTACTTTGAACAACTGATTCTTTGTTTTTATTTTAGATTATCCTTCATTTATTGGAAAGTTTTCAAGAATTTTGAGAGTTCTGGTCTGAACAACAGAAAGATCAATGCTTTCATACTGGTTCCCTTTTTCCTTCAGGATTACTTAAATGGATGAAATTGTGCAACAATGTATCAGTCACCTAAATAGTATCGTGCACTGCCTTTATTGCTGTATAATAAGCCATATATTTAAACAAGGGTGCAAATCCCAATTGTTGACACAGACTTTTCCTTTTAAGTGTCGCTTTCAGGGAAATATTTGTATTTATAACAATTTCATTTTTGTATTCAAGTATAAATTTCAGTATTTGCTTTGAAATTATGGAAAACCTAATTGCATAATTGTTTTTATATCTGCATTATGTCCATTTAAACATTTTCTTAAGTCTCCATAGTAATGAATCAAGATGGCACTGTGTCTGCCTTTCCAATCCCTCACCAAATGAGCCATTTTGTAGTTTGAATGATCATGAGCAAGATTTATGCAAATCTTTCCAATTCATAAGTGCATGTTTTTCCACATTTGATTATTCCATAGATTACAGGAAGTTTTCAAGTTTGGACAGAACCAATTTAATATTAGCTGGTTATGATATTAAAAACAGTTAGTGCCAGTCCTGGTTAAGTTGGTGCCACAGGTACTTCCCTAGAATTCTCAAAATGATCTTACATTTAGCTGTTTCTTTTGCTGCTGTTGGTGTTGGAACTTAATATAGTACATTAATGGGTCCAGTTATGGATATTATTTCTTTGAAATGGGTTTGCAATTTCAACTCCAGCTCTACAAATCCTACACCAAAGGGATGCATTAAGAGCAATACCACTGGTACATATGCTATAAATTAAGCAATGAAATTGATTTGATGTGACAGACATTGTATTTTAATGTGAAATTTTCATCTTTGCATTATTATTACATAATGGCTAATTATAATTTGCTGTTGAAATGTGATTTTGTACAAAGTTTAAAACCAAAGTATTTTAACTCTTATCACAAAGACAGCACAATGAATTGTTTTTGTCTTCCATTGAAGTAGCATTTTAATCTACAATGATTTTTTTCACTACCCCATCTCTCACACAATTAATGCCTTGAATAATCTGTTGTGTTATTATTATTATTATTTTTATTATCTATATGTTCACTGACTTTAAAAACAAATTTTGTCCAAAGCTCTCTTGGATTCATTTTCTGTTCAATGGTCATATCCTTGCTTTAACAATTAAAGTTGAAGAAAAATATTCTGAGGGTGTTTGGTTTGTTTGTTTTTATTTGTAGGCTGTTGGTCGTTATAGGAAAAAGGTGAACCTAGTTGCTTTCTCCATATGTGCAAAGAAAACTGATTCCAACTGCTTATTCCTGATGATTTTCAGTTGATCCTTGTTGGGGAACTATTTATGGAAAATGAGCAGAGGCTAGGTTTTGTCATGCTGCTGTTAATACAACTTGTATTTATTGAATGTATCTCATGTAGAAAGTGCTTCACAGAGATATAATCAATTGAAGTAGAGACTAAACAAAACAACAAGAATGGTGTGTAACAGAAAGCTTGGTTGAAGGAGTTAGATTTTAAGACTAAAGTATGGCAAAAGGAGGTGTGAAAGAGGAAGGATGCACACGAGTCTAGAGGGCACTAAAAACTAAATGATGAGTAAGCCGGACTTTTGTTAGGTAAAGTGAGAGAATAGGCTACAATTTTGACGAGATCAAAGCTAGGTACATTAGCCTGATATGATGAAGTTAACAAATGTGTGAAAGCTTTTTCAGATGAATTGAGAAGAAGGCAGAATGGATTAATCTTATGAAAGGGAGCTCTTTATGATGGGAATTAAACAGTCATACAGATTGAAAATTAAACCTAGGGATAACTAAGAGGCAGATGGAATGAGAGAGAAGTCTATGTCATTTGCAGATACCAAAATAACTACAGTTGTCTCTACATTTAACTGGAGAAATCTATGGTTCATCCAATCCTTCAGTATGAAAAGAAACTATGGAGGGATAGAGTTGGTGTTACCTTAAACCTGTCAAATTTGAATCAAGACAAAATAGAATGCTTCTTTTGTGGAACTGCAGAAATAACATTTTATGACCAGGAAGAGCAAACTCAACAATCATATTAAATAGAACATGGAACGGTTCAGCACAGATACAGGCCCTTCGGCCAACAACATTGTGCCAAAACAACTAAAAAGTAATCAAAAAACCCTCAGAAATAATCCCTCCTACCTACACAATGTCCATAATCCTCCATCTTCCTCATATGCATGTGCCAATCTAAATGTTTCTTTAAAAATGGCTTTAATGTATTTGCCTCACCACAATATCAGGCAGTGCATTCCAGGCATCTACCACTCTTTGAGTATAAAAATTTACCCTTTCATCCCTTTACCCTTGCCCCCTCTCAGCTTTAATGCATGCCCTCAGGTATTAGACATTTCTACTCTGGAGGAAAAAAAAGATACTCCCTGTCAATCTATGCCTCTCATAATCTTATAAACCTCTATTGAATTTCCTCTCAGCTTCTGTCACTCCAAAGAAAACAACCTAAGTTTGTCCAGCCTCTCATGATAGCACATCTCTCTAAACTAGGCGGCATTTTGGTAAACCTCTTCTGTACCCTCTCCAAAGCCTCAACATCCTTCCTATCGTGGGGTGACTAAAACTATATGCAGCATTCCAGATATGGGCCTGACCAGAGTTCTATTAAGTTGCAACATAACCTCTGACTTTTAAACTCAATGCCTCAACTACATGTAATAAAGCCTTCTTAACCATGTTATTGACCTGTGTAGCTATTTTCATGGAGCAGTGAAGTAGGACACTAAGATCTCTCTGCTCAATAACACGCGTTAAGGGTCTTGCCTTTAACAGTGTACTGTCTCCTTACACTTGCCCTACTAAAGTGCAACACCTCGCATCTATCTGGGTCAAACTCCATCTGCAACTGATCTATATCCTGCTGTATTCTTTGCCTGTTTTCTACACTATCCACAACTCCACCTATCTTGATATTATCTGCAAATTTAGTAACCCACCCATCTACATTTTCATCCAGGTCATTTATATACATAACATAAAGCAGAGGTCCAGCACAAAACCCTGTGGAACACCACTAATTACAGACCTCCAGTTCGAATAATTCCCTTCGACCACTACCACTGTCTTCTATGTGTGAGCCAGTTCTGAATCCAAGCAGCTGTTTTGCTGCAGACACCATGCGTTCTAATCTTTTCGATTAGCCTCTCATACTGGATTTGTGCAAACACCTTACTAAAATCCACATAGACAACATCCACAGTTCTAACTTCATTAATCTCTTTTGTCACCTTGTCAAAAAAACTCTTAACAAGTTGGTAAGACACGACATCCCCGCACAAAGCCATGCTGGCTCTCCCTGATTAGGCCATGGGCTTCTACATTCTCATATATCCTATCCCTAAGAATTTTCTCCAGCAATTTCCCTACAACTGATGTGAGACTCACTGGTGTAAAGTTCCCAGGGTTTTCTCTTGTTCCCTTATTAGCTAGAGGCCACTTGCCAGTCCACCAAGACCTCACCTGTACCCAGAGAAGACACAAAGATGCTGGTCAAGGCCCTAGCAATCTCTTTTTGCCTCCCTCAATAACCTGGGGTAAATCGCATTAGGCTCTGGGACTTATCCACTTTAATACTCTTTAGGAAACCCAACACTTCATCCTTCTTGACCTCTAAATGCCCTGACATCTATGCGCTCCATTCTGATTTTCAGGTCCTCCATATGCTTTTCCATGATAAATACTGAAGTACTCATAAAGCACCTCACTCACATTCTCTGCATCCAAGCAAATGTTCCTCTCTTTATCCTTGAGTGGTCCTACCCTCGCCCTAGTTTTCTTCTTGCTCTTGTATGTATAGAATGCCTTATGATTCACCACAATTCTATTTGCCAAGGAAGTTTCATGGCTCATCTTAGCTTTCCTAACTCCCTTCCTGAGTTCTTTTCTGGCTTCTTTATATTTCTCATGTGCTCATTTGATCCTAACATGTGAAGCTTTACATAATTTTCCCTTTCTGTCTAAATTCATCACCTCTCTGGACATCCAAGGTTCTCTTCTCTTTCCATCCTGCCCTTCCTTCTAACAGGAATATTCCTGTACTCTGTGCAATTGATCTTTAAACATTCTCCACTTGTCTGATGTGGACTTGCCTGAAAAAAGATTCTCCCAATTACCCCTCCTTAGTTCCTGCCTAATGCCTTCGTATTTCAATACAAGAATTATCGTAGAAAAGGTGGGTAAGTTCACAGCATGGATCAACACCTGGAATTATGACATTGTAGCTATTAGTGAGATTTGGTTACATGAAGGGCAGGACTGACAGCTCAATATTCTGAATTTCCATTGTTTTAGATGTGACAGAGCAGAAGGGAATAAAGGTGGAGGGGTGGCGTAGCTCAGTCAGGACAGACTTGATACCTCATCTAGTTAGGCTTTATTGGTAGAACTGAGGAATAAGAAAGGTATGACCATTATAATGGGGCTATATTACAGACTTCCAATTAGTCCCAGGGATGTAGAGGAACGCATTTGACAGAGATTGCAGAGTTGCAAGAAACATAAGATTGTTATAGTAAGTTATTTTAACTCTCCACATACTGACTGGGAACCCGATGCTGTAAAAGGACTAGATGGGATAGAGTTTGTCAAATGTGTTCAATAAAGTTTTTTTCATCAATACGTAGAAGTCCCAATGCAGGAGCATGTGATACTGGATCTGCTATTAGGGAACGAGACAGAGCAGGTGACGAAAGTTTGGGCAGGGGAATACACAAGCATGTGGCCACATTGCTATTTGATTCAAAGTAAAGGTGCAAAGAGATAGGTCTGGTCCACGAGTTGGGATTCTAAATTGGAGAAAGGCCAATTTTGGTATCAGAAATGATCTGGCAAAGGTGTACTTGGAATGTGGGAGGCCTTCAAAAATGAAATTTTAAGAGTACAAAGCTTTTATGTGCCGGAATAAAAGGTAAAGATAACAAGTGTAGGGAACCTTGGTTTTCAAGAGATATTGAGGCCCGATTAAGAGAAGAAAGGAGGTGCATAGCAGGTATATTCAAGTAGGAACAAATGAGGTGCTTATGGAGTACAAGACATGCAAGAGAACACTTATGGAGAAAATCAAGAAAGCATGAAATGGCTCTAGCAGACAAGGTGAAGGAAAATCCTAAGGGATTCTACCAGTACATTAAGAGCAAAAGGATTGCTAGGGGCAAAATTAGTCCTCTGGAAGACCAGAATGGTAAAGTATAGAGAAGCAGTATCAACCTCATGGACCCTGTACAGATTACAGTGGAGGAGGTGTTGCTACCCTAAGCAAGTCAGTTTGGATAAACCCTCAAGGCCTGACGAGGTGTTCCCTCGTACCCTATGGGAGGCATATGCAAAAATTGCTGGAGCCCTAGCTGAGATATTTAAAACATCCTTAGAGACAGGAGAGGTAACAGAGGATCGGAGGATATATCAATATTATTCCACTGTTTAAAAAAGGCTCTAAACAGAAACCTGGAAATTATAGACCGATGAGTCTAACATCAATTGTGAGATTGGAAGGTATGCTAAGGGACTAGATAAGTAAGTATTTGGATAGATATGGACTGATTAAGGATATTCAGCAGAGCTTCATGCATGGTAGGTCATATCTAACCAGTCTTACCAAAGTTTTTGAAGAAGGTACCAGGAAAATGGATGAAGACTAGGCACCAAATGTTGTCTACAGGGACAATTATAAGGCACTTGAAAAGGTCCTGCATGGGAGGCTGCTCAAGAAGGTTTCGTTGCTTGGTATTTGGCATGAGGTAGTAAATTGGATTTGAAGTCAGCTTTGTGGGAGACACCAAAGAAAGGCAGTAGAGGGCTGCGTCTCTTACTGGAGGCCTGTGACTAGTGGTGTGCCACAGGGATCTGTGCTGGTTTTTTTATGTCAATAATCTGGATGGTAGTGTAGTTAACTGGATCAGCAAAATTTGTGAATGGTACTAAAATTGGGGCTGTAGTGGACAGTGAGGAAAGCTATCAAGGCTTGCAAAGGGAAAAATGGCAGATGGAATTTAATACAGACAAGTGCAGGGTAGGTCTTACACAGTGAATGGTAGGGTACTGAGAGAGCAAGAACAAAGGGTTCTGGGAATTCAGGTCCATAATTCATTGAAATGGTGCCACAGGTAGATAGGGTCATAAAGAAAGCTTTTGGCACATTGGCCTTCATAAATCAATGTATTAAGAACAGAAGATGGGATGTTATGTTAAGTCGTATAAGGTATTGGTGAGGTCTAATTTGGAGTATTATGTGCAGTTTTGGTCACCTTCCTACAAGAAAGATGTAAACAAGGTTGAAAGAATGCAGAGAAAATTTGCAAAGATGTTGCTGGGTCTGAGTTATAAGGAAAGATTGAATAGGTTAGGACTGTATTCTTTAGAACATAGATTGAGAGGTGATTTGATAGAGGTTTACAAAATTATGAGGACTATAGATAGGGTAAATGCAAGCAAGCTTTTTCCACTAAGGTTGTGTGGGACTACAACCATGGTCGTGGCTTAAGGGTGAAAGGTGAGAAGTTTAAGGGGAGCATGAGGGGTATCTTTTCACTCAGAGGGTCATGAGAGTGTGCAATGAGCTGAAAGTTAAGGAGTTTTGATCACAGTTTCTTAGCTGCTCACCAACTGAAAGCTCAGTCACCTGGCCTGGCTCATTACCCAACAGCAAGTCCAGTACAGTCATTCCTCTTATTGGACCATCTTCTCGATATGCTTAATTATTTCTGCCCCATCTAAGCCCCTTACACTAAGAAGGTTCCAGTTTATATCAGGGAAGTTGAAATCCCCATGACAACAACTATTATTTTTACACATTTCCTTAATCTGTTTATGTATCTGTTCCTCAGTGTCCTGGTGGCTACTAGGTTGTCTGTAGTACAATCCCATCAGTGTTGATTGCACCCTTCCTATTCTTGAGTTCTACCCAAATGGATTGAGTGTCTGAACCCACCAATATGTCTCCCCTGAGTGCAGCTGTGATATTGTCCCTGATTAGTAGTGCTACTCCAACGATCCCCCTCCCACCCCACATATCTTTTACCTCCTTCTCCATCTTCTCTAAAACTTCAAAAACCTGGTACTTTAATCAACCTGCCCCTCTCTCAACCAAGTCTTTGTCATGGCCACATTGTAGTTCTATGTACTGATTCATGCTCTGAGTTCATCACCTTTACCCATTATACTCCTAGCATTAAAACACACACACTTCCAACTATCCATCCCGTCATACCTGTTAATTCAATTTTGCGTATCAACACTTTCCCTGACGTCTACTTTCCTGTCTGATCACTCATTTATTAAGCTGGTGCTCTGGTTCAGCCTCCTGTAAAACTAGTTTAAACTCTCCTAAGTAGCATTAGCAAATCTCCCAGCCAGGGTATTGGATCTCTTCCAGTTCCAGTGCAAACCTCCCTCTAACGCAGGTGGGTGACCCATAAAAGATTGCAATGATCCAAGATCTTGAAACACTGCCCCCTGAACCATCTCCTCAGCCATTCATTCATCTGTGCTAGCATGCCATTCCTACCTGCACTAGCCCATGGCACCAGGAGTAATCCAGAAATTAATTGGGCAAGGGAAAAGAAGCATTGACTGTACGGTCAACTGCACTAACCATCAGCATGGAAATGGAGAAAAATAATGGAGCAAGTGATGAAAAATGCTTATGATTTGGTTTACAGCAGTTTTGGCGCTATGGGGGTCTTTTTGATGGTTGCTACCAAGAATTATGTGAAGTACTGCATTTCTGAAGAAAGCCAAAAGCCAACTAAACATCTGCTGGTGCAGAAAGCAATAGAGCAAATGAATGCTTTATATGTATCAATCTTGTAACTCCTTTTGAAAAAATATTCTTTTAGTTTTTTTATTATTTTGAGTAATGATTGGTATCAGGTATGTATATACAGAGCCTATAAAAAGTATTCATCCCCCTTGGAAGTTTTCATGTTTTACTATTTTACAACAATGAATCACAATGGATTTTTGACACTGATCAACAGAAAAAAACTTACGTTCATGTCAAAGTGAAAACAGATCTCTACAAAGTGATCTAAATTAATTACAAATATGAAACACAAAATAATTGATTGCTTAAGTATTTAGCTCCTTTAATATGACACACCAACTCATCACTGGTGCAGCCAATTCATTTTAGAACTCACATAATTAGTTAAATTGAGATCTGTTTTTGGAGATCACCTGCGTGCAGTCAAGGTGTTTCAATTGACTGCAGTAAAAATACACCTGTATCTGGAAGATCCAACTGCTGGTGAGTCAGCATCCTGGCAAAAACTACACCATGAAGATAAAATAAAACTCCAAGCAACTCCCCATGAAGACAAAATAACACTCCAAGCAACTCTGTGAAAAGGTTACTGGAAAAGCACAAGTCAGGAGAGGGAGACAAGAAAGTTTCCAAATCACCGAACATCCCTTCTACAGAAGTCGTTCAGTCAATCATCAAGAAATGGTAAGAATGTGGCACAGCTGTAAATCTGCCTAGAGCAGGCCATCCTCAAAAACTGAGTCACAGTGCAAGAGGGGAACTAGTAAGGGAGGCCAGCAAGAGACTTATGACAACTCTGGAGGAGTTACAAACTTCAGTGGCTGAAGATGGGGACTGCACATACAACAACTGTTGCCCGGGTGTTTCACCAGTCATAGCTTTATGGGAGAGTGGCAAAGAGAAAGCCACAGTTGAAAAAAAACTCACACGAAATCGCAGCTGGAGTTTGCCAGAAGGCATATGGCAGACTCTGAAGTCAGCTTGAAGAAGGTTTTAGGGTCTGATGAAACCAAAATGCAACTTTTTGGCCATCGGACAGGCAGTAATGCAAGCCATCAGAATCCTCTCCACTGTACATTTGTAGAAATTTACAAGAGTCTAAGTAGAACTGCTATCATGCCTTGTTCATGATTGCATCAGTATGATATTATGATAGAATTCATCCTGTAATATGAGAGGAAAAAGCTAAAGTCAGACGTATCATTTGAGTAAAGGGAATTACAGGGGCATGAGAGAGGAGCAGGAGATTAGGATTAGGAGAGGACACTAGCATGGATGATACCAGAACAGCATTGGCTGGAGTTTCTTGGAGCAATTTGAAAGGTTCAGGATAGATACATGATCTTGGTGATCATGGTCTTTCCATGACCATGATTGTTCTTGGCAAATTTTTCTACAGAAGTCGTTTGCTATTGCCTTCTTCTGGGCAGAGTCTTTACAAGACGGGTGACCCCAGACATTAGCAATGCTCTTCAGAGATTGTCCGCCCGGCATTAGTGGTCACGTAACCAGGACTTGTGAAGTGCACCATCCATCACCTACTCTCATGGCTTTCCGTGACCCTGACTGGGCGGGGGCTGAAAGGGAAGGAGAGCCTTACACCTCAGTTGGTAGAGACGTATAGTATCTCCAGCACACCACCTACCAAAAAATAAAAATTCCAAAAGCAGAAGGATGCAGCAGTGGCTGACAAGGGAAGTCAAAGTCAACATAAAATCAAAAGAACAGGCATATAATAAGCCAAAAATTAGTAGGATGTTAGAGGATTGAAAAGCTTTTGAAAGCCCTCAGAAGCAAACTAAAAAAAATGAGGTAAAAGATGAAATATGAAGTTAAGCTAGCCAGTAATATCAAAAAGGATACCAAAAGATTTTTCAGATACATTGTATAATGAGAAAAAGAGAGGTGAGAGCAGATATAAGACCACTGGAAGATGATGCTGGAAAGGTAGAAATGAGGACAAGGAAATGGCAGATGAACTAAATGAGTATTTTGCATCCATCTTCATGGTGGAAGACATTAGCAGTATGCCAGAAGTTCAACAGTGTCAAAGGGCAGAAGTGAGTGCAATTGCTATTACTAGGTCGGAAATGCTTGTGAAGCTGTCAGTTCTGAAGGTAGATAAGTTATATGGACCAGATGGACTATATCCCAGGTTTCTGAAGAAGGTATTAATAATTATCTTTCAAGAATCACTAGGTTATGGCATGGTTCCAGAGGACTGGTGAATTGCAGATGTCTCTCCACTCTTCAAGAAGGGAGAGAGGCAGAGAAGGGAAATTATAGGCCAGTTGGTCTGACCTCAATGTTTGGGAAGATGTTGGAGTCGCTTGTTAAGGATGAGGTCCCGGGGTGCTTGGAGTCACATGATAAAGTAGGCCAAGGTCAGCATGGTTTCTTCAAGGGAAAATCTTGCCTGACAAATCCACTGGAATTCTTTGAGGAAATAACAAGCAGGATAATTCTCCTTTAATTAGTGGATGTTCTGCACTTGGATTTTCAGAAGGCAAAGAGTGGGAATAAACGGAGCCTTTTCTGGTTGGCTGTTAGTGTTCCTCGGGGGTCAGTGATGGGACCGCTTTGTTTTGTAATGTATATCAATGACTTGAACCACTTGGCTTTGGGGCCAAGCTAGCAGAAGCTACAAAGGTAGGTGGAGAGGATGCAGGGAGTTTGCAGGAGGAGTTAGACAGATTAGGAGAATGAGCAAAGAAGTGGCAGATGGAATACAGTGTCAGGAAGTGTATGGCCATGCACTTTGGTAGAAGAAACAAAAGTGTAGAATATTTTCTGAACAGACAGAAAATTCAAAAAATCTGATGTACAAAGGATCTTGGGAGTCCTCTTGCTGGATTCCCTAAAGGTTAATTTGCAGCTTGAGTCTGTGGTGAGGAATGCAAATACAATGTTAGCATTCATTTCAAAAGGGCTAGAATATAAAACCAAGGATGCAATGCTGGGGCTTTATAAGGCACTGGTGAGGCCTCACTTAGAGTATTATGAACAGTTTTGGGCCCCTTATCTAAGAAAGGATGTGCTGACAATGGAGAGGCATCAGTGGAGGTTCATGAGAATGAGTCCTAGAATGAAAGGGTTGTCATATGAGGAGCATTTTATGGCTCTGAGCCTGAACTTGCTGAAATTTAGAAGAAAGAAGGGAGATCACATTGAAACCTTTCACATTTCTAAAGGTATAGATAGAATTGATGTGGTGAGAGGGAGTTCAGGGCAAGAGGGTACAGCCTCAGAATAGAGGGGCATCCATTTTGAATGGAGATGAGGAGGAGGTTCTTTAGCCAGAGAGTGGTGAATCTGTGGAATTCATTGCCACAGGCAGCTGTAGAGGCCAGGTTACTGGGTGCATTTAAGATGTATGTTGATAGGTTCTTGATTAGTCAGGGAGTGAGAGGTTACGGGGAGGAGGTGGGAGAATCAGGTTAAGAGGGAAGATGACTCAGCCATGATGAAATGGTGAAGCAGACTCGATAGTTGAAATGGCCTACTTCTGCTCCTATCTCTTATGATTTTATATGTTGAGCCTAAGGTATTGACACTCAGGAACTTGAAGCTGCTCACCCTTTCCATTACTGGTGTGTATTCATCAGACTTCCCCTTCCTGAAGTCCACTACAACCTTGATCTTACTGATGTTGAGTGCAACACTCAAGGAACCGATCTGTCTCACTCCTGTTCACCTCCTGGTCACCGTCTCAGATTTTGCCAACTACAGTTGTGTCATTGGTGAATTTACAGATAGCATTTGAGCTGTGCCTACCACACAGTGATGAGTGCAGAGAGAAAAAAAAGCAGTGGGTACACGTGCATTCTTGAGTTGTGCCTGCATTGATTGTCAGCATGGAGATGTTATCACCAATCTGCACTGACTGTGATCTCCCGAAGAGGAATTAGAAAATCCAGTTGTAGAGAGAACTATAGAGGCCCAGGTTTGAAGCCTATTAATTACCACTGTAG
This sequence comes from Hypanus sabinus, assembly GCF_030144855.1. Classification (NCBI taxonomy): domain Eukaryota; kingdom Metazoa; phylum Chordata; class Chondrichthyes; order Myliobatiformes; family Dasyatidae; genus Hypanus; species Hypanus sabinus. Next base: position 53,219,288 of record NC_082708.1, read on the forward strand.
GGATGATGGTGTTGAATGACAAGCTGCAATCGATGAACAGCAGCCTAATGCAAATTTGCTGTTTCCTAAGTGCTCCAAGGCCAAGTGGAGAACCAGTGAGATTGTGTCCACTGTAAGCATGTTGTGGCAGTAGGAAGATTAGAGTGGGTTCAAGTCCTTGCTCAGGCTGGAGTTAATTCTGGTCAAAACCAACCTCTCAAAGCACTTCATCACAGTATATGTGAGTGCTCCCGGGTGATGGTCATTGAGGCAGCTCACTAGTATGATTGATGCCCTTTTGAAGCCGGTGGGAACCTCTAGCTGGATCAGTGAGATGTTGAAGATGTCCTTGAACACACCAGTCATTTGTCAGGCATAGATTGTCAGTATCGTACCAGGTTACAGCATTGGGACCAGGTGCATTGTGAGGGTTCATCCTCTTGAAGGATGTCTGGCATCAGCCCCTCAGACAAAAGATCACAGGGCCTCGAGATGCTGTGGGGATTTGCAAAGGCATTGTGTTGTTCTATGTTTCAAAGCATTCATAAAAGGAATTGAGCTCACTGGGGAGTGAAGTGTCTCTGCATTTATACTGTTAGGTTTCACCTTATAGAAAGTAATGGTATGCAAGCACTGCCACCAACTGTAGTGCATCCAATTGTGTCTCTAACTTCACACAGAATTCCTTCTTCACTCTCACAGTGGCCTTTTGTAAGTTGTAACGTGCTATAATGACTTGGATAAGAATGTAGGTGGTTTAACTCATAAGTTTGCAGACAACACAATATTTGGTGTAGTCATAGTTTGTGAAGAAAGTTGTCCAAAGATATAGAGGGACAGAGATCAACTGGAAAGTTGGGTGGAATGAGATGGCTGGAGTGTAACACGGCAAGTATGAGGAAATGTGTTTTGTGAAGTCAAACTCTGATGAGCTGTACAGTATAGAGTAAATAGCAGGAACCTAGAAATGTTAATGTACAGACAGACCTTGGGGTATAAATTGATAGCTCCTTGAAAATGGTAATACAGGTAGCTAAGGTAGTGAAGAAAACAAATGGTATGCTCACCTTAATAGGATTCCCTAAAGGTTAACTTGTAGGTTGAGTTGGTGGTAGAATGGGCAAATTCAGTGTTAGCATTTGTTTTGAGAGGACTAGAATATAAAAGCAAGGATATATTGCTGAGGCTTTATAAGTTGTTGGTCAGATCACGTTTGGAATATTGTGAGCAGTTTTGGACTCCAGGAAAGATATGCTGGCACTGGAGAGGATCCAGAGGAGGTTAACAAAAATGGTGCCAGTGATGAAAGGGTTAACATATGAGAGGCACTTGATGGCTCTCATCCTGTACTTGCTGGAGTTTAGAAGAATAAGGGGTCTTATTGAAACCTACAGAATATTTCTCTCTAGAGTGGACGTGGAGCAAATGTTTCTATTAGTGGAAGAATCTAGGACACAGCCCCGGAATAAAAGAGCTTTCCTTTAGAACAGACGTGAGGAGGAATTTCTTTGCCTGAGGGTGGTGAATCTGTGAAATTCATTGCCACAGACAGTTGTGGAACTCAAGTCATTGGATATATTTAAATCTGAGCTTGATAGGTTCTTAATTACTAAGGATGGCAAAGGTCACAGGGAGAAGGCTGGAGAGTGAGGTTATGAGGGATAATAAAGCAGCCATGAGGAGCAGACTCGATGGGCTAAGTGGCCTAATTCTGTCCCGTGATGCACGCTCAGTCTGAGGCTATAACTGCAGGGCAGAAGTTTAAGGTGATTTATGGGTCTGAGTTCAACTTTTTCACAGCAGGTGGTGGTTGTTCGGTATGAGCAGCCAGGGGTTGTAGAGGCAGATGCATTTATGATGTTTAAAATGCATTTAGACAGGATCTTGGACAGGATACCTACCCAATGTAGGCAAATGGGATTAGTGTAAGTAGTCACCATGGTTGGGACGGATAAGATGTGTACAAAGTTCTGTTTCAGTCCTGCATCATTCTATAAGATGTCAAAAGCTCCTCATTGCTGGTTGCCACCTTCATAACTTAAGTTAGTGCTGATATGGTGCTTTTACCACCTTCATAACTTTCTCAAGAAGCTAGTTTTCAAGATGTAGTACTTACATTTCTGGGAGCACTGGAGGGAAAAGATTAACTCTTTAGCTCAGTGCCATCAATGAACATTTTCTGAGTTTAGGTATTCCAGTTGATACCGGTGTGCTTTCTGAATCTGAACAACTATTTTAGAAAATTTACAGAAAAATGTGACCTGAATTACAAACTAATTTGCTTAAATACTTGAACAAAATACGGAAATTGTATTTGCAGAATTGGTACCTTGACCGGGATATTGGTGATGAAATTTAATGCTACTGTGCATGTTTTTTTGTGTTACTTAAATGAAACTTCAAATGAGTTGAGAATTGTGAACTGTGCTCTATAGTGCATGCAGCATGCATTGCAACTTTGAACGTTTTGTTGCTTAGGACTACCACACCATGAGGGATATTAGTGGGGCAGCAGTGATGTAAATCAATGTGCTTTGAGCATATGATGTTGCTGCTATGACAGGGGAATAAACACTTCCAATACGTGAACGATATGGAATAGTAGCAGAAAAGCGATCCACTCAAAAGCTCCTTGCGTGAATCATGACCGGTAAAAGCACCATATCAGTACTAACTTAAGTACATCATGGCTTCCTGAGGATTGTGTGTAATATACGAGTTTTCCTTCATACTTTTATCATGCGCTTATGTTCTTCCTGAACATAATTGCTCACTGGGTTGTAATAAGTTAGACGATAACAGTTTCTTGTTAGATTAATTCTAGTACAGATGCCGGAAGCCAGCTTGATGTTCTGTAAGTAAGCAGTTACTTGTAATGATTAAATATATGCTCTGTGCATTCATATGTTTTAATTCAGGCATAGTTTTACAGTATTGCTATTTTTCTATTGCTGTTACAACTTAAATAAAAAATTTACTACTATCAAATTAATGAATTTAGAAACATAAACACATCTGGGGATAGACCAAGGATTTTGAAAAACACTTCTGTGAAAATTAAAATTGACACATTCCTCATCCATAAACCACTGCAAATACAGATTTAAAGATAAAAGATTAGTCAGTGAATGAATGGGGTTTTGTGGTAGGCTGGATAATAAAGATTTGGATTACCTTAAGAGAGGTAAGCCAGAAGTACTGTACACTGAAATACTGAAATAGTTCTCCTATAATGAGTGATTCCATAATGAAAATTGGTTGTGATGAAGGGTCTTGGCCCAAAACGTTGACTTTCTTCCATAAATGCTGCCTGGCCTGCTGAGTTCCTCCAGCAACGTGTGTGTATTACTTTGATTTCCAGCATCTGCAGATTTTCTCTAGTTGCTTATATGTGATTAATGGATCACTCTTTGATCTGTGTGCTCTGAATGCCAAGTCAAAGATGACTGAGAAACTCATCCTTGAAGGGCTTTGTACTGATGACTATGCTCTAAAGACACACATAGTCTGATCTCCAACTCATTGTCAGCAGCTTTTCAGAAGCCTCTCGATTCTTTGGCCTCAACACCAGCCTGGTAATGATGGAGAACCTATTTCCCTCTGCCCCTGGATCTGCCATTGCCCCTCCTTCCATCACCATTGAGCGAACAAAATTGAATACAGTAGTTCAGGTACCTTAGCAGCATCATCTCTGGCGAGGGCACCCTGGACAAGGAAATCAATGCCGGAATTTGCCAAGTCAGCCATAACCTTGGTCATCTGCATTCGCATGTGTTTAACCAGCACAACTTTTGATTGCCCACAAAGCTCACAGTGTAGAATGCTGTCATTGTTAGCAGTCCCCATTATGACTGTGAAACATGGACTCTATACAGAAGACATCTGTTATGCATTTGATATTTTAATAATATTTTGCGTAACCTTGTAAATATATAGTTTGATTAAGCATTCTTGCTCAGTTAAATTATTAATTAAGTACTGTATGTAAAAAAAAAGTTAATTGCAAATGTCATCACACTACCATGTAAAGGCAGACCTTCACGGGCATTCAGGCTCATTCCGGCAACCCAATCAGCGGCAGGAGCAGGCCACAGTGATGAGCTTTCTCGCAGGTCACTTGTTTAAAAGTACAGAATGGACAAGCAGGGCGGCCATTGTTGGGAGTAGGCCAGTGGTGAGAGATGGAGTGTCTCAGAGGAGGCGTCGGCTCTGGGTAAGTTTCGGTTAAGGTTTCCTTTCTTTTCCTCTCACTGTACCTAGTGTAGTCATTGGCCGTTGTGTGTTCTTCATGCCCAATATTGGAGTTCTGGGAGACCCAGAGTCTCCCAGCCAACTACATCTACATGGTGCATCCAGCTGCTGCTCCTTGAAGACCATGTGAGGGATCTGGAGCTGCAGCTGGATGACCTTCAGCTTGTGTGGGAGAATAAGGAGATAATCGATCAGAGTTACAGGGATGTAGTCACCCCGAAGTTGCAGGAGGTGAGTAGCTGGGTGACTGTCAGGAGAAATTGAAATGTGAATAGACAGATAGTGCAGAGCACCCTTTAGGCCAGTCCCCTCAATAATACTGTTGGAGACTGTTGTGGGGGATGACCTCCCAGGGGAATGCCGTGGAAACTGGGTTACAGGCACAAAGCATGGGTCCATGGTGCAGAAGAGAAAGAGGGAGAGCAGGGGAGTGGCAATGTTAGGAAGGAAGAACAAAGAAGTCCAAAAAAGGGAATTTAGAGAACTAGGCAGTAAGCTGAGAAGCTGGCCTTCCAGGGTAGTAATCTCTGGATTGCTACCTGTGCCACGTGCCAGGGAGGGTAAGTATAGGATGATTTGGCAGATGAATGTGTGGATGAGAAGCTGGGGCAGGGCTTCAGGTTCTTGGATCAGTGGGATCTCTTCTGGGGGAGGTATGACCTGTCCAAAAGGGAAAGGTTGCAGCTGAACCCAAGGGGGACCAATATTCTCATGGGCAGGTTGGTTAGAGCTGTTGTGGAGGGTTTAAACAAACATGGCAGGGAGATGGGAACTGGAGTGAAGGGACTCAGGATAGGACGGATGATAAAAAAGCAAAGATAGCATGCAGTCAGACTGTCAGGAAGGGCAGGCAGATGAGAAGACAAAATTGCAGCCAGCAGGGTATCAGTGCATTAGAAATGCAGAATCAAAAAGGTAGCAAATACCTACTTGTATCTCAATGCACAGAGTATAAGAAATAAGATGGATAATCTTGTTACTGTCATGGTCCAGTCTGTGAAATCCGCATTCCAGTTCATGGTCCGGTCCATTGGTCCTTATTCCAGGTTTTCTGGTTTTCCCTTGTTCTGTTGGGTGCTCTAATTGAGGCACCTGATTCTCATTTTGGGCTGGCTACATAAATAGCTCCTGGGGTCAGCTTCATTGGCTGGACTGTTTCCTTCCCTTCATCTTCTTCCTAAAGCCTTTGCCTGTGTCCTTGCTTTTATTGCTGGTCAAGTTCTACTGCTGGAGCGAGACTGGAACCCTGATGTGTCTAGATAAGGAACTGTCTATTGTTGTTTGGAACTGCCTCTATGTCCACACCTTTGCTAGGTAGGTCTGGCCTTTTGCCACTTCCTTGTGTTGGGAACCATCTCTCTGTGTTCTATGTATGAGTCCCGGCCCTACGTCCTGATCCCTAGGAGGGGTCCTGACTCTGTATAGAACCCTGGCCCCAAGTCCTGTTCCTAAGGAGGGGTCCCGGCTCTGTGTTCCATGTCGTCCCTGTGTTCCCATCCCTCTCGAGACTGTGGCTCCGTGTTCCTGTCCCTCTCAAAACTAAGGCTCCTAGTCTGTGACCTGTCCCGTCCCTAACTCTGGTCCATTTCCTAGTACTTGTCTGTGTCTTGCATTTGGGTCTGCTCCCAGTGCCCACCTTATGACAGTTGCACTATTACAGATTGTCAGGTATGATGTCGTGGCCATCACTGAATTGTGACTGAAGGATAGTTGTAGTTGGGAGCTGAATGTCCAAGGTTACATATGGTATCAGAGGGATAGGAAGGTAGACAGAGTGGGTGGTGTGGCTCTGCTGATAAAGAATGGCATCAAATCAGTAGAAAGTTGTGACATAGATTGGAAGATGTTGAATGCTTGTGGGTTGAGTTAAGAAACTACATGGGTAAAAGGACCCTGATGACAGCTATATACAGGCCTCCCAACAGTAGCTGGGATGTGGACCATAAATTACAATGGGAAATACAAAAGGTGTATCAAAAAGGCAATGTTATGATAGTCATAGGATATTTCAAGATCTATTGGGAAAATTAGATTGGTAATTGATCTCAAGAGAGCGAGTTTGTTGAATGCCTGTGAGAAAGCTTTTTAGAGGAGTTTGTCAATGAGCCTGCTTTAGTGGATTGGGTATTATATAATGAACCAGAGATGATTAGGGAGCTTAAGGTAAAAGAACCTTTCAGAGGCAGTGTTTGCAATATGATTGAATTCAACGTTAAATTTGATAAGGAGAAAGTCAAGTCTGATGTAACGGTATTTCAGTGGCGTAAAGGAAATTACAGTGGAATGAGAAAGGAGTTGGCTGAAGTAAATTGGAAGGAGATGCTGACAGGGATGAGAGCAGAGCAGCAATAGCATGTGTTTCTGGGGGAAAAAAATGAGGAAGGTGCAGGATAGATATATTCCAATAATGAAGAAATACTCAAATGGTAGAACTGTGGCTAACAAGGGAAGTCAGAGCTAATGTAAAAGCAAAAGAGAGAGTATACAACAAAGCAAAAATTAGTGGGAAGATAGAGGATTAGGAAGCTTTTTAAAAACCTACAGAAAGCAACTAAAAGAATCATTAGGAGGGAAGATGAAATATAAAAACAAGCTAGCAAGCAATATCAAAGTAAAAGCTTTTTCAATATGTAACAAACAAACAAATAAATAAATAGAAGAGATGAGAGTAGATATGGGACCATTAGAAAATGGGGCCAGAGACATAATAGTAGGGGACAAGCAGATGGCAGATGAATTAAATGAGTATTTTGCATCTGTCTTCACTGTGGAAGACATTAGCATTGTGCCAAATGTTGAAGTGCATGAGGGAAGAGAAGTGATTGCAGTTACTATTACAGGGGAGAAGGTGCTCAAAAAGCTGAAAGATCTAAGTGTACATAAGTCACCCAGACCAGATGAACTGGGGTTCACCCTAGGGTTCTGAAAGAGGCAGTGGTAGAGATTGTGGTGGTGTTAGTAATGATCTTTAGTAAAATCATTGGACTCTGGCATGGTGCCAGAGGGCTGGAAAATTGCAAATGTCGTTCCACTCTTTAAGAAAGGAGGGAAGCAACAGGAAGGAAATTATAGACCAGCTAGCCTGACCACTGTGGTTGGGAAGATGTGAGAGTTCATTGTTAAGGATGAGGTGATGGAGTACTTGGTGACACAGGACAAGATAGTACAAAGTCAGCATAGTTTTCTTAAGGGAGAATTTTGCCTGATGAACCTGTTGGAATTATTTGAGGAGATTACAATTGGGATAGTTAAAGGGGATGCAGTGAATTTTGTATGTTTGGACTTTCAGAAGGTGCCACACATGAGGTTGCTTACCAAGATAAGAGCCCAAGGTATTACAGGAAAGTTACTAACATGCTAAGAGCATTGGCTGATTGGTAGGAGATAGCGAGTGGGAATAAAATGATCCTTTTCTGGTTGGCTGCCAGTGACTAGTGGTGTTCCGCAGGGGTCAGTATTGGGATCGCTTCTTTTTATGCTGTCTATTAATGATTTCGATGATGAAATAGATGGTTATGTTGCAAGTTTGCAGATGATACAAAAATTGGTGGAGGGGAGGTAGTTTTGAGGCAACAGGTAGAATACAGAAGGACTTAAACAGATTAGGAGAATGGGCAAGAAAGTGGCAAATGAAATACAATGTTGAAAACTGCATGGTCATGCACTTTGGTAGTAGAAATAAATGTGCCGACTATTTTCGAAACGGGGAGAAAATCCCAAAAAGGTAGAGTCAGCAGTGAGGAAGGCAAATGCATTGTTATCATTCATTTCAAGAGGTCTAGAATACAAGAGCAGGGATGTGATGCAGAGGCTTTATAAGCTTTATAAGCCTCACCTTGAGTATTGTGAACAGTTTAGGGCTCCTCATCTAAGTAAAGGTGTGCTGTCATTGGAGACGGTTCAGAGGAGGTTCACAAAAATGATTCTGGCAATAAAAGGCCCTGCACTTGTACTCACTGGAATTTAGAAGGATGGGGAAGGACCTCATTGAAACCTTTTGAATGTTGGAAGGGCTAGACAGAGTAGATGTGGAAAGGATGTTTCCCTTGGTGGAGGCAGTTGAGGACAAGAGGGCACAGCCTCAGGATAGAGGGGTGTCCACTTAAAACTGATGCAGGGAAAGTTCTTTAGCCAGAGGGTGGTGAATATGTGGAATTTGTTACCACAGACAGCTGTGGAGGCCTGGTTGTTGCATGTATTTAAAGCAGAGATTGGTAGGTTCTTGCATCAAAGATTACAGGGGGGAAGGCTGGGGAGTGGGGCTGAGGAGGGGGATAAAAGGATCAGCTATGATTGATGGAGCAATCTTGATGGGCCAAATGGCCTAATTTTGCCCCCATGTCTTATGGGGTTATGTGACATGTGCACCCCTCACTTAAAGTAAAGGTGAACTACACCCATATTTTTGGACTCCTAACAACACACACAAAATGCTGGTGGAACACAGCAGGCCAGGCAGCATCTATAAAGAGAAGCACTGTCGACGTTTCGGGCTGAGACCCTTCATCAGGAATTTGTGTGTGTGTTGTTTGAATTTCCAGCATCTGCAGATTTCCTCATTTTTGGACTCCTGTAAGTTTCTTTAAATTACTTTAATGTTTTGAAGTTGCACAATGTAATGATAGTGATAAGGTATTTTTAAAATGAACACAGCACAGTACTGATCCGTTAAGCAGAGCAACATGTTCTAGCTTTTTAAAAAAAAAAGAAGTTAGGAACTGTCGAATTTAAAAGAAACAGCCCAGCACATGGACAGTCCATCTTTGCAAGGGAAAACATGATTGATTTTTAAAAAATGCTATAAACAGAAGAGTTCAGAGTTCATAAAAGTGTGAGTATCTGGTGATGATAATTTTTTTAAAAAATCAGATAGCTGGCTACATTGGAAAGATTGACGAGTTTGATTACACAGTGGGTAACTATCTCATGTATACTGAACAATTGGAACAATATTTTAAAGCAAGTGAGAAGCAAGTGCCAATTTTGTTGAGTTCATTGGGTTTAAAACCATAGTTTGATTCAAAACTGACTGCTCCAGCCAAACCATCAGAACTGAGCTATGCTGCTATTGTAAAAGTGATGCAGTAACAGTTAGAACCAAAGCCACTGTCAATTGCAGAAATTTTTAGTTTTCATAAGTGGAATGAAAAAAGTCCATTTCAGCATGTGTAACTGAATTGAAGAGATTGTCTGAGCATTGCCAATTTGGTAAAGGATCTCAATGATACACAAAAAGATTGGTTAGTTTGTGGAATCTTAAAAGAAAGCATTCAAAAATGACTCCTGACTGAAGCACAGCTTACATTCAAACAAGCAGTGGAAATCGTTGTGTCAATGGAAACAGGAGTCAGACCTTCCTGAGATCAAAATGCACAGACTAGAAGAAAAAGGACGGACAAGAAGGAGAGAAAAATGTGAAAAAGGAAGGTGTGCAAGAGGGAAGGAATGTGAGAAAGGAAAGTAAAGGGATTGAAGTAGATCCAGTGAGAGATGAGAAGAAAGTTGTCCACAGCTGTGAGCACCACTTCCTACAGTCTTAGAATCAACTCCTACAACCATCACGGAGGAGCCATCAGAATCTGAGATTGTTTCACAGCTCAAATCTCACCGGCAAAGCAGAATGATTCCCCTTGTCCAGAAAGACGTTATCCCACAAGTGTAAGAAAGCCTCCATAGCAATTAAATCTTTAGGCTTGAATGACACCATTTAAAATTGACTATGCTGTGGATTTTTGTCTGTTGTAATTATGTGATATAATATACTGTGTATATAGTTGAGATACACTCTCTATTGAGTTGGCGTTTACAATTAAACAGGGAGGAGTTTTCTGTTTCAATAATATTTGAGTAATCTTGCATATATTTGATTAAGAATCCTTTGGTTAAATAATTTGAGTTGTATGTAAAAATACGTTAGTTGCATACATCGTCATGCTACCACTTAATACGTGTGCCCCTCACTTAAAGTAAAGATGAACTATGCCTGTACTTTTGGACTCGAGTAAGTTTCTTTGAATTAGTTTAATGTCTTTAAGTTACAAAACATATCATCATCTCAAACAGCCAGAGCGCTTCCGCATTCGTAACCTAAGGTTGATTCTAGGCGTCTGCTGGCGGACCAAGACACAAATCTAAGTTTTCAATGGAATAGAGAGCATGGACATCAAGACCATAATCCTGAAAGCCCAGCTTCAATGGGCAGGACATGTCAAATGCATGGACTCCAGATACCCCAAACAGCTGCTGTATGGCAGGCTACCTCTGGGCAAGGGGAACCAAGCTAGGCCCTGCAAGAGGTTCAAAGATTGTTTAAAGGCTAACAAAACTGCACTGCATGGCATGCCTTGGAAAGACTCGTCCTTGACAACTTTGAGAGGTGTTGTCTTGGCTTTACATGTCTGTTGGCTGCACAAGAACAACTGAAATCTGCAGAAGCAGTTCTTCCAGCTGACTCGCGACAATTCCCCTGCCCTCACTGTGAATGTGTTTGCTGCTCTAGACTTGGACTCCACAGCCACCTTCCGGTCCTTGCCAGATGAGATGCACAAGAATGACCATCACCATCGGATATGATAGATGACTATCAATTAAAAGATTAGGAATCACTCTTTGTTTTACAAGAAAAGCATCAAGACTTAAACATATTTAAATCCATCTTTTAAAAACACCTACAGCCTGTTCTAATACAAATTTCTATCATTTTTAATGTATGTAATAACTTATTATAGCAGGATTATCTGTAGTTTAGTCCAGAGCTTGCAAGAACTTGCATGAGCTGAGAGAGGGACAGTATTGAGCAACATTCTGGAGGCAGAAGGAATGTTGAAGGAGAGGATATACAGTCCACAGGTCTCTTTTGGGGTTAAATATGAAAACAAGTTGGCAGTCCTGTTCAGTAGTTGTAGAAGGATGGAAACCACTAAGGAATTGAGGTGAAAGCATTTGTCTTCAAGTATTTGTTTGGATGAAGTTTCTGCTTGCTTAATTATTGCAAGCAAACGGCAGCTATAGATTTTGGCTGGCATTATTGCAGACTGCCTTGTGAATGAGAAATGGGAAATTCTCAATAATAAATCCTTGGGTGATTGCAGGTGTAATTAGAAACATGAAAAGAGTTTTGACCAGCAGGCATCAGAAGATTTGAGAGGAGGGGACTTCAATCAGATACACTACCCGAGTACAAAAGGCAGCAGCTGGTCGGTACAGCAAAAAGAGCTTTGATCAGTGGCCAATCGGTGTTTGTGATTGACTAGCAAGAGCAAACTAAAGGAAGGTAGGAGCAGGTATAGCAGCCATCGTCTGAGTGGACAGAGTCAGAGTGGTGATCTTGAGATTTTAGCTCTTTGAGGCTTCTGTGAAGACAGGTTTCAGTCAGAGAAAGAGGAGTTCAAGGTTAAGTTGGTTTTTCTTTTTTGTCTCTGCTCAGTGCAATAGTAGAGATGCCAGGCAGGATGGTGGAATGCTCCTCTTGTGGGATCTCCATCCAGTGTCTCTGACAACTACAACTTCAGGAAGTGCATCCAGCTGCAGCTTCTAACAAACCCTGTTAAAGAGCTGGAACTGGGTGAACTCTGGATCATTTGGGAGGCTGAGGGAGTGACAAATAGGACATGTAGAGAGGTAGTTACACCCAAGGCGCAGGACACAGGAAACTGGGTGACAGTCAGGACATGGAAAGGGGTAAAGGAGTCAGTGCAGAGTACCCCTGTTGCTATTCCTCTCAACAACAGGTAAATCACTTTAGATAATGTCCAGGAGAGTGGTGGGGAGTGACCTAATAGAGGAAAGTCCCATTCACTGGGTCTCTGGCACTGAATCTGGCTCTGGCTCTGACTCAGAAGGAATGGGGCAAGAAGAGGCACACTATGGTGTTAGGGAATTCGTTAGTTAGGGGAATGGACAGGAGGTTCTGTGGGTGAGAACGAGGTTACCAGATGCTACGTTGCCTCTCGGGTGTCAGTGTCTGGGATTTCTCAGATCGAGTCCTCAGCATTCTTAAGTGGGAGGGTGAACAGCCAGAAGTTGTGGTCCATGTAGGTACCAATTACATAGGTAGGATGAGCGATGAAGGTTCTGTATAGGGATTTAGGTGCTAGGTTAAAGGGCAGGACCTCCAGGGTTGTGATCTCGTGCCACGTGCTAGTGAGGCCAGAAGTAGGAAGATTATACAGTTTAGTAGGTGCTAAGGTTTGGCATAAGAATGATGGATCATTGGGCTTTCTTCCAGAGAAGGTGGGACCTGTACAGAAGGGACATTTAGCACCTGGACAGGAGGGGAACTAATATCCTAATGGGAAGGTTTGTTAATGCTGCATGGTGGGGTTTAAACTAGAATTGCGGGGGATGGGAACCAGAGTGCCAGAACTCTTATTAGAGAGGTTGTGGAGGCAAATGTTGGTAATACATCAGACAAAGTTAGGAATCAAAAGGTTGAGCATGGCGCGACTAGTGTCCTGAGCTGCGTATATTTCAATGCAGGAAGTATTGTACGAAAAGTGGATAATAGTGCTGAAGATTTGGTAGCTGATTTATAAACAGGTACTTAGTGAGGAGAGGCTGTTGACAGGGCAACAGGATGAGTTGCAATGTAAAAGGCTGACAAACTGGAAAAAGGTAAATACAGGACTAAAAATATTATTCAGTTTGAGAGGACTGGAATATAGAAGCAAGGATGTAATGTTGAGACTTTTTAACACAGCTGAAGCCTCACTTGGAGTATTGTGAGCAATTTTGGGCCCCTATCTTAGAAAGGATGTGCTGAAACTGGAGAGGGTTCAAAGGAGGTTCACAAAAATGATTCCAGGATTTAATGGCTTGTCATATGAAGAGTGTTTGATGGCTTTGAGACAATATTCACTAGATCTCAGAAGGATGAGGGATGACCTCTTTGAAGTCTATCAAATGGTGAAAGGCCTTGATAGAGAGGATGTGAAGAGGATGTTTCCTATGGTGGGAGAGTCTAAGACCAGAGGACACAACATCAGAATATAGAGGTGTCCTTTTAGAATGGAGATGAGGAGGAATTTCTTGAGCTAGAGGGAGGTGACTCTGTGGAATTTGTTGCCACAGGCAGATGTGGAGGCTAAATCTTTATGTATATTTAAGGCAGAGGTTGATTGATTCTTGATTGGTCGGGAGATGATGGGATACTGGGAGAAGGCAGGATATTGGGGCTGAGAGGAAAATTGGATCAGCCATGATGGAATGGTGGAGCAGACTCAATAGGTCAAATGGCGAAACTCGGCTTCTTTTTCTTATGGCCTTGTATAGAGAAGTAGTGTTGGGTGAATCCATAGGCAGATGGTGAAGGAACAGCTTTCTCACAGATACAAAATATATCAATGTGATTTTAATAATGTGACAGAGACAAATCTGGTGGGAGATAACACTCCCTGTACAAGGGGAATGTTTATGAAGCATCATTAGAAAATTGGTTGTATTTTCATACTTCTATTGCTAAAGTTAAGAAGTCTTGCTCTTCAGTTGTCTTAAAAGGCAGTATAATGGGAAGGGACTCAAAGCAGAAACAATTTCACTAGAGAAAAAATATTAACTGGCAAAGGATCCTTATGTAAGAAAGCTGCATGCTATTTTGGTCTTCTGTCTAATTTAGATTGAAGACTGTTTGTTGTTCATTCAATTATTTATGACCTCATCCGAAGGCTGTTGACTTCTAGTTCACTGCTTTTTGTTCACTATTTTTAAAAAATGTTTTATGCACTGCTGATAAGCTTTAGTTATTATCACACCTCATTAAACTGTGGAAGATGTTCAATACATCTATCTGGAGTTGAGTTCATGGTCTACCTTTGGAAAAATTCTCAGCCTGAATATTAAACAATTTCTTTCACATAGCTGAGCTTTCTTTACCTTTAGAAGAAATGTTGTAATGAAAACTATGCTTGATTTCTGCATTGACTGAAAAATAGTTAGAAATAGTATGTGTGACATTAATTTGGTCAAGTGTTTCATTCAAAGATCAGGAAGCAGAACTACACAAAGAATTAATTCCTAGATCACACCCATGGAAGATGTAGCCATATTTAACATTTTATTACTGTTTGACAAAATCTCACAGATGTATGTGTGCAAAAAAAAGGCAATTTCATAAAAAAGGATAAATGTCTTTTTCTCCCATCAATTAAGAGTGCAACCATTAGGAAGTACTTGTTAAATAGGAAATGAAGTATAACCACTTAAAAGTCATAACTTAAGACATTTTTTCAGACTTTTCTCAAAATATTTTCTGAAAATACATGTTCACTTTTTTAATTAACTTGGAATATTCAACAAAATAAGAACTTAATGTGTATGGTCCACAAAAGAGGCATATATCAGGTTGGTGAGGAGGAAAGTCCGAGTTGAATAATCAGTGCATATTTACTGAGTGCACTGTACTTTCAGTGCTTGGTTCTTGTTAGGGTATTTTTTTTTTTTTGTTTTTGCTCAAATGACATTTGAACCAGAACAAGTTCCCTTTTGGTGTAATTATCATGCCAAATAGTTCCATGTAAGATATTTATCAGCATACAAAGGACTGACGTCCCATATGCATTTGCCCTTGTAGGCAAGGCTCATACTTCCTTTAGAAAATATGCTCCAAGATCACCAGAGGAAGCTATTTTAATACTAAGTGTATTTACCAATTTAGCAGTTAATTTATATCTTTTGTTATAGATAGCAATAGCCCTTAAATATTCTTAAAGAATTTTTATCAGTTAAAATGTTTTCTTTCTAGATTAATTTCAGTTTATTGTGAGAAGAAAATAACTATGATCTTTGTTAGGGGGTGTTCTTATAATTACATTGCTTAACTATTTGAAGCAGTTTAACTAAAATGATGTGGTCTTTGAATGATTGAAGGATATTGAGCACATAGTTTTGCTGATGATAATTCAGCTCAGTATCTCCTTCAATCCAAATTCTTAAAAGACGTCACTGCAAGTGCCATGTAATCAAGAATGATCTAAAGCTAAAACGACACAAGTTCCTCTCCCAACTAATTTTGAAAGGATTGTATCATGAGTTTAAAGAGCTGAAAGCTTTGATTTGCAAAGTGGCACTGGTTTTGAAGATAAATGAAAAAAAATCATATTTTCATTTAATTTTAAGTCACAAGTTCTTTCATTCCTTCAAATGAATCAGTAAATGAAATGACTTTAAACTGTTGACACTTCCTCCAGTTACACTCAATATATACATTGCATGGTGTAATGAATGACTGCAGAAAGAAATCTTTGCATGTTTAAGAGGAAGCAATTCACAAAGATGGTTAGGATAACAAGACACGTCAAGGAACATTACAACAAAATATCACTCCACTCTGTTTCTATTAACTTTTGGAATTTTGAGAGGAAATTAAAAGATTAGATTTTTTTTATAGATAATTTGAGCACCCAATGCAAGGAACTAATATTCGCTGGAGAACAGTTGTTTATTTCCATCTATGCAGTGCTTGCTCATGGGTTAATATCAGAATGAGTAACTACTTCTACTCTGAGGTATGTTGTAAAAAGACTGGATGTGATATAAAATAGTGTTGTCGTATTCCTATTTGAACAATTGTAATTTTACAAAAACATTTCACAGGATTTGAAACTCAATGACAATAGCACTATATTTACAGAGAAAACAATATCAAATTGCTGTTGTTCCTCATTATGCCTAACTACAACTGAGATTTATCTTTATAAAGCGAATTACATGCAGCAGTGAAGATGTTGGCCTGGCTCAGCAATGGCAGTGTATTTTCACATTAATTGTACCCCTCCTTGCATGTATAATGCAAATTCAAAAACCTACTTAAAAGGATACTGTCCTAACAAAATAAAATTAAGAAAATGTGCTTAGGCAGAGAAAATGCTCTACCAGTTCCATTATGCTGAGGTCTGTGATATTATGTTTCAATCCAATTATTTTTTCCAGGCTTACAAATAAATGACACTAGTTTATCAAGTCATTCTTCCAGAAGATTGATGTTTGTTAAAAGTGAGTAGGATTGTATTTAATTTAATCTTTATCTCCAACTATTTATAAGCCATTCTTAATTATGTGGACTTTGATGTTTAAATTGATAACAAGTATTAATTTTGTTGCTTGTGCAAGACATGGGTACAATTCTGAATCATTTTGGTAAAGGAATAAAATCAATCATTGAAAAAAAAATTAACTTGCCAGCACAGGGGCACGAAATCCAATATAGCTATTATATATAGTTGGCTGTTCGATCATGAACAAGTTTGTTACTTAGCAGACTGGAATTACTTTCTCAATTAGGCTCCTACATCAGTTCTTGTAAGCTCAGAACATGCTTATTCTTTACTGATGAGCCAAATGTAAATCGATCCTAATTGAAACCATACATTCAGTGAATGAGTAAAAAATTGTGATGATAGAGCTCATCTTGCTGGACTAAATACAAAGTGCAGGAACTGACGGTGATTTTTGGCAAGCTAGGTGTTATATATTTTCTGTTTACAATACACCCCAACCCATCTTCAAATTGTCATGTTTAAAGAATCAGAATTTTCTAGAAATTGTATTACAAAGCACAGACTGTTTCATTTAATGCAAATTTCAGATCATCCACTGCCCAGTTCGTCGAGGTTCCAAGAACAATCACCGGGGTGTAACTATGAAAGAAGCAAGTTTTTTTTTTGTCTCCACAATTGGTAAAGATATTGTGATATTCTGGGCCATGAGGCCATGGCGTGGGCTTTGCAGTAATCAGACTGCATAACTGTCACCAGTTTTTCTCGTATGTTTAAAAAAAACATTAACTGCAGCTTCTGGAATATCCAAATATCCATAACATGGAATCCTGACTCTTATTGTACACTATTCTTTAGACATGTCATATACAGAAATCAGTGCAGATTGGTTAAAACTTTGTGTGTTTACAACCCCAAAAATGATTTGCTTTGTGGAATGAGATGCAAGTCTTCAAATGCATACTTAGTTACAAACACTTGGGTAAGTCTATATTTAAGGATCGATGTTGACTGTACCTTCCTCGAATAAATATGCCAATTTATAAAAGATTGCAGATATGATATAAAAATAATAGTCACCTGCTACTTGGACTATATAATTCAAAAAGCAAAACAAAGGATCATGAAGTTGCACTCTGTTTAATTTAAAAGCAAATGGGGACCTGAATGCAATTTTAAACATATCAGTTCTTTTTGGGATAAATGACTGTGTACTTGACTATTAAATTACATTTTTTTTTATATACATCTGGTATAGGTGGATGGTGCTCACCTATACCATACATATATATATATATATATAACATATGTAAATTTTTAATATATGTGTACTATTGAGGGGGTGCTCTGCTAACCAGCATTCTGCTGGAACATCTGCAAAGTTGCTCCATCTAGTTTTGGGTAGGCTTGCTCAACATGCTATTGCCATATTATGCATCAAAGAACAAATACACCTTTATGTCATGAAGTCAAACTTCTATAAAGTGGGGGAGAACCACAGGGTGAAGGAATCAGTTTCCTCTGGTTCATAGCTGGAGACCAGCAAGCTGCACATTCAACCTTCAAAGCAGGAATTTTTGCAGACAGGTTCCAGATCATTTGATTAGCACAGAGACATGTGCTTGGAAAAGTGAAGACAAAAAAGAAATACAAAGAGACCCTAATCATTACACATGACAAAGTACTGAAAGCATGAGCCCGATTTGAGTGGTTTACGAGCAAACAACCTAGCATTTTGTTTTCTATTACAGTAAAACACAGATATTCCAGCACTTTTTTAAGATTTTGGTCATAATGAACAGCAGATTTTCTAGACTATGGATTGTTATCCTAACATAGTTTTGTTTCATTTTTGCAGCTTTCAGAAAATCTGTTGAGATTAAAGGGAGCAGGACATAGAACACTGAGTTTTAACTTGTCAAAACAACTGACCAACACGCCAGACCCCAGCTTGACCACACACTATAGATTAAAGAGCGATCTAGATGCTGAACCATTGAGATTTTCAAACTGGATGCCAGGTAATCTGAGTTTTACTGAATAATTATTCATACAGAATGTGATTGCAGTCCCCCAGCCCATTATGACAGTAATTTCTCTAATATTGTTGCAATTTGAGGGGGAAAAAAATTCCCAAATTTTCTTAAGTTTATTGACAATAGACTAGTAACATCTTTTCTCTCTTGTGAACTCGCCTATAAATTGGCATCTTTCTTGTAATCCAACCAGTTGATAGGGTGAAATAGTTTTCAGCTCATTAATGTGGTCTTACTAATTGCTACATCTTTAAATTTAACTGATGTAATTTGTGGACTAGACAAAGTTATCTGACTAATATAATTGAACAACAAGCAACAAATTAGTTGGCTAGCAGTAAATAATTTTTATCTCTTGATGGTTGACAGTTCCAATTATTTCCTGATTGCTAATTATTATACTGCAAGAAGAAAAGTCAGAATTACCAGTCAGAGAAAGCACCTCACATACAATCATTCATTATTTGTGCTAATCTTACCAAATAAGTTATGATATATAAAAATTCTATTTTTTTTAAAAAAGTCCAAATTTATAATTTACACAGTAAAGAATAAATGTACTTCAGTCTAGTTTAAATGTAAATGTACTTGTGTTTCAGTTTGTGACTTCATGGGGAAGGCACTGATTCAACATACGTAAGTATGTACATGTTTATACAACAGTTTCATAAATGAAAAGCCATTATTATAGATAGGACTTTTAGTATCTTTGGAAGTGACATGGCAGTGAAATCTTGATTCCTGTGATTTTGTGCTTAATAGTTTATTTACTTGTGTTTAATGTCAATCAGTCATTATGATCAATAGTAAAACAGCAGCTCTGGATAAGCAAGACTAATTAGAAGTTTTCCACAAAACTTCCTGGGAATAAGCCAGTTTTTCCATTTCGCTGTAATGTGCCTTTGAACCATCCATCTTCCCGTTTCTTGTGAACAAACACTACATCACCTTCTTTCAGTTCTATTTCAGCTTCACTCTGAGGGGGATAAGGAACAAGTACACGATACCTGCAAAAAGAGGAAAGTAAAATTTGATTAGGAGTAGCTCTTGCTTTGCAAATACAACAAGCGCAGTGTTAGTTCCGGTTTAAATGGTGCCTATGAAGGACTGCGACGACCTGTTGGCAGCAAGAACAACTATTACGTAAATTCCGGACTATAAGCTGCTACTTTTTTCCCATGCTTTGAACACTGCAGCAACACTGCAGCCTATACTACGGTGCGGCTAATGCGTGTTTTTTTTTCATGCCGCCAAAAACATTTTGCCTCGTAACAGTAGACTGTTATGAATCCCGTAACTGGAGAACTTGCCAGCAAAGATAGAGAGGCCCGTTGAAGTCTGATGTCACTATTTTCAAACGTCTTATTTATAAAGGGACACAAAAGTAGGGTTAATACGTACATTCAGATAGTGCACATCGTCAACACTCAATCTAAAGCGCGGGTATAGTAATAATCATCATTAAGAAGTGAGCTCTGCTGTTGTCTAGGGGTTAATAGATTGTCTGTTGGAAATATAAAAGTCACTCAGAAAGACTGTAGACCTCAGCCCGTTGGAAATCGCTGGGTTTCACGTGGGGCGACCGAGAGAGAGAGATTGGGGGAGAAAAGAAAGAACTTGCCGAGTCTTGATGAATCTTCCGTGAAATCGGGGGAGCGTTGGTTTCCTCTCCCCGATGTTAGTTAAAAGCGGTTTTCTGTGATTCCAGCCACAAATTCCAATCCCCGAATCTAACGCACGTGGCTTCCTTCAGAATGGCTTCCCGCTGCTGTGGGATCGCTATCGTGTCTTCTTGGTGCGTCTAAGGGGGCTGTACCCCTGATACTCTCCTTTATACTTCCTCACGGGGTCGCAGGTGTCAATCAGGTTGTGATGATGCAATCTCTCTCTCAACCAGCCCACCTTGCCCGAGGGCTTTTCACGTGGTCTCCATGAGACAATAGTCGCTGTCGTCTTATTCTGTATCCCGGGTGGAACGTGCAATTTGTATTATGATCCCAGCCCCCTCCTTTGTGAGAATCGCAAGAGCACCCGTCGAAAGGTGGGGGGGGGGGGTCAGTAGACCCAGTCGGAGAGAGAGAGAGAGAGAAACGTGTCAGATTGCAGGTCCCACCAGGGATACAGAATAAAAACAGCGACTATTGTCTCTGAATGTTTGTATTAACCCTACTTTTGTGTCCCTTTATCAATAAAAACGTTTGAAAATAGTGACATCAGACTTCAACGGACCTCTCTATCTTTGCTGGTAAGTTCTCCAGTTACGGGATTCGTAACAGCACATTTCTCTCTCTCTCTCTCTCTCTCCGACTGGGTCTACTGACCCCCCCCCCCCCACCCCTTCGACGGGTGCTCTTGCGATTCTCACAAAGGAGGGGGCTGGGATCATAGCAAGACCAATAAAATTGATGAGTAGTTCACAGAGGTCCAATGAAATTGTACGATAAATCAAGCGCACTTTCACAATTAAATTATTGTAAATCAGTCATTTGTACTCACCCTCATCAACATGGAAAACACTCGAAGAAAAGCATATGATGCAGCTTTTCAGTTAAAGGCGATCAATAACTTTTCCTGGTAGGCTACAGTATATATATTTTTTTACCAGTCATTAGGAGATATTGGAATGTTGTTCGTGCACTGTTCAGTAAAAAAGTATACGCAACGTAATTTGTGTATGTATATTTAAAAGTAGCTGTGTTACAGGCACTGTTCGAAAAAAAAGCATTTGCAATATGTATTTGTTTATGTTACCATACGGATTTAATTAAAAGTTAAAAAATCCTCACGTGTAGTATCTTTCTGTGTAAATATCTCATATTACAACGTGGGACATCTGCGGCTTAAAATCCGGTGCGGCCTGTACAAGTACAAAATTGATTTTCTTTCTAAAATTAGAGCGTGCGGCTTTTAATCAGGTGCGCTCTGTAGTCCGGAATCTACACTTCTTCCAATTACACTTCTTCCAGGAAATGATCACGCCAATCAGAAGCCTGTAACTTTCCTTTAGGAGTCGAGCTTTTGAACCGCCTGTATGAGCTGGCATTTTCTTTGCAGTGTGACCTGAAATCTTGAAAGTGCAGGACGGTTGTGGCGTGGTGTATACTGGCCAAATTGAGGCCCTGGAGCCTGGGCCCAAGTGGAGAATGAGCCAATGTTTGGCTGCTGGGGCGGACTTGGAGGTGATATGAAGCGACAGAACTGAGGTGAGGCAGAATCGAGATGGCAAGGACCAGGCCCGAGAGTGAGAAATCAGTCAAACCTCTGCTTGCTTAAGTGCCAGGCCGAATTGGTCAGGTTGGGTATGGGCCAAATCAAGATGGCGGGACCCAGGCACAGTATCAAAGCAGCAGGGACTGGGTCCAAGAGTGCGACTCAATCCATTGTTTGACTGATTTAAGCACTGGGCCAGAATGAAAAAGTCAGGGTATCAGGGCAGGAGACGAAGGATGGGCCAGTATTCAGCTCGCTGCTCTGCGAGGTTTACTTCTTTCTGTGCCAAACTGAGACTGTGGCCTGCAACTCACTGACTGCTGGATAGGCTGCAGTGATGACTGGCTTTGTGGTTTTGGATTCACTTTCATGAATTTCAGTTTCGAATATTATTTACTTTTATTGCTTGCACAATTTGTTTATTTTCTCTGTATATAGGGTGTTTGACGGTCTTTTTTTAATGGGTTCTATTGGGTTTCTTTGTTTTGTGGCTGCCTGTTAGGAGACAAATCTCAAGGTTGTGTATAGTATACATACTTTGATAATAAACATACTTTGAACTTTGAAAAAATACTCAATGCTTCAGGAATAGCTTCTTCCCTCCACCATCAGATTTCTAAATGGACAATGGACCCATGAACACTTCCTCAGTACTTTTTCCCTTTTTGCACTATTTATTTATTTTTTTAAATATGTACTTATTGTAATTTATAGTTTTGACTACTATGTACTGCTGCTGCAAAACAAGCTTCACAATATATGCCAGTGATCTTAAACCTGATTCTGATTATTTAATTTGTTTAAACAACTTACCTTTACAACTTTCTCTTTTGCTTAACTCATTTGCCCTTTCCATTTAATTCGTACTCAAACTTTTGATTTCAAAAAATTATTTTCTATTTCTAAATTAAGTAGTGGGTTCATAGTACACTCTGGGAAAATTATTAGTACTCCCACATTTATGCAAAATAGTTTGAATCATTCAGACAGCCATTATTTTACAGAACAAATTCAGGCTTTTTTTTTCAAAAATGTTATCTTGTCCAGAAATCTGCCTTTTTCAAAAAATCAAATTAAAAATAAAGAGAACATGGGACACAATAATTGAACTACAAAGCCCATGAATCCTCTTTCACCCTCGCAATCAGGCTACAAATGTGTTTTGATAAAAGATCAATGAGAAAAGAAATAGATTATTTACAAATTCCTCCTCTGATTCCCAATGTTTAGTTGAGTAGGGATGTAATGAAATTCAACCATATACAGTACATGAATACAGCCAAACAAAACAAGTGTTCCTCTGGGGTCAAGGTGCAAACACAGTACCAACAGAATGCAGCACATAAGAGAAGCTTATTGTCATAAATCTACATACGTATACATATAAAATGTATATAACCTTATAATGCATATAGAAATGAGACAACATTTCTCCAAACCAGAGTGTAAAGCACAGTGATACACACAATGCATGATAACTTATTAAGGTAAGGATAAAATCTACAGATGAATCGTACAAAAGTAGCAAACTAAAGTGCTTTTGTATTAAATATTGTTAACCAGTGACTCTGAATATGATGTGGCAGGGAGGGCAGAAGCCTAATGGCCTTTCTACTATTGCAATATAATTACAATAAAAGGAAAAAATGCAGTCACGAACAAAAAATATATGGCCCAAGTCCCTGAGTGGCAAGGCCTGTAGATTGATGATGCGTGGGATGTTGTCCTGGATCCACGTTCCTGCAGTAACAAGCACACAGCAATCTTCATCATGCACTAGTGCATGATGGACAAATGCAATCCAGTTTGTCTTCTACCAAGAGAGCAGCACTGACGGTTGGGGCCAGCCCCCAACTTGGCACATATTCCAGCAGCGCCTCCGCTCTCTCCTCCACTGCCTCTGGCATCTCCGCCCCTGGGCAGCTGCAAGAGGCAGCTATGTAGCATGACAGCCTGACCCGCACAATGGCCGAGATCACTCAGCCACCCTGCCGCTGGTCTCACCAATGAACCAGACTTGCATTATTCTACGTTACCCATGCTCAACAGGGTCTTGCGATCACAAGAAAAATGTCCAAGACCAGCATTTGCTCCGTTTGTTGGACCTCACACCACCTCTGGTGCCTTTCTCTTTGGGTGACTGGTACCAAGTGGCAACATAGTGCACAACAAGTCCAGTCCTACCACTATCGAGCAACTCGATGTTAAGTACTTGATGTTCTTGATATCTATAAGTATCTTGCAATCATAATAAAAAGATGTAAAGGACAAATAATTACATCTTTGCTTGAACCCAGAGACCTCCAAGGGGACCACAACATCGTGGTTTAGAAGCTTGTCTGCCTCAGTGATCTGGAGAGCAATGTTGGCTGGAGTCAGAGCTTAATGCTTTGGCTTTTGGTAGAGTCACCCATGTCAAACAGGTCAGAGTAGAGGACAGACTAAGAACCTGGTCCTCCAGGTTCAGGGGATTAGCTCAGGGCTAACAACCCTGACTGGTGAAACAAAATAGTTACAGAAACAGTAATGAAGAATTCCTGTACATCTGACTGCAATGGTCTCCACCTCCACCTGGGCCTTGTATAACTGACTTTTGTGAAGCTACTGGCCCAAAGGAGGAAGCTTTGAACACTGCCAGAGATAGAGGGCCTTCTTTGCTGCTCTGAGTGCCAGCGGTGTAATGGGCAAGAAGCTGGACCCAAAGAGGCCATTGCGACCGAGTGCACGGCCATCTTGTTCCCTTCTATTGCACTGATCCTCACCCAATCTTGTAGCAATGGACTCGAATAGGTATTCTCACAAGATCCTATAAATAAAACCAGATCTTGGCCTATTTTACAGCTGTTCTTTATTATGCTGAATATACAATGTCAAGCCAAAATTATGGCCTTACTATAACGATGAATTTGGTCAGTTGCAAATTTAATCCATTTTTCACTTTTTGCATGTTTTGTGAAATCCAATGTTCCACAATCTCAGCAATTTTTGACATCATGCAGAATTTGACACAGCTGTACTAAAATACATTTTTCTATCTTGAGAATTTATTTCTACAATTCTTTAGTTATCTTTTGTGTATTTCTCTCTGTCCACTCTCCATTCTAAATCAAATCAAATATCTCCTTGTTCTGCTCTTTCCTTTGAAATGAAAAGAAGACACTGGTTCTGATTTTAACCAGCCCAAATGCCATTCAGCTAGAGCATCATCCTCCAAAGGGGGATAATGGTCCAAAGACTCAATGATGCTGATAGACCAGCCTCAATATTTTTTAATGACATCTTCATTCTTCCTCTTCCTTGGACAGTCCCTCAGGATCAAGAATAATTTGCTTCCACTTCAATTCTTTGGCTTCTGAGGGCAGATGAGATTCTTCTGGGATCCATAGATTAGGAAAGAGATGTGTGATGCATTGATGGCTGTTTGAGCTCCTGATGACTATATCTGGATTTCTCAATGCATTCTCAGATGCTTCTTGTCTAGTTTAGTGGTCATAGACCAAATACTCATTTATTGAGATACAGTGCAGAACAGGCCATTCTGGCCGCCCAACCCGCACCGGCCATCAACCTCTGATTTTAACCCTAGCCTAATCACAGGGTAATTTACATCTTTGGACTGTGGGAGGAAACCGGCGCATCTGGAGCAAACCCACACGGCCATGGGGAAAATGTCCAAACTCCTAACGGACAGTGATGGGAATTGAACCCGGATCGGTGACACTGTAAACCCTTGTGCTAACCATCATGCTGCTGTGTCGCCCCGTCTGATCAAAAAAAGAGTGCTGCACAGGAGCTCAAAAGGAAGCAACCTTTGGTTCTTTGCACAGTCCAATACAGCCAAATACAGTATAACTAGGAGATAATGTAAATTCCAGAGTATCAGAACTGATTCTGGAATGGCTGAATTCTGCACAGGTTAGGTGGTTTACTTCATAACAGAGCCAGGTCCAAGATAGCCATGGGGAAGACTTCTGCTGATACAACTGGGAAGGTTTTAACTGCTAATGTACCTGCTTCAGGGGTGTGATCATTCCCATCTGAGTGTAACTATGGCTTCAAAGCCGATGATATTGCCCTAAGCATAAACACCAGTATTGGTTTGTTCTATTTTCCAGTGGATTTGACAGATTGTCTGGACATATCATTGGTGGCATCTCTCCAATGCTTTGAACTGTCTGTTGTAGGTAGTTCATGTCACTGAAGCACGCAGGAGAGCTGAGATCACAGTCTTGTGCCAGGTCTGAGCTTTTGGTACTTTCCTCACAGGGCCAAAGGCTTTGCTGGCTCATTGAAGGCAATGGTACGGATTCCAATGACGATGGGAAAATACCTTCAGCTGGAGGAGTACAACGTGCATGTTAATATCACTGCATGATGACTGAAGGGTCTGACAGGGCAGGAGACTAAAGTTTATTCAAAAGGTTAAACTCCACAAAGTGGCATAACACAGGAAGAAAGGATAAAGGGAAATAATTTTAAGAACATGATTGCCAATTTTAAAAACTGGGATTGCACCAGGCCAGGAATGGAAGAATGCAGAAATCTAAATTGTGAAGCTGAAATTACAGAGTTAGTGAAGCATGCTGACTGTAAATTAAATTTACTATTTTAGAGTTAAGGTTATCCTTGGGCATAAGGGCCAGTGTAGCCAGCATGAGCAATGAAATGGAAGAATGGACGTAGTCCAGTCTGGGAATAGATAGCAAGTATTTTGGATTAGCTCATACTTGTGGAGGGGTGAGGGTTTCAGCAGTAATCTATTTTTTTAGAAATCAACCAACTGTAATTATAACAAGTTGACAGACTGAATACATTTAACCAATAGTGCTCACATCCAGCGATGTCAAGTACTGTAGACTGCAATTAATGTTCTAAAAATGGTCCAAAAGCTGTTGTAGAACTAGATGAGATGTGGTTCTGCAAGCTGCAGCAAGCTCAGGCTCATTCACATTGGACTCGCATGTAAACTGCCTGGAGTTAAATTGGTGGATTATTTATTCAGTGCATTCCACTTTCCGACAACATTGAAATGAAACATAGGCAGATAGTCTGTGTGTTCTGAACATTTATATTTACCCTATTCAGTTTATTTCTTTTATCCACTATTAAGTAGATTAATTCCTGACCTTGGCATCTCCCTGTGAGTTTAATGGATTGAGAAATGAAAGGAACAACCTTAAACGTTCGTTACACTTTTATATATGCCTTTTATTTTTTTTTTTAACTTATCAGTTTTCAGGCACCAGTAGTATCAGTATTGAATCTGAGCACTACTGTAGAATCCTCCAGAAACCTCCGTGAAGAAATGAACCCACCAGTTCTGACACCGAAGGAAATGAAATTCTGATTTTTTCAGAATTGTCACGTGCTGACAATTTTTACTACTGAGATCAATGTAATTTTCTACTGCTACATCATTCCTTTTGCACAAATCTCACGTGCTGATTACCTCATTCCTCCAGGCTCTGTACATTCAATTGATAGTGACATTCAATTGACAGTGTCTTTTTGCTATCTGTATCTTGTATGTTTTTGAAAAGTAATGGCAACAGCTCAGTGAACTGCTTTCATAACCAAAGTTGACAAAAGATACTGACTTTTGTACAGAAGATGCAATGTGATAAGATGATTAATGTAAGATTTTATCTTTCTAATTATTTTGAACCAACTCACATGAAACTTCTCTCATCACAAATTGAAAAACATGTTTCTTTACATTCAAATGATGAGGGCATTGCTGGCAAGTCCAGCACTTACTGGCAGCAGAAGATTTGTACTTGTGCACGGGGCTTCTGCCGGATAAAGGAGAGCAAATTCCATATTAAATTGGGTAGGACCATGGCCATTGTTGGGTGGGGGGAGGGGTAGTTAGTGGGAGCCCAGAAGCACACCAACTAGCACTGATTAAATACAGGTGTACACCAGATAATGGGGTTTAAATTTAAAACATTATTTATTTATCTAGACATAGAGCATGGTAACAGGCCTTTTAGGCCCAATGAGCCTGCACCGCCCAGCAACCCCTGACAACCCTGATTGAACCCTAATCTAATCGGGGGGCAATTTACAAGGACCAATTAATCTACTGTACTTGATATGTCTTTGGAAACTGAAGAAACTTCTCACATTCCATGGGAGGACACTGAAGAGACTCCTTACAGAGTACTGCTGGAATTAAACACTGAACTCCAACGTCCTGAGCTGTAGTAGCGTCACACTAACCGAAACGTTACCATGGTGCCCGGAGAAATGCAATGCAGTCACGGGGAGAAACTACAGACTCCTCACAGACAGCAGTAGGGTTGAACCTGGGAACTTCTCTGCAACAGGACTACTCTAACGTATCGCTGATTCAGTTCAAGCCTTGATTGAAATTTCACTGTCATTTTAATCAACATGAAAAGGTGGGGGGGGGGGGGGAATTGATTTCTGTGGCACATAATGCAAGTGGGCAGAACATTATTGTGTTATTACAAACCACTTTGCTTACAAAAAGGTTTTACTGCCCCTGTTCACAATCTAGTGCATGAAGCAGAAACACAATTCCTAACACCTGAAGACAGGTTTGCCTTCAGATTCTCACAAGAGTGATGCAAGGTATTTTCAAACAAGGCAGAGTTTAATGCAAGCAATGATCATGGGTAAAAAGTCATTATATAAATTATCGTACGTTGTAACCATAAAGGGAACTTAACATGCCCTTTACATTTTCACTTTAACATTTTTACTTTGTTAAAGGCAACAAAAAATATTTGTTTGAAATTATGTGCCTACCTTTCACAAGAAAGTGGCTTCAGCTCTGGACGGATTGCAACCATGGAGGAGCACAGCTGCCTTGTGGGTGGAGAAATGGAGAAGTTGGAATCCAGTGAGCCAGTTTTCCTGTGCAGTGGCTCCATTCCCATAGCCCCTTGCATTTCGCTTTCTAAAGGACAAGATCCAGCCCTGCCATGGCTAGAGACTGAACTAACATCAGGGCCCACGGCTCCCTGCATGGCGTTCTCTGCTGCTGCTTGTGGCGGGTCGTGAGTTGGAGACATTGACGGAGGTGAGCGAGGCTTCTTCTTTCCTGAGGCTCCTGACAGAAGCTTTAAGAGTCCACTTTTCTTCTCTTTCTAAAATGAACAGATTTTGTTTTTAGAAACAAACGAATAGAGAGTACAATACTTAAAATTTTCAGTCTACTTGATCACATGCTTTTGATTCTAGGCCATTTACAATCCCACAATAGCCTTTATATATCCAGTTCTTCAGTAACAGTGATCTTGCATCAAAGTGCAATTGAAGCAAATTATCCACTGGCTTAGTGGATTTATTCCCTTCTTTATCAAACTAGTTCAAACTTGTACATTACCAGCCCCATCAGGAATATACAACATCATTAAACCTTGTGCTGGTCAGTTACACAGAAATCACTTCCTATGGTTGAAGTGTAAAATGTGTATGAAGATATGACACAACCTGGATTTTACAGGATTAAATCTATAGCTATTGTTGATACAGCTAATCCA
The DNA here is from genome assembly GCF_030144855.1 of Hypanus sabinus. NCBI lineage: Eukaryota > Metazoa > Chordata > Chondrichthyes > Myliobatiformes > Dasyatidae > Hypanus > Hypanus sabinus. The sequence goes on from NC_082708.1 coordinate 53,248,265, forward strand.
TATATCTGAAATATAATGTGCAGAATAGGTAAATGGTTAAAAAGACACACCACCATGTCCTGTGTTATAGTAACAAGTGTGAGGCCTTTACCAAGAGATGTTTCTTAGATCTCTTATCAGGTGCAGCAAAACTGACACTTTCTTCAAATTCTATGCAATACAAAGTCCAACTAGGAACTTAAAAATTAAACCTAAAATGCTTGCAGAGAGTTGAACTACAACTTATGCCATAAAAGGAATTGATATGGCCCACTGAATTTACACTGTCTGACAAAGACCTGTCCTACTTCATGGTACAAAGTAGTTTCGTACTTCATGGTACAAAGCTTTATAAATAAATGTGATCAAAGGCTTCTGCCTCAAACAGCTAATTCCAAAACTCATCACTCTGGGAGAAAAATTATTCACCCACACTCCCTTCTATGTATTGCTATGTAAATCTATTTCCCCTTGCTACTAACCTCTCTTAAGCCCTCACTGTTTACTGCTCTCTATTTAAATCTCTTTTCAATATATTCAATCAAAAATGCACCTATTTTTCTTAATCATATTTAATGCTCCTCTGTACTACCAAAATCCTCATCAATTTCCTCCGTATTCTTTCCAGTGCTATTGCATTCTTTGTTATGAGGTGTACAGGTTTCTCCCGCTGTCTGAAGATGGAGTGTTTCTATGGAACTGTTTGTAAGCTGAAACGTCGTAAAGCAAAGAAGCAATTACCATTAACTTATATGGGAAAACCCCAAAAAATTACCTACCAATTAACACATAAAACCTAAAATAACACTAATACACAGTAAAAGCAGGAATGATATGATAAATATACAGCCTATATAAAGTAGAAATATTTTATGTATGGTGTAGTTTCACTTATCAAAATTGGGAAGACAGTGAGTCAAAATCAATCTGGAGGAAAAAAAAAATCAGCATATACATGCCTAAGCACGTACACGCATATGTACGTGTACACATGCGCACACAACTGCCCTCACAAGGCTTCACGGTCGTGGTAGTCTTTCTCCCGGTAAACAAACGTATAAAGCGGGCGTCTTTTTTTCGTAAAAGCAAAAATCCTCTTTGGTTAGGGAAAACAGGTACTAACGTAGGTCTTTCGTAACAGCGAGCTGTTGTAAAGCAAACATTCGAAAAACGGGGGCCACCTGTTTTGTAGCTGTGCTGTAACTAGTGTTCCAATTTCCACAAATTCCTCAGTGGCACTATCCACACTACCTTATATGATTTGCTCCAAAATTAGATGCTCTTAAATAGTGTAGATGATTTTAATATCAATTTTATTGTTATTCCAATGCTCTTCATGTTCTTTTGTTTAGAAAATTTAGAAAGCAAATTTCCTGAACCTTACATTGCCAACACTTACAAACACAAAATGCAGAAGGAACTCGGCAGGTCAGGCAGCAATTTCAAGCTTTTCTTCTTTTTTTCACTCTCTCTCTTCCTCACTCATACATCTTCTTTCTATCAAGCTAGCTTAAAACCTTCTCAATTGTATCAGCAAAAGTCTTCCCCATAGCTATTACTGGACCTGGATCTGTTATGAAGTAAACCACCTAACCTGGGCAGATCTCAGCCACTCCAGAATCAATTCTGATATTCAGGAATTTACATTATCTATTATTGTAGCTGACAGTGCAAAAAAAAAACAGAACTCAAACTGTGCAGCACCTTTTTTGGTCATACAATCCTTTAAAAAGGGGTAGCATAGTGGCTAGCACAACGCTTTACAGTAGCAGCGATCTGGGTTCAATTCCCGTTGCTGCCTGTAAGGCCTTTGAACGTTCTCACCGTGACCACACAGGTTTTCTCCAGGTGTTCCTGTTTAATCCTAGTCCAAAGACATGCCGGTTGGTAGGAGAACTGGTCATTGTAAAATGTCCCATGATTAGGCTAGGATTAAATTGGGGGGTTACTGGGCAGCATGATTTGAAGAGCTGGAAGGGCCTTCTGTGTTGTATGTCAATAAGTAAACAAACAAATAAATCAATAGATAAATAAATATTCTGGAGTGGATCTTGTAAGCTGGGTAAAACAGGTGATTGTAAAATTGGAACAGTGATTTCGAGTCATGACCCACATTTGACCTTTTCCTGGTATTAGGTGTGTACCTATGATGTCATTTGAGATGCAAAAGACTTCTTCTCCCATACAGAAGTAGACTGAAGTGCAAAGTGTCACATGATTATCAGAGAATGGTCTCAGTGTTACTGCATGGGCAGGGACTCCCTGTTGGGGATATCCCTGGAGGTGGAATCTGTGTGTATGTTAACAAAGGTCAGGGCACTAACTCATCATCTGTAGTTAGCAGTCACTATTCTGCAGAAATTGAACATCTTACAGTTAAACGCCAGCCATGTTACTTGTTTAAGGAGTTTACTGTTGGGCTCATCACCACTGTCTACTCCTCCCGGAATGCGAACACCAAGGGACAGCTTTACAGTGTCATCATCTCTCAACCAACAAGCATCCTGTTAACCTGCAGGGTAGTTCACCCAAATTCTACCAACACATCGCCATGGCCACAAGGGCAACAGAGACTGAACCATGTTTACACAAACTTGCAAAGCCATCCCATGCCCTCATCTCTGACCTCATGTTCATAATGAGAATCCCAGCATACTGACCACTACTGAAAATGGAGAAACCAGTCAAGAATCCATCACGGTATGGCCTAATGAGGCAATCTCAACGCTTCAGTACTACTCTGAACAGACTCTGTTCAAGAAGGCCGCCACGAAGAGAGAAGACACAGCCCTTCAAAGGTAGATTTAATGTCAGAAATGTATACAATATACATCCTGAAATGCTTTTTCTTCACAATATGCCTCGTCTGTCACCAGCTACAACAGTAAGTATGTTGACAATGTTAGTAGCTCAAGAATGGTCATTTCATGTACCAGTCAGAAGTCCTGTCTGATTAAAAACACCAGGATGCTGACTTCAAGCCTGGAGACCAAACAGCAACCAGAAGCAGCCTCACCTTCAGCAACACGAGGGCAAAGACCATCTACACACAACATTCAGGAACACCTGTCTGATAACAGTCACTGGCATATGTTGCTGGGCATCAAGGGAGTGTCGGAAGAAGTGTTGACTGTACCAGTGATGCCTCCTTCCCCAAAGCTCGGAACAACTTTTATGCATGTTTTGAGGTGTGGAACACAATGCCAACTACAAAAGCTATTACCTTCCTTCCCAGTATGCATCCACTGTCCGTAACAGTAGCAGACGTGAGAAGGACTCTGCAGAGAGTCAATCCCCTTAAAGCTGCCGGACCAGACAACATCCAGGCCAAGTACTCGGGAAGTATATACACCAGCTCGCTGACGTTTTCAACACTTTACACATCCAGGTTCCCACATGCTGCAATCATCCATTGTCATCAGCGTACCAAAGAACTCTACACCTTCAGAAGCAAACAGCTACTGTCCGGTGTACTGATGCCAATCATCAAGAAGGGCTTTGAATAGCTGGTAATGTCACATAACAAAAATTCCATTCCTGCCACATTGGATGCTCATCAATTTGCTTACACACAAAACTACTCTACGACAGATGTCATAGCATCTGTCATGCACCTAGCTCCAGAAAACAAGGACACTCATGTCAGATTGCTATTTCTGGATTTCAGTTCCACAATCAACACTACTGTCTCACAGAACCAACTCCTATTTCCTTGATCTAAACACACCATTGTGCAACTAGGTGTTGGATATCCTAACCAACAGACCTCCAACAGCCAGGATGCACAAACACCTCTCCCTCCCCACCATCCTCAACACGGGTGCCCCTCAGGGCTGTGTGCTGAGCACTATGCTGTACACTCTGCTCACACGAGACTGCACAACCAGACTCCCGGGTAACTGCATTGTCAAGTTCGCCGTTGACACGACTGTGGTGAGGATCATCACCAATAATAATGAGACAGTCTACAGAGAGGAGGTGGAAGAGCTCGAGGCTTGGTGCCAGGCAAATAATCTCTTCCTCAATATCACCAAGACAAAGGAGATGGTTAGGAACTTCAGGAGAACTTGTGCCACTCACAACCAGTGGTACAACAGTAGAAACTGTGAGCAGTATCACACTCCTGCAAATGCACATCTCCCACAATCTCTCATGGTTCCAGAACACATTCTAAACAATCAAGAAAGCCCACAAATAGACTAGACTATGCACTTCAATATTCATGACCTCCTACAGATGTGCAGTAGACAGCACCCTAACAAGATGCATTGTGCGGAAACTGCACTGCAGCAGTCAGGAAGGCTCCACAACAGGTAGACAAAACTGCCCAACATATCAATGGAACCAGCCTACCCACCACCGAGGACATAGATATAGAAAGGTACCGGAAAAAGACCAGCAATATCATGAAGGGTCCCACCAAGCAGCTCATGGTCTCGTTTGTTCCATGCCCATCAGAGAGGAGGCTACGAAGCATCCACATCAGGACCACCAGACTCAAAAACAGCTGATCAACACCTCCACCCACTAACCCACCCCATCACCACGACTTCATCATTTCCTGTCAGTCACCTAATGTGCAGACACTCTTGTATCTGATGTCACTTCACACACATTCTTTATGTATGAATACAAGCTATATTATGTATTTACACTTAAGCAATTTTTTTTTATTCTTGTGTTCTTTAGCTTTCTTTTTTTTGTGCTGCATCAGATCCAGGATAACGAATATTTCCTTCTCTTTTACACTTGTGTAATAGAAATGACATTAAACAATTTTGAATCTTGAATTCTTGATTGTCTATGACAGTAAAATAATCCAGTTCCTATTTGTTATAACTCTTGCCATTGATCGAAGTAAGGTACCCTGCCCTACCGTTAAATGACATTCAGGAGCCAGTGAACACTGCTTTATCCAATCACTAAAGATAATGTGTAAAGCAAAAGCTTGCGACACAACTAAAGACCCAGCCCATATTACTTTCAGATAAATTTCTGCAGAATAACTGCACTCTTCATACTTTGAAAGTTAATGGCATCTATAGTTAAAATGCCTTCTCTTGAAATCTACACAGTGACAAACATACCCTTGTCATTTGCCTAATTCATATTGGTGTGAGAAGAACGCTAGAGGTGTCCTGGTGGAGCTATGATGAGTATTGATCTTGGCCTAGTTGCCCCAAGTTTCTGATAAAAGATCTTTGACCTGAAACACAAGTTCTTATTTCTCTTCCCATAAATGCAAATTGACCTTATGAGTATTTTCCACAATTTTCTTTTGGGTCCAGTTTTAAATGCAATAAAGATAGTGGTAGCAGCAGGTAAAGTCTGAATCACACCTACACTGTTATTGGGAGAGCAACAAAGTCTGATATAATCACTGCAGATTTGGACTAATTCCAAAGTACAACCATTCAAGAAATAGTAGTTGACACTTAAATACTGTATGTACCCTTTACATTATTTCTTGACCATGTCTGGTATAGATTACTATCAGTACAATTCAAACAAAGCATATTATATTTGGAGAATTACTGAAAATACAGCCAGATGAGGACATATGATATTCACCCAACCATAACAACAGTCTAAAAGATCAAGACTCATTTTTACAACTTGTTAATATGCAGTAATGAATAGATGGTAGAAAATTGCTGATAAGTCATTTTAGTGACCTTGGGTTCAGTTCTAATCTCCTCCGAGATTCAAGCATCACTGCTCCATAATAATTGGATATTTTCCATTTGTGCTGGTCATTCATGAGGGGGACATAATATTAAAAGTCACTCTGTCAAAGTCACTCCATTTCATAGCTTGAGAGTGGGGAAGTGCAAGGCAGACTGACTTTTCCTCTTCGTTTAAAAAAAGTCACAATGCATTGGCAATTTGGAAAGAAAAGAAATTAGAACAAAACATTTTGTAATCAGTTTTTATGTTGTTTCTCTCTTTGCCAACTTAAGTATTTAATGAAAAGGAAATTGAAGCACAGATGTTCACTCTCTATAGTTCAGTCTTGAATATTGCACTGAGAATCATTTGAAAGAAAGTGTAATGGTAGACTGCTCTCGAAAAAATCTGGAAAAACAGCCACTTAGCAACTGCACTGCAGTACTAGCACTTTACAAACATCTTCTTGAAGATTGACCAAGAAAACATATAATACCAATAGAAACTTAGGGATATCAAAAAGTGCAAAAAATAATGTTAAGATTTTTCATTGGTTCTTCGAATCATTTTTCTCAAGGTACTTAATTAGCTAATTTTGGGCAAAATCAATTGAGCAAATAAGGTACATGATATGTACTAAGGTCTAGACTGGCTCCCATATGTCCACTAATATGGATTTTAAGCCATATACTAACATCTTTGTATAAAGAGCAACACACACAAAATGCTGGAGGAACTCAGCAGGCCGGGCAGCATTGATGGAAAAAAGTACAGTTGACGTTTCAGGCCAAAACCTTTCAGCAGGACTGGAGGGAAAAAAAAGGATGAGGAGTAGATTTAAAAGGTGGGGCGAAGGGAGAGAGAAGCACCAGGTGATAGGTGAAACCTGAAGCGGGAGGGATGAGGTAAAGAGCTCGGACGTTGATTGGTTAAAGAGACAGAAGGCCATGGAAGAAAGAAAAGGGAGCGAGGAGCTCCAGAGGGAGGCGAAGGTTGGGCAAGGAGATAAGGGGATGGGAAATGGTGAAGGGGGTTGGGGGGCATTACCAGCAGTTTGAGAAATCGATGTTCATGCCATCAGGTTGGAAGCTACCCAGATGGAATATAAGGTGTTGTTCCTTCAACCTAAGTGTGGCCTCATCATGACAGTGGAGGAGGCCATGGATGGACAGGTAGGAATGGGAATGGGAAGTGGAATTAAAATGGGCGGCCACTGGGAGATCCCGCTTGTTCTGACAGACAGAGCATAGATGCTTGGTGAAGCAGTCTCCAAATCTATGCCGGGTCTCACCGATATACAGGAGGCCACACTGGGAGCGTACAGACTTTGTATAAAGATATCTTTTTAAAAAAATAAGTCTTGGTGAAATTTCCATATGGCTATAGAATTCACCAAAGTCATGATACGCAACTGGCAGTCTTACACCAGGAAAAAAATCTATTTGTTCACCACAAATTCAGGATGAGAGAATTCTGTAAGGTTCACTTGCAAGTGAAAAAATGATTAGGTAATATCAAGTGAATAAACAAAGAGGATCATTTAGAGGAAATGTTATAGAGATAAATATGCAGAGGCAAAATGTGCTTGTAATTAACAGCCATACGAAAAAGAGAAAAGTTTCCAAAATTGCTGGATTATATGTAAAGGCAATCGAGGTTCAACTGTAAGGAAGTGTTAGTAATCGGCATAATGAATTTGCACTCAAAGAATAACTCATGTTGGAAACGCTACAGCAGAACATCACTAGACAAATCTGAGAGACACCTGAAACTGGAAAATCAACCTTCAGATCAGGAGAGAGAACCCAAGGGAAAAATATCAGCCATTGCTTTTGAAAATTTACACTTTCCAGGCTGCAGAGATCAGGAGGCCAAATTTTAAAACTTTGTGCACCCCGAAGTCACTGATCTGCAATGATAAAATTTATTTTTGATTTTGAGCATTTATATTTCTTGTTTTATTTTACGGTACCAGGCTCTTCTGACTCGGCGAGCCCATGCTGCCCAATTTCACCCATGTGACAAATTAACCTATTAACCCCAAACATCTTTGGAATGTGGGATGAAACTAGAGCACCCGGAGGAAACACACACAGTGACAGGGAGAACGTAGAAATTCTTTACAGACAGTGGCAAAACTGAATCTGAGTCACTTGCACCTTAATTGTGTAGGTTTTGAAACAATCCTGGTTGTATTTCATTGGCCTCATGCTTCTGCTGAGGAAAATGGTTGGGTAATTCCCAATAGTGGCTGCTCTTTAGATTTGTAACTAGGAGTTCCAGAAGAAAATTGTTCCTTTTCCAACTTGACTGTTAAACAAAGAATGACTTCTATAGAGAAAAGTTTCTGTTCCCGTCAGAATATATTGGCCAGAGCAAAGTTGGAAGTTTGCATAATAAAACTGACAGCAGTTTCTCTGTGTGTGCACGTTCATTAGGAACCGTGCATGGTCTCTATTGATGCATGTTAACTGTCAGGAGGCTTCTGGAGATTTCAACAGGCCCATTCTTTTGCTCCTCAACCTCACAACTTCTAAAATCAACCAGTAGTTCTGGATTGACTTGACCTTTGATTTTCTCCATTTTCTTCAGGGGGGAGAGCAAGCTAGTGAATGGGCATTTTTAGTATGTCACCAAGGACTCCAGCAAATCTCTACTGATGTACTGTGGGGAGCATGCTAACTGGTTGTATCCCTGGTACAGAGGGGCTACTGCACAGGGTTGAAGAGGGTTGTAAACTCAGCCAGCTCCATCACAGGCACTAGCACCCACCAACACCACCCCCCCACCCCACCATCGAGGATACCTACAAAAGGCAATGCCTCAAAAAGGTGCATCCATTATTAGGGACTCAAGGACTCCCAGAACCCAGGACGTGCCCTCTTTTCATTGCAACCATCATGGGGGAGTTACAGCAACCTGACGACATAAACTCAACAGCTCAGGAACAAGTTCTGCCCCTCCACCATAAGATTTATGAACAGGGTCTCGGCCCGAAACATCGACAGTGCCTCTCCTTATAGATGCTGCCTGGGCTGCTGTGTTCCACCAGCATTTTGTGTGTGTTGTTCTCACTATTTTTGTTCGCTTTTTGCATTACTTATTTTTACTATATATTTATTATCATTTATAGGATATTTTACATGTTGCACCATACTAGCGCTGCATAACAACAAATTTCATGACATTTGTCAAAGATAATAAACCTGATTCTGTTTCTGATTCTAGAGGATAGCAACAGAGAATCACCACAGTGGGAGGTGTGTGTCATCCCTCATCTCGAAACTATACAATCAGTTCCACTTCAGATGCAGCCAAGTCACAAAATATCTGTATATCAAACGGTGTATATACTTACTTTCAACTCACTCTTACTTGTATCGTGGTCACAGTTTAAAGCCAAATGCGATGCTGAAACATTGGGTTGAATCATACTCACCTCCGGCCACTGTCTGCATAGAGAGCTGCCAACAGTCACTTCCTTCTTGTGCAACTTATCTGACTTGTATGCTTTTTGACAAAAGTGGCCTCCCTATTTCTGCGAGAGCAGATCTGAGAGCACTTTAAAACAAGCTGACCTACATAATGTCATCTAAATGCTGATCTTGAGTAAAAAGCATGGTTTATTTTTCTTTATTTTACCTAAAGTGGAAATTAATTGATATTGGACATACAACAGAACTGCAGAGAAACAGGCCCTTTGGCATTCAGAGTTGTGCTGAACTAAATCCCCTCTCGTTATGCGTTCATGTCCATGCACATATCTTAGAGCCTCTTAAATGCTTCTGTCATGTTTGCCTGCACCATTACCCCGGAAATTAGGCATTACCACGATTTGTGTAAAAAAAACACTTGCCCTACTCATCTTCTTTGAACCACCCCATCTCCCTTAAATGAATGCCTCTATTATTAGAAATGTCAACACTGGGAAAAAGATACCAGCTGAATACTCCATCCATGCCTCTCATAATCTTATAAACCTCTATCAGGCCTCCATTGCTTCAGAGAAAACCACTCAAATTTGTCGAACTGCATCTCATTGCATGTCCTCTAATCCAGACGTCAGCCTGGCAAACTACTTCTGCACCCTGTTACGAGGGCAGAGCAACTCTGAGGGGCCGAAGGGTGCAAAGTCGCCCCCTCCTTTTTGAGAATCGCAAGATCGCTATTATTTTGGGGTCTGAGACCCAGGAAATGAGAGAGATCCACATCATGTCAATAATGAGAGAGACACACACAGAATACACAAGGTTTGGAATGTCTCCTGACAGAAGCGGAACAGAACCACTGATTACTGCCATTGTCTCTTGGAGAAGGAATTGTGTATTGAGTACTGTACTATTCATGGAAACCCCTCAGGGGACAACCAGAATGGTCTGGTTGAGGGATTGCATCATCCCAACCTGATTGACATCTGAGACCCCGTGAGTGAGGATAAAAGAGTGGTCTGGGGAACAACCGCTTAGACACACCAGGAGAAACGCTTTAGATCCAGGGACAGCGTTTTATAGCGAAAGCCGGTGGGAGATCGTGTGCGTCCTCCCTTGCCTGGGTGGTGGGCTCATCACGGAAGAACGGTTTAGCTAAAGGGGAGGTCACAATTGAACGGCCACGACAATGAGACACCTGACGGATCAAAATCATAAAGGAAGGTTGGCAAAACCCGTAGTGGTAAATGTTCCCATTCTCCTATCTCTCTCTCTCTCCAACAATTGCAACACAGCGACACCCAAACGATGGCAGCCTGTGTGAACTGCAGCGAACTTTATATTTCCATTGGACAATACATTATCCCCTAGACAACGACAGAGCTTATTTCTTATTGATTATTATTATACCTGAACTTTTAGGTTTAGTATTGACGACGTATATTATCTGTATATTTGCATTGATATTATTTTTGTGTATTTTTGATAATAAATACTGTTAAAAATAGTATCACCAGACTCCAACAGACATCTCTATATTTGCAGGTAAGTAACCCAGTTACGGGTTCGTGACAATCCTCAACATCGTTCCTATAAAGGGGTAACCAGAATTGGATGCAGACGCGGCCTAACCAGTTTTATAAAGCGCATCATAATTTCCTGACTCTTGAACTCAATTCCTTCACTAATAAAGGCAAGCATGCCATATGTTTTCTTCACCACCCTATCAACCCGTGCAGCCATTTCCAGGAAGCTATGGACTTGCACCGCGATCCCTTTGTACATCAATACTGTTGAAGGTCCTGCCATGAACTGTGCATGTCCCTTTACATCCAGCCTCCCAAAGCGCATCACCTAGTACTTGTCTGTATTAAACACCATCTGCCATTTGTCCGCCTGCATCTGCAACAGATCTACTGTACGTCCCACTGTATCCTTTGGCAGTCTTCTACACTATCCACGGAGACACTAATCTTTATATCATTAGTTAGTGTGAACTTACTAATGCATCCAATGACTTTTTCATCTGTCATTTATATATTTCACAAGCAACAGAGGCCACCATCCAGACTCCTGTAGAACGCCACTAGACACAGAAGCCCAGCCAGAGTAAGTCCCATCGACCACTAAAAAATTCATTGAAAACATTCAGTAAATTATTATTTTTTAAAAGGTTCTTTGATTTTAGATACCTCCAATTTAAAATAACCCTAAGGACTTCGAAAACAGCGGCTATCAAAAGAACACTGGGATACTGTGGGGTGGGGTGATCCAGTTATGCTCACTGCCAATTCCCAACTCCCATTTTGTAGAAGAATTCTCTAATCTGGATAATCAGTTCCTTTGGCTCTCCATATCTGGAACAACTCGGTGTGCTTAAAAATGGACTTCCTTTTAATTGAACTACATAAGCAGAATACAACAGGATGATGCTCATCTGGAATCTCGTTGACGTCAGTGGAGACAGAGTACAATTTGCTGATGATACTCTTCAGGCATTCAATACAAAAAAGGAGGGTGAATTTCTATGCAGTTGCTCTTCCGGTGCAGATGCACGAAGCTGCAAGATTCTACTGCCTAGAAATTGGACTTCACTCTTTATTGGCCTGTGCTGTATACATCTCCAACGCGCAAACGAAACACCCACAAAAAGTGGTAAAATTGGCCAAATATGTATTTAATAAATGCAGTTACATGAGGATGGTTTACACTGAGCATCATCCATCAAAACAAGATCAATGCAATTCATATTTTCTTATGACACAGGAGGCCATTCAACCCATCAGATCCTGCTAGATTTCAAAGTATCCCATCAGTTGAAGTCTCCATTTATTTCTTTGTAAACTTTCCACTGACTTTTCTATCATCTGCTTCCACGGGGCAATTTACAGTAGCGATTTAACCTTGTGGGATACCTCTGGGATGTGGAGAGCTACTAGCACAAACACAGGTGGTCACAGGAAGAACATGCAAACTTCACCCAACTGTTTCAAATGGAACGAGTTACAAAGACGCAGAAATGAATGTTAGTCGACACCCTCTATATCAGGGGTTCCAACTAGGGATCCACAGACCACTTGCTTAATGGTGTTGGTCCATGGCATTAGAAAGCTTGGGAAGCTTTGCTCTATGTCACTAGGCTGAGGAGCTGACCACTAGAGCAGCACCACACTCAGTGATAACAGCGTTCAAGGTAGGAGGTGGTATCTCTGGAGACTCTCTGGGTTTGATCTCCTCACTCATGGGCACATCTTTCCCTGCAGCACTGAGGTCCCCTATCACTAACATATTCACACTTCCACTGAGTATTGTTACTGAGGCTTAAGGATGACGATGCCCAGTGCTGATGTGGAACTCTGGAAGACGGATGAACAGCTGACAGTCAATATTGAAGATAACTATTCAAGTCTCCGGCTTGTTACAGTCTCTTATAAATGTGAACAAAAGATACAGGAGGCCATTTAGTCTGTAATGTTCAACAAGACTGTGGCAGAAACACCATTTTCTTTCCTTATCTCTATATCCCTTGATTCCTGTAATATTTGCATATTTAGTATTTTCAACTTTGAATGACTAAGCCTATAAAACCTTCTGAGGTTGAGAATTTCAAAGATTTGGTGAAGACATTTTCCCTCAATAACATTTCCTTTGCACTGTGACTGTCACCTTTTGGTTCTAAACTCCTCCGCCAAGGGAAAAATCCTTGCAGTATTTATACTGTCAAGCCCACTAAGAATGTGTGTGTTTCAACGGTGTGCTGCCTTTCATTCTTCTAATTCGCTCTTGAACAGCCTGGTCGTGCAGTGCATCAGCTTCCGCTTTTCAGACAAATTCGGCCTCTGCAACTGGCCTGCTGCTGAAACAAGTCTACGGCAGACACCGCCTCTCTGCTCCTGCACTCATTTCTGCAACATCTTTACGGTAAAGACACTCATGTTGGACTATTGTTTATGGACTAGGGCTCCACCTTCAATACCATAATTGCAAGCAATTCATCGCCAACTCTAAACCCTGGGAGTTGACACCTCCCTCTGCAACTTGGTCCTCTAGATCCTCGACTTCCTGACCAACAGGCCACAATCAACAAGGACATACAGCAGCATCTCTGCCACGATGACTATAAACACTAGTTCTCCACAAGGTTGCATTCTCAACCCCCAACTCTATTCCCTGTAGATCCTGCTCCAAATCCATCTACAAGTTTGCAGATGACACCACTATATTGGGCCGTATCTAAAATAATGATGAGTTGGGAGTACAGGAAGGGGGTAGAGAGCCTGGTGACATGGCGTCATGACCACAAGTTTTTCTCAATGTCAGCAAAATAAAACAGCTGGTCATTGATTTCAGAAAGGGGGTGGTGCACATTTTCCTGTCTTCATCAATGGTGTTGAGGTTGAGAACTTCAGGTTCCTTGGAGAGAACATCACTAATAGTCTGTTGTGGTCCAACCATGCAGGCACCATGCTAAGAAAGCTCATTAATACCTCTACTTTCTCAAGCAGCCAAAGAACTTCTGCATGTGTCTGCCGACACAATTTTTATTGATGCACACAGAAAAAATTGTATCTGGATGCACAACGGGCTTGACATGGCAACTGTCCTGCATGTGAATACAAGAAACTGCAGAGATGTGTACACAGCTCACAGAAACCAGCCTTCGTTCCACGGACTCTGTCTATACTTCGCTCAGCCTCAGTAAAGCAGCCAGCATAATCAAGGACCCCCACCCACCCCAGACATTCTCTCTTCTCCCCTCTTCCATTGGGCAGAAGATAAAAAAGACCAGAAACCACCATATGCCACCAGGCTCAAGGGCAGCTTCTACTCCACTGTTATAAGACTATTGAATGATTCCCTGTTGTGATAAGATGGACTCTCAATTTACCCTGTTATGGTCTTGCCCCTTGTTGTTTACCTGTACTGCGCTTTCTCTGTAGCTGTTACACTTCATTCTGCATTTTGTTAATGTTTTAGTTTGTTCTTCCTCAAAGCACCATGTAATGATTTGATCTGTATTAGCAGTATGCAAGATGAGCTTTTCACTCTCGATTGGTACATGTAAAAATAGTAAATTAATTCCAATTCAGAAGCCTAGACTACTGGATCTCACAAAATAGACCAGCCATGCTAATAAACGGTCTGGGCAATTGTCACTATACTCTGTCAAAAATGTATCCATTTCAGATAAGGTGATTAAGATTGTACACACCACTCCTAGAGTGGTCTCACAAGGCCTAATTTAATTGTAGTAATATGTACACCTTTATTCTTCTGTTCACTAAAGGTCATTACGGGCTGCCCGAGTTTCAAAAGGCCTAACTTTTAGAAATACAATTTTATGCCCCACAGAAATATAAATATGTTCAAAGAATATCTCTGTGAAAAAAGTCTGTCAGTTATACCTGTTCCTGGATGTTTGTTGTAGTCTACAATGTATAAAATAACACTGAATAATTTATTCTCAAAATGTCTGTATGGGCCACCGTCCAAGTGTTTAAACTGCGGTTTAATTAAAAATAAATAAATGTTGTTGTTTCTGCTGACACTATGGCTCTTTTATGACCCTATCTATAGTGACCGGCTGGAAATGAATGAACTGTTGTTATTTCTTTCACTCACTTGTTTTCCCTTACTGGAAAATCCTTTGGTTCTGACTGACAGATAAATTGATTCATGATCATTTCTCAGGAAGGGAATACTTACGTAACCTGGGAGTACCGCTATATTATTTATATTCCCAGTGGACTGCTGCACTCATACCATAGCTTTCGTTGAGTTTGTGTACAAGAGAACCTGCCCTTTGAGTATCAAATCTCCCTAATCTCTTACCATTTAAAAAGATGCCACACCTCTATATCCTTCTGCCCAAACATTAGCACACAATGGCAGGAGTTCTGAGTTCCAGACAGTCAATATCTCAAATGTTATCATCTGCCCTGTATATTTCTCTGAAACTGCTGGTTCCTTGTCAAACTGACATTTTCTTCTACGTTTTTGTCATCAGCAGACTTAGAAATATTATATTTAGTCACCTCAGCCATACAACTGATTGAGAATAACTGGACCCAAGCGGTGCTCCTGTGGAGCCCAACTAGTTATAGCCTGCCAAGTCACCCCTTCTTATTACAGGAGTTTGGGCTCAATCCTGATTTTGGATGCTGTTTGCATGGATTTGCACATTCTCCTTGTAACCACATAGGTTTCCTCCCATACTACAAAGGCGTGCAAATTGATAGGTTAATTGGTCTTTCTAAGTTGCTCCCCAGTGTATGAGCTGGCAGCAAGTTAATAAAAATAAGATCTTTGTAAGCTGACAGTAAATGGGTGGTTATAAAGTATTTTTTATCTGTTAACCAACTCTCCATTCACGCAAGTATATTAGTTCACCCCCACTGCACGTTCTACCTTTAGTCACCATTCTCTCGTGTGGCATCTTATACAAAGCCTTACCAAAATACAGAACATATTTGCTAATTCTTTATCTTCTGTTCTAGCTATGTCCTCAAGAACTCTAACAGTTGATCAAACATGATTCCCAATAGGCATGTTTGCTGTTTGTTGTTCTGTGGATGTTGTAGCGCCAGAAGTTCCAGTTATTGCTGGTGAGGGATGACATGTACCAGTTAAAACCCTTAGCATCACTGAGTGCAAGTATGTTATTAGCAAAATATCAAATAAACTGATGGAAATCATGTGTGGAAATGTCCAGAGCTATTTCTCCACTGGGACACCTCACCGAGAAATGATTGTTCGGGCGACCTAACCTAGGATAATTTGCTTCTGAGCAATTCATGCATTAAAAATCAGCACTAATGGTGAAGTTCTTAGTTTTAGCCAGTAGATGATGTAATTGAGTGAGCTGTGAAATCTCCTACCCAACTCTATTGCCACTGCATAGTTAAAAAATTGTTACATTCATTAACAGGCCACAGAAAAAAACCCTTATTATTATTAGATTATTATTCTGCACATCTATTACATATTTCATAATGAATGCAATTCACAGGCAATTTGCTTTTGAATGTGGATATACTGATTGTACCCAACTAAAGTACATTCCCTGTATTCATTATCTGTTTTATGGAAAATAAACTGGTTTCCTAGGGGCTGTGCAGCTGAGGCCTGGATCTGCAGGTGGGCTCTACTGCCAAAGAAAAATTGGCTGATCTTATTGTTTTAATTGGATAGTCTGGATACCTCTTCGATTCAGATAAGGCCAAAACATTAGAATTCCAGGCATTGTAGAACCCTCACGGTAAGTCCGAGCACATACTGAATCAGGTCCCATAATCATCTGCAGCACTTCCAGCTGCATATTCTTTGGAGTTATTGCAAAAAAAAAGTGCTGAAGGAATTTAAAGCATGTGTATGCATAGGAAAACAGAAACAAAATAAATGATCCAAGGGCGAAACAAAGAAGGAATAAGAGAATTTTATTCCTTAAATTTGATGGGCTAAAAATATGACTGGGCATTAAATCTATTTCCAGAGCATTTAATGCTCTCCTCAGTCCCGTCAGTATGCTTGGAAGCTGCAGTGGCAAATGCAGGGACACAGGGAAGCAGTGTATAATTGATCCCAAGTGTAAAACCCAGCTAATGAAAGCATAAAACATCAGAAAAGGACAATGAATCATACGGGAGATGGCATGCTGCTGATTGCCACTTCCCCCTCCATTATCCTGAGGAAATTAGTCGTGACCAATCTACAGGGGAGTTAGGATTATGTGATGTCATTCATTCATGGCTCCAATAAATTTATTGCTTTCTAATGGGTATAATATTTGCTATTTGGGTTAAAACAAGGATTTATACAATCCATGATTATGTCCAGCAATGACAGAAAATGCTTATTATTTAGACGAGATGTATTTACCTGTAACATGCGAATGTTGCTTTATAAGTGGATAATAAGACTGTACGCGCATTATGGAATTCTACCTGAAATCATTGGCTTTGGATATCATGGAAAATAGGCATTTTTAGATGAAATAACTTGGGTCGTTGAAATACAAAATACTTTAAATAATAAACATCTAAGTGTGTTTGTTGAGGGTCTATACATCATGTAGCCAGTGCTCTAAATTGAACCAGTCCAAGTGATCTGTCTGTTGTTCTCTAAGAGTGCCTTCTTCCAAAGATGAGATAAAAGCCCCACCACAAACAGCTGGACTCACCCTTTCACTTTTCCGCTCTTCCAGCTTGGATAGTGTAGGAGCAGAGTTCAATGGACTGGAAGTCGCCAAGGAACTTGCTGGCCCGCCCATTGCATCGCCATTCAGGTTGGCTGCACTGACATTTGGTGGAGTGATTGCTGCAGCTGCAGAGGTGAGTGAAATAGTTGGTCTGGTGCCAGGAGATCCAGAGGTTTGATGAACGTGTTGCGGAGAGGTCACAGGCTGCGGTCTCACCATGGTGGCAGGGACTCGGGTGGGAGGACTCTGTGTTCTAAGTGGTGGTACAGTTGCTGTTGGACGGTCAAGTGCTTGAACAGCAGGATGGACTGAAAAACAAAACAGAGGGCATAGGAAAGATTGGTTAGATTAACCTAAGTGCCCGTAGCTTGTGGCAAATAAAATGGAAGTTCATTTCTCAGATTTTTTTCCGAATAATGTTATGCCCAGATTATAATGCAAGAAGAAAATTAGATAATTTATACAGAATATAATGTATACTCCTGTTGGGGATTTCAGATGGCTGGTATTCTACATGTTATATTTGATAACTTAAATATATGATATTCAACATCCACTCCTCCACCCCAAAGGCCTTTCCTAGACTAGGCAACAAAAGAAGAATTCTTTCATAAAACAGAAGGCCTTTGAAATTCCTTAGTTCACTACTTTGCTTGTGAAGCCATTCAAGCCTAAATTTAACTCGTAAAACATGGTTTTACTGCTCCTGCTGAGATAACCAGATATTACCAGTTATCTGAAACACTATTTTCTGCTTATGGAGACTTTTGCCATTAGCAGCAGATGACAAGGCCAGCATATCAAAGCAACATTCAAAATTCAGCTGAAAGAGTAAAAGAACAGGCTTGTTGCCTTCACAATAAACAACTCCTTCTTTTTGTGGATATATCTTGTTCTCCGGCCCTGTTATCACCAGGAGTTTGGGGCAGTTTAAGGGAAGTTGCATAACAATGTAGGGGATGGATAAGGCAGATCCTCCATCTCATGCATTACAATATGATCTCTCCTTCAGTTCACATATTTTAATGTTGATGTGTGAAACACAAGCATATTTTCCTCTGTATTCCAGAAATGTAATTTATATGATTTTACTAAAGGAAAATGAATTATTACTAAATGTTATACAAAAGGTTAGAAAAGTCATGAATTATTTACTTATTGTCAAATCAGATACTAAAAGACCAGAATACCAAGTTCTGACATAGATCTGCATTACATTGAAAGTGCCTTCACTTCTTGTCCTTGTGCTGCCTGGAGGCCAGGAATCTCCAGGAACACATGTAATAGAAAATGCATGTAATACATTCACTCAGCAGTCAGTGCGCTTTATTCTAAGTGGATGGAATCACATAAATCAATCCCCAAAATGTAGGCAAAAGAATTCAAAAGCTCATATAAGATCTATTAGAAGTGTGTATATAGTCAGGTGGCCTCTAGAAAAAGGGAATTACAAAAGAAACAAATTTCTTCGAAATGTATCATGTCACATGCCTCTTGTTTTAAATATAACATTCTTCAATCAGCAGCAATGTTTGTCAAATCTTTCATTTAACATGCCCCTGCCTTTGTGTTAGAACATAGAATAGTACAGCACATTACAGGCCCTTCGGCCCACAATGTTGTGCTGACCCTCAAACCTTGCCTCCCATATAACCCCCCACCTTAAGGTATTCTAGAGGATGTTTTGCTGGGTCAGCTGCTGTCTTACTTACTGCTTCCTGCACTGTGGTAAAGGTAGTGATGTTGCATCACGGAGGTGGCAGGATTATGGAACTGGCTGATGTGAGGAGTGAAAGACATTTGAACTGTATTGCAAACACGAGAAAATTTGCAGCTACGGGAAATCCAAGCAATCACTCAAAATGCTGCAGCCCTGATGAAGGGTCTGAGCCCGAAATGCCGACTGTTTCCTCTTTTCTTTAGATACTGCTTGGCCTGCTGAGTTCCTCCAGCGTTTTGTGTCTGAACTGTATTGATACATTTAACAGGAGGATACCATACAAAGGAGTTGGGAAAAGATGACGTCCAGTGGAAAAGACCCACAAGGAGTATAAACAATCACATGCATCAATTGGGTGAGTAGCTTCCTTTTCTGCAATGAATATAACACTTACCAAGAGCAGCCAACACATTTAACCCAACACATAGTAAAGGTACATTTTATTTGGAAGAAAGAGGAAATCATGTGCATTACGTACCCATCTGCATGGCACTGCGAGCTTGGTTGACAGTTTGCTGTCCTGAGTATCGCAAACAGTTGAGCTGCGGACTGGATGCATGAAGCTGTGGCTGTACAGGGGGGCTGGCGACAGGGGGAGCAGGCCTCACTCCGTTATTCACAAGACAGGTTACTGCCGGGCTGCCTGATGAAGAGCTTCCTTTCATGGTTTGTGCAGTGCCTCCTGGCACTGTGTTTCTTGACTGAGTTGCTGCAAAGGGAGCCCTAAAACAACACATACCATGCCCCGTTGAATGACTACACACATCAACATTTCTTTACTTAATAATATTGCTTATGGAAAAATATTTCAACAACAGCATAGGCCACTAACTATGTTGATTATCTCAGCACGTGCATTCCTCTGGCCACGATCCATCCCATCTCACTCTAGCTTTGTTAAAACCACATAGCAGGATCACAGGCAGCTGCTCTCTCTAATTCTATTATCCACACCCACCTGGACACAGGAGTTACGTAGTTCCCTGGAAAGACACCAGACATTCCTGTCCTCAGTGAAGTGCCTTTGAACCATCCATCTTGGCATTTCTCAATAACACGATACATCTCCCCTTTCCGCAGCTCCATCTCATCTGCTTTTTGCGGCTTATAGCCATACATGGCCATGTATCTGAAATGCAAAATGAGAAATCCAAGGTCTGAGTTCACAATCTCCACCCTGCATTACGCATTAGTCAAAAGACCTCTATCAATACTACTTTGTGAACAGCTTTTAGGGATATACTCCATGTGCCCATTATGAACGACTTTTACTTGTTCTCACACACCAATCCTCCATAAATTTCACACAGTGAGTATATTCACAGTCCATTGGAGAGTAATTGTTAAAGAGGTTAAGGCAGCTATTAATTGCTGACCATAACCCACTACTTTCACTCGACTTCCATCATTCTCCAATGGGCCACGTGATCTAATGGATCGCATCATCTGAATGAAACTTGGAAACACAGGCTTTAAAGGAGCACTATCCAACGAGTCACCCTAACAAATAATGGTAGATTTTGTTTACTGTTAAGTAGAGTATTGGAATGGTTTAAGACCCTGTCCAATTTTCCTATCAGTTTAAGTAACTTAAAGTTGGCCCCTATATCATGGTATGGGGCAATGGGGTGGTTGTAGAATATGATGATATGTGATTTTTGGGCAGTAGATTAACTGCTCAGATTTTTTTTGAGTGGCCCTTTAGCAAGTTATGCAACTTTAACAAAATATCATGAACCAGACTTTTTAAATACTAAAAGACTTGTGCATCATACCAGATTTATTGTTCACTGAACTATTTGAACTGGTGAGCTTGGAAAAAAGCTGAACTGTAGCAAGATGGCTGATTTACGACTTGTAACCCGACAAATTTGTATACTCTGAGGAAGTCACCATTTTTACTTTTTTAAGGGTAACTTCAATGACATATCCTGAAGTCTCAGTCAGTTCCGCATACTGATTTCTAATTATATGTGCAAATTGATGGTTCATATGCCCTCAGGGCAATTGCATTTTAATTTCAAAAACAATTAATTGACCAAAATGTTTCGAGGTATTTTTTGCGAAATCATAAGTCTTCAAACAAATTAATTTTTCCACAGGCTTATACATTTCATCCTGTATTTTAGATTTGGACAGCAACAGATTCAATAACTTATTAATGCATTGATTTTACTATACATTCTCAGTTACAGTCATCACACTAAGTGATAAACTATATATTTTAGTAGCTAGATAATAGCAACTATGAACAATGCTAAGCAGCATAATTTGAAATAGTACTTATCCCTAGCAACAATATTACACTAATCACAATCAATTTTAGAAAAGCATTAGCCTTTTCTAGCCAGCTCTTCCCTAACTGGTTCTGTAAACAGGCTTGGTCAGTGTCAGGGATTTATATTGGCAGGTGCTGTGTATTTAATATGTCAGTAATATATGTGTAATCTTGTATATATATTGTTTGATTAAGCATCCTTTGTTGTTTATATAATTCATCATAGGTTATATGTAAAATTACGTGAATTTCATAAGTCATCACACAAACACGTGAAACATGTGTGCCTCGCTTAAACTAAACACAAAGTTAGACTCACATTTAGAATTCCTGAGCTTCCCTTTGAAGTAGTTTAATGGTTACAATACATTACATTGGCAATGAGGTATTTTTAAAAGGAACCCTAGACAGCTACCGGCTGTACGAACTAAAAAACAAGCAGCGAGGTACAGCAAGTAAAAAAAAAATTAAGCCCGGCACATGCAGAGACAGTCAAGTGAAAAAAAAGGGCAGTAAACAGAAGAATTCACAAGTTCATAAAGAGTGAGTTCCAGGTGATAATAAGCATTAAAAAAGAGCAGAAATGGCTGGCTACATCAGAAAGATTGAGCTACAGAAAGATTAAAAAAGCTACATTTGATTACAGAGACAAAATTGAATTGCAGTCAGGAATAAAAGTGACATAAACAAAGTTGCAATGTCCAAACAAAAACCAGCCTTCCTGAACAAATTGTGTTACCATTGTGACAGGGGGTGACGTGCACCATAAATGCAGATTTAAAGGCAAAACTTGCAGAAAATGCAACAAAGTAGGACATATACAAAGAGCATGTTGGGCAGACAAAGTAAATGGACTGCACAGAGAAGAGAAGAGGTAAAGAGTCTGGTTGCCATTTCAAAGAGAACACTAATCTGTACAGTATTGATGAAAAATTGAATGATGAGAGTGGCAGAGGATTGTGTAGCCATAAGATTTATAATGTGAAAACTAGCAATACACAAGCAATATGACTTACATGGAAAGTAAAGAGCAAGTTAATTAAAATGGAACTGGATCAGCAGTTTCAATCATTCCACAAAATGAGTTTGAAGAGCTTTTCAAAGATACTAAACTGAAGCCTGCAGATACCCATCTAAGGACTCATACTAGAGAAAAGATAGCTCCTGTGGGAATGACATTCATAACAGTAAAATACAATAACCAACAAATCATGTTCAGCTTGTATGCAGCAATGACAGGAGGAGGTGGGGCATGATTGGCTGAGACAACTACAACTGGATTGGAGATCCATCCGCCATTTGCATGCCACACCCCTGCAATGAAGCCAAATGAAAGTGAATTCAGAAAGGTATTTGATTATGACAAAACTGTCTCCATGCCGTGCACCATGAACAGTGGTCCAACAGAGGGCAAACTGGTGTTGGTGCCAAGCTCTGTGCCTCTGGTTGGAAAGCATACTGGACCGAGGAAGGACCATGCTGCTCAGAGGGATTGTGAAAGTGTCTAAAGCAGTGATCTGACCACAACAATTTTTATAGGCAACACATAGAGTTATAAGAGTCATAGAATAATATAGTACAGAAACAGTCCCTTCGGCCCATCTAGTACATGCCAAAGCATTTCAATTGCCTACTCCCTTTGACTGCACCTGGACCATAGCCCTCCATACCCCTACCATACATGTACCTATCCAAACTTCTCTTGAATATTTAAGCCAAGCTTCCATGCTCCACTTGCATTGGCAGCTAAATTCGCATTATCACCACCCTCTGAGTAAAGAAGTTTCCCCTCATATTCCCTTAAACTTTTCACCTTTCACCCTTAACCCCTGACCTCTAGTTTTAGTCTCATCCAACCTCAGTGGAAAAAGCCTGCTTGTATTTACCCTAGCTATACCCCTCATAATTTTGTATACCTCTATCAAATCTCCACTCAATCTCCTACCTTCTAAAGAATATAGTCCTAACCTATTCAATCTTTCCTTATAACTCAGGTCCCCCAGACCTGCATTGTCCTTGTAAATTTTCTCTGCACTTTTTCAACTTTGTTTATCTTTCCTGTAGGGAGGTGACCAAAACTGCACACAATACTCCAAATTAGGCCTCATTAATGCCTTATACAATTAAAACATAACATCCCATTTCCTGTACTGAATACTTAGATTTATGAAGGCTACTGTGCCAAAAGCTTTCTTTACGACTCCATCTACCTCGACCACCACTTTCAATTAATTATGGACCTGCATTCCCAGATCTCTCTATTCTACAGCACTCTTCTGTGACCTACTGTTCACTGTGTAAGACCTACTCTGTTTGATCCTACTGAAGTGGAAAACCTCGCATTTGTCTGCATTAAGTTTCATCTGACATTCTTCAGTCCATTTTCCAGCTGATGCAGATTCCTCTGCAACCCATGATAGACCTC